>NC_041394.2:61242590-61842590 GCF_900747795.2 Erpetoichthys calabaricus
TTTTGGACTTTCTCTAGCACTGCTATGTCCTTTGGAGTGATGGAGACCAAAACTGTACACCATACTCCATGTGAGGCCTCACTACCACAATGTAAAGCTTACGTTTTGACTTGTACTCCACAGAACGTGCTATGTAAAATAACATTCAGTTATCCTTCTTGATTGCATTTGAACACTGTCTTGATTTAGATAGTGGTGATTCCACTATAACTCCGTGGTCCTTCCAAATTTCAAACCTCCCATTGTGTATATAAATCCAACATTTTTACTTTAATGTGTAATACCATACATTTACTTTCATTCAATTTTGTGAGATATGAAAGTATTCAGTGACCTGAGATGAAGACTGGACTCCTTTGGTATTGTGTCTCTTCGGAGAATCCTTGGGTACTGCTGGTTTGACTTTGTGTCGAAGGACTGGTTGCTCACGGAGTCCCAAATGAGGCACATTGCTTGCATTGTGAGGGAGTGTCAGTTATGGAACTAGATTGATAGATACTATGGCCATGTGGCGTGATTCCTCGAGGGTGATCTAGCTCTCAGGATCCTCAATGTCGAGGACCTGAGTGGCTGGACCAGGACAAATGGATGCCCACGTAACACCTGGCTGGGGCAGATAGATGGTCATTTCCAGGGGGTAGGACTGGACTGCATGTCTGCCTGAGGGTTGCTAACCGGGATCCCGAGCTGTTTCGTCATAGGTAGGCGCAGTAATGCACTGTACCAGTGCATGCTCCCTGACCTAACCTAAGTTTTTTTCTGCAGCAAATCTGCCCAAGCCTACAGTATATGCAGTCCATGTCCTTCTGTAACAACTTTGTTGATTCTGCATTACCTGCATATCCACTTGTTTTTTTTTATCATCTGCAGACTTAACCAGCTGATTGATTATATTCTTGTCTAGAAAAGAACAGCGGTCTAGGTACTGACCCCAGAGGGCCACTGCTTTTAAGAGTACCTAATTCTGTACACCTGTTTTTGGGCCAATTTTCTACCCACCTATGCACCACGCCTTGAGTTCCCATTTTGTGTAGAACCTTAACAAAAGCCTTCTAAAAAATCAAAATAAATATAATCATGCGGACCTCTCTTTCTTATATTCTTTTGTTGCTGCCTCATAGATTTCCAACATGCTAATAAAACAAACCCTTCCTCACCTGAAGCCATGGTGAGTATTTGCTAATATTTCTGTTCTTGCCATGTGTTGCTCGATCTTCTCCTTAATCATTCCTTCTATAATTTAACTGTGATGCTCTTTAAGCTTACTGGCATGTAGTGACTCAGACCTGCCTGATCACTCTTTTTATATAACAGGATAGTAGGCTATTTACTAGCCTCCAGTGCTGAGAAATTTTCAAAAAATACCTGCCAAGGGTTTGTATATGTACTCACTAACTTCCTTAGGCACTTTAGGATAAATGTTTATCTGGTCCTGAGTATTTTTTAGATTTCAGTCTGTTTAATCTAAGCAGTACTTTTACCTACAATTTCAAAACCACTAAGTATCCTCTTGGCAGTCTCTGTCGCATTTGGAAGGTTATCAGCTTCTTCACACGTAAAATGTCAGAAAAATGTTACCTCAAAGCATTTGCACTTTCCCTATCTGTATATTCTAGCAAGTTCTTACTGTTTTTAATACTCTTCACCTTTTCCTTAACTGTTCTTTCACTACTAAAATAGTGAAAAATCTCTTTGGGTGGTCTTTTGGCTATTCTGCAATATTTCCTTCCAGTTACATTTTAGTTTTCCACTTTTGAGCTGCTACTCTCATGCTTTCATATTTCCTATGGTAAGCACTGGAGTTATTAGTCTTATACACTATAACAAGCTATTTTTCCTTTATTTTTTTTACTATTTATTTATCCACCATAGAGTTCTCTTTATGTTAAACATGTATGCATTATATATGGGTGCTAATCTTTATCATGTGATGAATTCAACAGTTGGAATATCTTCCCACAAAATATTCAGATTTCCTCAATCACTGGAAAGTTGATGATGATCTCTTACTGGAAACGCACTTGAGGCTTAAAGCTCTGGCTGTCGCCTCTGTTGGTATTTTCAAGTGGCATCATCTTGTGTCTCCATGACAATACATACGTAGCATAATCATTTTTACATCTTAATTAGCATCATAATTTCCATATTACAATTCAAGGCTTGGGTTCTAGTGAGATTTGATTTATAGTATGGCTTATTTGTTGGATGGCAAAAAGTTCAATTCTGCTTATGTAAATATGCATTTTAAGTCATTCTCTTTTAATGAGAGCTAAACATGTTTACTTGTATCCTCTGATGTGTTTAATATCATACTGTATGTGGTCATCTGAATGAATAACAGGCTGGTACAACGTAAGTTTTTTGGGGTGACAACCCAGCTGTCCCCATTTGCTTATAAAGATAAACTAAAATAACAAGCTATGGTGTTCAAAACCATATAACAAAAGTAGTGCCTAAAAGAACCCAAGTGTTACAGGCAGCCAACAACAACAATATTTATTTAAATAGCACATTTTCATACAAGTGATGTAGCTCAAAGTTCTTTATAGGATGAAGAAAGAGAAAAAAAGACAAAATATAAAAATAAAATTAGGCAATATTAATTAACATAGAATAAAAGTAAGGACCGATGGCCAGGGAGGACAGTAAAAAAAACAAAAAAAACTCCAGATGGCTGGAAAAAGAAACAAAATCTGCAGGGGTTCTGAGGCCACGAGACCACCCAGCCCCCTATAGACATTCTTCCTAACATAAATGACCTCAATCAGTCCTCATGGTATTCATGGTTCACATGGAAGAACTTGATGATGACGGTCATGTGAACTTCTGGCCTTTAGTCCATCAATGTAGAAACATCACGGTGCTTTGATCAGGTGGTGGTGGCGCAGATCACCACCACAGAAAACCAGAAAAAGAACAGCAGAGAAAGTAGGGGTTAGTATGGATTTCAGAGCCACCATGAATGATAATGATAATTAAATGCATATACAGAATATCGAGATTAAACTAAAATGAAGCTACAAGAAAGCCATGTTAAAGTAATGTGTTTTTAAAATGCTCCACTGTAATAACCTGGCAAATTTCTGTTGGTAAGCTATTCCAGATTTTAGGTGCATAACAGCAGAAGGCTGCCTCACCACTTCTTTTAAGTTTAGCAGACACTCATTTGAAGATCTAAGGTTACGATTTGGAGTGCAAGGTGAGAGGCATTCTGAAATATAGGATGGAGCGAGATTATTCAAGGCTTTGTAAACCATAAGCAGTAAACAAGAATTTTGTAAGCAGGTTGTGAAGCTCCTCTCCTTAGGTCACTTGAACCAGAATTACTGCCTTCTTCTGGGTGGTCTCACTTTTATGGTGCACGGACTGGAAGGGGTGGAAGTCATTTGACCTCACTAACAGGTTTCTCTGCAATGTCAAGGAAAAAGAAGACAAGGCAGTTAGCGGTAAAGCCCATTCTCCGCTTGGGGTGACAACGCACAACTGTGAAGAACTCGGAGCGTGACCCTCTGATGCGTATGTGTGACATGTATGAATATTGCGCATATCTTTGTCATCTGCTGCCATATATGCATTCTGTGCACATCTGGATAGTTTGATGTCTAATAGCCTATACATTCATTTGCTAGAGATTGCTTCAACCCCAATATAAAAATCAATCTGGTATATTTTATGTACTGATATTTTAACGCCTTATGTCATATCATTGTAATATTAGTTGTATATTGTTTCCACTATCTGGTCATGGGACTGCTGTGGTCAAGTTCCATCGGCCTCTGCTTCCTCCTCAAGCTGTGAAGTGAACATTTAATAGGGTAATGCTAGAAAAAACAAGGATTTCTGTAATGTTTTCTGTAAAGATTAACATATTTTTGCAGTTGAATCGGTCCGCTTTGACCCTGACATTCCACAGGAAGCTGTGAAGAAATTTATCAGCAACACAATAGCTTTTGTAGCACATAAAAAATAGTCAGTGTAAAGTAAAATAGCTGATCTGTAGCGTAAACTAATAAGCAAGGAGCATTTGTGTTTGGACATTTTTGAGTGACCCTGTAGTTAGGATATAGCGGGTTGGATAATGGATGGATGGATCTGAAACTGCAAATTTAGGCAATAAGAACAGAATTTATTAGAGTGCTGCATGCACATTATTGCATTTCAGGTTCAAAACAGTGGACGCTGTTAACGATGCACCTTCACAATTGTTCAGCTATTAAGAGGCGAAGTGTTAATTTACTATTAATTCATAAACAAATTCAAAAATTGTTTCCTCCTATTTGAAGTGGAGGGAAATGAAGCCCCACTTTTAAATGAGTTATTTCTTACCCGTCTTAATTCTTCCTTGTGTATTGTGCTTCTAACACGACCATCTAGCCGCTACTCGCAATTCGGTGAAAAAAGGCAAAAGGCTAAGGTGGTCTCCCCCAACCATCACCAGCAACTGACGTTTTGTTATCTTTTTATAGGCATCATTTACCTTATTGAAATGTGTAAAATATAATATTTTTCAGGTGGAAGTTATTTCCTGCGGTGGGTTGGCACCCTGCCCAGGATTGGTTCCTGCCTTGTGCCCTGTGTTGGCTGGGATTGGCTCCAGCAGACCCCCGTGACCCTGTGTTTGGATTCAGTGGGTTGGAAAATGGATGGATGGAAGTTATTTCTTCACAATCATGGTATATATTATTTTGACATTTGAAAATGTGTTCTAAAGTGAAGCATTTTTAAAATTACCTTCTCTGTTTTTGTCAGGTAGGGGCATATTGTCACCAGAGTTATTTATTACCATTTGTGTTTACTTGCATTTGAAGAAAAAAAAACAAGGAAATTGTACACAAGAGGCTTTCCAATACTGAAAAAAGTTATATAATTAATAAGACAATTTTAAGAATATGAAAACCTGTTAAAATCCATCCATCCATTTTCCAACAATATCATTTGTAATTACTTTTTATCTTTACAACTTTCTATTTTATCATCCAGGTAATGCTGGGTACCTCAACTAGAGATTAAATAAGCTTTCATAGCAATAAAACATTATATGCTCTAGTTCTGCCATGTAATCTCGACTTTATTAAATTAACAGGACTCTAGACTCCATTAGGTTCTTTGTTGTAATGAATTTTCATTAACATAGTAACACCCAATTCCAATCTAAAATTAACCAACTGCCTAATAAATTAGGGAGTTCCAGAATTTCCTGTGCTACACTACATGACAACTGTACTCTTTATAATTGAGATATCTCTCTATTATAATAAAAAAATAATGGGACAAGACGTGACTTTTTCAGAGAGACACTTTCATGTCCCGCAAGACAAGACTTTGTGCCAAGAGGTTTAACCACACCGAGGGCTGGAAATAAAAGACAAAGAGTAGATGACAAAGTAGAATGTCGTAAAGAATTCAAAAACATTGGCGCAATACACATGCAGAGCAGGTTAGAGATAATGGAAGAACGAAAATTCGAAAGTCTCAAACAAATGATAGTAACGATCGCATTAGCGCAAACAAACGGAAATTATTACTCGGTGAAATAACGGAACAGCGAAAAGAGATCGAATATATTGCTCGGATTTAAACTTTATGTTGGAAACTTGTAGATTGTCTAATTCATGTTGCCATCAGGGAAAAGTAGTGTTTCTTCCCAATGAAAAGGCATATCCGTGAGGAATAAATTATTTGTTGTTTGGTGAAAGTGAAATCCACATACGCGAGCAGCAGAGATGTGAAGTAGCTGGCACGTAGGGGGCGAGTGTTTTAAAAACAGAATCATTTTAGGGTTTGGGGTCTGTAGCTGAGCCCTGTTTAATGCCAAAAAAACATAAATAAAGGAGGGAGAAATACAAATAAAGAAATAAGACCCTCAGGTCTTGGCACTCACTTCGTCAGCTTGGAGAAAACACTCCCAAGGGCTCTGAATGGACACTCTTGGATGCTGTCCTCCATTGGGATTAAATAGCACTTGGAGCAGAAGGTGCAGGACTGTCAGTGTTAGGGCAGAAGTGACATCATGGTTCCCCTCAAGTCTCTTCCTGTGTTCTAAGGGTGGAAAAGGTGTCATTGTTCTACAGGTAAATGAAAAAGCCTTAAAACATAACAAATACTGTATATTGTTTTTTTTTTTTTTTCTATCAGTATGCTGCTGCTGGAGTATGTGAATTTCCCCTTGGGATTAATAAACTTATCTATCTATCTATCTATCTATCTATCTATCTATCTATCTATCTATCTATCTATCTATCTATCTATCTATCTATCTATCTATCTATCTATCTATCTATCTATCTATCTAAATATGTCCACTTTGAAGCTGCAAAGTGTTTAAGTGATTTAAGTCAACATGTGTTCTTCGTCTATGAGGCATCCTTGTGATAATGAAAAGGAACAAGAAATAATGATTTTTACCTCAGATTCTTGGAACTACGAGGGGTGTTCAATTATAAACAGGAATTTTCATGCTTACATGCATATATGAACTTGTCGTTAGTAGTGCTAGCTGCTCTTTCCCCCCTTGCTGAAGAAATGGTAATAAAAGTAAAGAGCACAATGTTGTTGATTGGCATCAGAGTCAGTGAATTTACTCAATCAATTCATACAGTAAATACACAGGGAGAACATGCAGACTCCATGTAGAACTGTGTTTTTGTGTTCTTCTTTGTCACATGGGGAATGGACAGTTTCCTTGTTACCTTGTTATATTTTTTGTTTTGTGATCCCCAGTGCAAGGATTTCAGCATGTCTCAAATCTGGTCATCTTTCCTTGGACCTGAAAAAAAGATAAGCACCCCTATTATCTTATATATAAACATCTACGCGTGGAAGTGTGTGTATCTGTCTGGTCCGGAAGTTCAAGGGTACAGCATGAAGCTCAAAAAGCTGGCACGACAGCCCCAACTTAAACAGAAGAAAGAAATATGAGGCTACAGCATGAAGCTGAAAGAAAACGACGCCGTCGCCAAAGTGAAACCGCCGACGAAACACAAACTCGCTTAGCCGCTTAATACACAAGTGAAGTGAGCACATCAGCAAATCGAAACCTCAGAGCCGTTGATAGACAAAGGGGGGTGAGTACGTCCGCAAAACGAAACCACCGACTCTGTGTTTCCATTTTTTTTCTGACGATTTCAATAGTTTATAGGAGCCTGGGATTTTTACAGCATGGGCTTACACAGCTAGTATGCAATAATGTCAGGCTATGATGAAAATATCTTAATTATCAATTCATACAGTGTCATTGGTTATGCAGGTACCATACACCATGGAAATGATTTGTAATGAAGATTCTTCAGACCCATTGTGCCAATGTGTGTGTGTTGCCCTCGAATTGTTTACTTTTGAATGAACATAAGATATTTGATAAATGAGAAGAGAACAAATCAGTCCACCAAGCTCATTTGTTTAGCTAATAGCTAACATGTCCCAGTGTTTCATCTGAATAATTCTTAAAAGTTTTCTGTTCCAAGTTTGCTCCAAATTCCAAAAGCTCTCTGAATACAGAAGTACTTCCTGGCTTCAGTCTTAATTGCACTTCCCATTAATTTCCACTGGTGTCCTCACGTATGTGATTAGCCATTTAGAATTTGGATGGATCAACTTTAATTGATGCCTTTGGGACAGGGCCGGATTAAGAGCTTTGGGGGCCCGTAGCACATTTCAAATTTGGGGGCCCTTTTGGTCTGCATCATCTGAAGTTTAGATTCTGAACAGTTCAAACCGGACTAAATAATTATTTTACTCTCGGTTATAATAAGAATCTTATAATATTTATGTGAATTTTATGTGTTGGGCCCCTAAAGTTTTGTTGTGTAAGAAATTTACAGTTTAAAAACGTAAAGATAATATTTTTAAAGACCAGTTTTTCAATGCTACACTTTTTCATTAAATATTGGGTCCACCATTTGGGGGCCCCCGAAATTGCGGGGCCCATAGCATATGCTACATGTGCCTATTGGTTAATCCGGCACTGCTTTGGGACTGTTCCCACACAGTCTCCTCTACTTGAGACTAAACAGGTTGTCACACAGGTGCGTTTAGGAGACAGCTAAAGGGCCTGAGGAACTGTGATACTACACCAGACCAGAGGGTGGCAGAGTGTGCTGACTGTCTCTCTGAGTTTCTTGCAGACCATTCCTGGGAAATCTCACCAGGTTTTGGCACCTCTGATGACGTCGCCTCCGGCTCTGGCACCTCTGATGATGTCACTTCCAGCTCTGGCGCCTCTGATGACGTCACTTCCGGTTCCGGCCTAGATTACATCATTTTCTTCCCCAGCCCTTAAAACCACCATTGTACCTCGAAACATGCAGTTCTGTTTTGGACTCAGTCTTGTGAACATCTCTGTTCAACTATTTCAAAACTTTTTGCAGCTGGTAAATAATATACGGGTGGCTACCCCAAACATTTATGATGTCTGAAGACTCTTTCTTATCACAAGGTTTAATTCTCTGAGTCAGTCAGTTTACGACTTGTCCTTAAGTTCTGGGACACACCTGGTTGCTCTCCTTTGCACAGCTTTGAGTGCTGCTATCTCTTAAATCAATGTTTTATCTGATCTGTCATAAAGTCTTTTTAGTTTGCTTTGCACTTCACATAATTTTATGATATTAGGTACGTCTATGTTATCTCTCAGTCTCCACCAGAAAATATTGCTGGGTAGCGGTCTCATGATGGAAATCCACAGAACAGCAGCAGTGTCCTTCACAATAAGTTTTTTCCTTGATTTACCTAAAATCGAACAATTCAGTCATGATTAAATTGCAAATTGCATTCTTTAATTTATGTGTATTTGCATACATTTCAGTCACACCATGTAGAAATTACAACATTTTTTCTACACAGATACTCCCATTTCAGAGCACCATAATGTTTAGGGTTAGCATCACTAGTGTTTGTGATTACTCCGGTGTGTTTCATTGCTTCATTAGTGCATCCATAAGACACATAGGCTTGCTTCAACCCTTTCAAGTCTGTAGTTGCCATTGCTCAAAATGAGGAGAAGAGCTGTGCCAATGAAAGTCAAAAATTCTAGACATCAGTAAAACCTTAGGATTACCTAACTCAACTGTCTGGAATATCATTAAGAAGAAAGAACACACTGGTGAGCTCAGCGATTGCAAAGGGACTGGTAGGCCAAGAAAGACCTGCTGAAGACTGAAGAATCCTAACTACGGCAAAAGAAGAAGGCCCAAACGCCTGTCTGACAGGTCCGAGACAGTCTTCAGGAGGCAGATATGCATACATCAGAGATTACTATCAGTAGAAGACTTCATGAACAGAAATACAAGGCTGCACTGTGTAAATGAATGGATGCTAGGGGTCGCTGTTGCCCCTTCAAACCCAACACACAGACACTGACAACACGAGGTAAAAACACAAACTTTCTTTTAATTATTTTCTTCTTTAAATAGTGCCCTTCAAGCACCACAGCCACAAATAAACAGGCAAGTAATTTGAACACAATACACAATAATCTCAAATCTCTCTCTCTCTATTTCTCTTCCACACCTCCCAGCAAGCATTGTCTATTACTGCCCGACTCTGGCTCACTTTCTGGGTTTATTGCAGTCCTTTATATAGTCCTTGACCCAGAAGTGCTGACAAGTCACATGGACGAAGATGAAGAATTTACAGATGAAGAACTTGCATTTTTTTCAGTCCAGAAGTACTTCATGGCTTCCATCCCTGTGACTTTGGTGTACTTCCAGGCTATGCAGAAAGTAGAAACTCCCCAGTCCCCCTGCAGGGACTCCTGGTGGCACCCATGGTACCCAGCAGGGCTGTGAAGCTGAACTCCATATCTGGTGGTGCCCTGCAGGAATCCGGGACACCGCTATGCTGCAGGAAAGTCAGCATCCAGTGTCTTGGGGGAGGCAGTGTCTCAAAGTAGCTGCCTTCTCACATCCTTCCATTCTTTGGGCGTCCATCACAACTGCAAGATGCAAACCACCAGTTAACTGCAAAAACAGGATGACCAGATTACAGATTGCAAAAAAGTACTTAAAACAGCCTGCAGAATTCTGGAAAAAGCTGTTGTGGACAGACAAGGCAAAGATAAATCTGTATTAGAGTGACGGCAAGAGCAATGTGTGGAGATGAAAAAGAACTGCTTGAGATCCAAAGCAGACCACCTCATCTGTTAAACATGGTGGCGGGGGTTGGCTTGGACATGTATGGCTGCCAGAGGTACTGGCACACTTCTCTTCATTGATGATAGGACTGCTGACAGCAGTGGCGCAATGAATTCTGAGGTGTATAGAAACATCTTATCTGCTCAGGTTCCAGTAAATGCCTCCAAAGTCAATGAACAATACTTCATCATACAGCAAGGTACTGATCCAAACATACTGCTGAGTCAACACAAGAGTAAAAAATGTAATATTCTTGAATGGCCAACAGTGGCGTAGCTAGAGTTTGTGCCACTCAGGGCAGGGCGGTGCTTCAATTTGCCGTCCTCCAACATATCTGAATATGTTAACCTATTTAAACAGAAAATTAAAATGAAGTATAGAGAAAAATTAACATAAATAAATAAGAATATTATCATTCTTTAATATTATTTATTGTATCAGTATGCTGCTGCTGGAGAATGTGAATTTCCCATTGGGATTAATAAAGTATCTATCTATATATCTATCTAAATTTTGCATAGATTATTCATATATAGAAAAACATCAATAATTTTTCACATATAATTATTTATAAGCATGGACTAGACAAGAATATAGTATGGACGCACTGATAAGCCATGTTCTAATTATTAGTTTAACTAGGGGGCTCCGACCCCTGCTCGCTTAGCTCACCCACCCCCAGGTTTGGTTAACCAGATATACAATTTAAAGAGATTGTTATTTTCATTTCATTCATTTTTCTTTCATTTTTTATTTCTTAATTTTTGCCAGTCATAAAGCTGTAGTGAATGAGTTATCCCCCTCCCCCAAAATTAGAAATTAGTTGTTTATCTTCCTAGAAATTATTATTGGTGTAATGTTTATGTTTATTTTTGTTATTGCCCCATAAATTTCAACTGTTGTTTCTGAAGCCGTCACAGAAGGACAGTTTGAAAATTATTTTTGAAGCATTTGTGGATTAAAAATTAGAGAATTTTACTTTTTTCATCCATGAGTTATTTTTTTCCAATCCCTGCTGCTTACACATGAATTGTACTGAGCCTTTTGGCCAATAATGCCACCCCCAAAAATGTGCTGCCCAGGGCGGCCCACCCCTAGCTACGCCACTGATGGCCAAGCCAGTCACCCAGTTTAAATTCAATTGAGCATGCCTTCCATATGCTGAAGAGAAAACTTAAGGGGGCAAGCCCCCGAAACAAGCAGTAGCGGAAGATCGTGGCATTAGAGGCTTGGCAGAGCGTCACCAGACAAGTTACATGGCACCTGCTGATGTCTATGGATCGCAGACTTTAAGCAATCACTTCATGCAAGGGATATGGAACGAAGGTCTTGTCATGAGACCGTGACAAGACACTGAAGGTTGCTGAGGGTTGTGTTGGTGTTACCGGTGTTCCCAGAAGGAGGTGTTTCATCTTGAAGGGCACCCTGGATATCATTGAGAGGGGAACTGAGAGGGATGGCTCCGAGGGCAGATGAAGAGGCATTTGTTAGAAGAATCTGTGAGCAAGTGACCCACCATTTGTGGTCTAGCGACCCACGTCCTGCTTATCGAGGAATCGAAGCATTACGCACATCTGAATCTGTTCCTCGGAGCATCGCAGTCAGGGCGGCTGATGGAACGGTCCTTACGGATGACACTGCAGTTGTGACCCGCTGGGCTGGCTACTTTGAGCAGTTGCTCAAAGCTGATCCTCCAGCTGGGACGTTGGATATCTCTGGGTTCACGGTTCTTGAGGTTGATCCTCCAATTAGTTGTGAACCACCCAATCTCACTGAAATTGCACAGGTGGTGAACCAGCTGAGGGGAGGAAAGGCAGCAGGTATCTGTCGTATCTGGGGTGAACTTCTCCAGGCTGGTGGTAAGGCTATCCTCCTGGCATTGCAGGCAATCTTTGCTTCCATTTGGGAGACTGGCATCATCCCAACTGACTGGAAAAGAGGACTTGTCGTCCCTATCTGGAAAGGGAAAGGTGATCGCCTGGATTGCAGCAACTACGGGGGGTAACACTGCTCTCGGTGCCGGGTAAGGTCCTTGCTAGGGTCGTCCTCAATAGGATCCGTGATCACTTGCTCACCCACCAGTGACCGGAACAGTCTGGTTTTAAGCCTAAGAAGTCTACCATTGACCGCATCCTGGCATTGAAGTTTTCTCATGGAGCGCAAACACGAATATCTGCAGAGTTTCTTTGCAGCCTTTGTCGATATTAGTAAAGTGTTCAACTCAGTTGATCGAGCTGCCCTGTGGGACATCCTGAGGATTTGCAGAATCCCCTCGAAGTTGCTGGATACCATGGCCAGCATGTACACTGGTACTGTGAGTGCTGTGCAGAGTGGAGGCAGGACCTCTGCGTTTTTCAAGATTGATTCTGGGGTTTGTCAGGGGTGTGTTCTTGCTCCTACTCTGTTCAATGCTTGTATGGATTGGGGGTTCAGCGGCTGTGGGGCATCTGTTGGTGAAGAAAGATTCACGGATCTTGACTTTGCTGACGATGCTGTGATCTTCACGGAGTCAATGGAGGCTCTGATTGGGGCGCTCAAGAAACTGAGTGAGGAGTCTGAGTGTCTGGGCTTGCGAGTGTCCTGGATAACAATCAAGATCCAGGTCTTTAATGACCTCTTGGGCACAGCCATCAGCAGTGTGTCTGTTTGCGGAGAGAGTGTTGACCTTGTTGAGAGGTTTACTTACCTTGTCAGTGACATTCATGTCTCTGGTGACTCTTCTTATGAAGTCAGTAGACGGATTGGGAGAAGTGAGGTTGCTGGAAAGAAGTGTGTGGCGCTCCCGATATCTATGCAAAAGGACAAAGGTCCAAGTCTTTAGAGTCTTGGTGCTTCCTGTCTTGCTATATGGTTGCGAGACATGGACACTATCCAGTGACCTGAGACAAAGACTGGACTTCTTTGGTACTATGTCTCTCTGGAAAATCCTTGGGTACCATTGCTCATGGAGTCCCGAATGAGGCACATTACCTGCATTACCTCAATAAACATGCTATTCTTGATAAATTTCAGTCAGGTTTTAGAACAAATCACAGCACAGAAACTGCACTCATTAAAGTAGTAAATGACTTGCGGGTAAATGCAGACAGAGGCCATTTATCTGTTCTCATCCTCTTAGATCTGAGTGCCGCATTTGACACCATTGATCATAATATTCTTAAGAATCACCTTAGTCAATGGGTGGGCCTCTCTGGCAGTGTCTTAAATTGGTTTGAATCCTACCTGGCAGGGAGAAAATTCTTTGTTAGTTGTGGTAATTATAACTCAAAGACACATGATATTCTATATGGTGTTCCACAAGGCTCTATCCTGGGTCCACTGCTCTTCTCAATCTACATGCTTCCATTAGGTCAGATTATCTCAGGGCACAACGTGAGCTACCACAGCTATGCTGATGACACACAGCTGTATTTATCAATAGCACCTGATGACCCCGAATCTCTTGATTCGCTAACACAATGTCTAACTTGTATCTCAGAATGGATGAATAGTAACTTTCTCAAATTAAATAAAGAAAAAACCGAAATCTTAGTGATTGGCAATAATGGATACAATGAGGCTATTAGAAATAAACTGGATGCATTAGGATTAAAAGTCAAATCGGAGGTAAAAAGCTTAGGGGTAACCGTTGATTGTAATCTGAATTTTAAATCGCATATTAATCAGATCACTAGGACAGCATTTTTTCACCTAAGAAACATAGCAAAAGTTAGACCTCTTATATCATCGAAAGATGCAGAGAAATTAGTTCATGCGTTTGTTTTCAGTCGGCTAGATTACTGTAACGCACTCCTCTCAGGACTACCCAAAAAAGACATCAATCGTTTGCAACTAGTGCAGAATGCAGCTGCTAGAATCCTTACCAGGAAAAGAAAATCCGAACACATTTCTCCAGTTTTGATGTCACTACACTGGTTACCTGTGTCATTCAGAATTGACTTTAAAATTCTGCTTATGGTTTATAAAGTTTTAAATAATCTCGCCCCGGCTTATATATCGGAATGTCTGACACCTTATATTCCAAATCGTAACCTCAGATCCTCAACTGAGTGTCTCCTTAGAATTCCAAGAGCAAAACTTAAAAGAAGTGGTGAGGCGGCCTTCTGCTGTTATGCACCTAAAATCTGGAATAGCCTGCCAGTAGGAATTCGCCAGGCTAATACAGTGGAGCACTTTAAAAAACTACTGAAAACACATTATTTTAACATGGCCTTCTCATAACTTCACTGTAATTTAATCCTGATACTCTGTATATCTAATTCATTATAATAACTATTCATTCAAAATCTGTACTAACCCCTACTCTCTCTTCTGTTTCCTTTTCCGGTGTCCTGTTGGTGGTGGCGTGCGCCACCACCATCTACCCAAAGCACCATGATGTTCCAACAATGATGGATGGATTAAAAGCCAGAAGTCTGTATGACCATCAGCATCAAGTGACTCCGTGAAAAACCCGAACTACAAAGAGGACTTTTTCATTTATGTTAGGTAGAATGCCCAAAGGGGACTGGGCGGTCTCGTGGCCTGGAACCCCTACAGATTTTATTTTTTTCTCCAGCCTTATGGAGTTTTTTTTTGTTTTTTCTGTCCACCCTGGCCATCGGACCTTACTCCTTTCTATGTTAATTAATGTTGTCTTATTTTAATTTCTTATTTTGTCTTTTATTTTTCTTCTCTTCATTATGTAAAGCACTTTGAGCTACTTTTTGTATGAAAATGTGCTATATAAATAAATGTTGTTGTTGTTGTATTGTGAGGGAGCATCAGTTACAGCACTACGGCCATGCGGCGTGTTTCCCCGAGGGTGATCCGGCTCGTAAGATCCTCATTGTTGGGGACCCGAGTGGCTGGACCAGGCCAAGGGGTCGCCCACATAACACCTGGCTGCAGCAGATACAGGGTCATTTCTGGAAGGTGGGACTGGACCGTGTGTCTGCCTGGGGGGCTGCAAACTAGGATCCTGAGCTGTTTCGTCATGTAGTGGATGTGGTAACATGCTGTTACTAGTGCATGCTCCTCAACTTGACTTGACTTGATATGCAATGAAGGATAAAGTATATCTGCTTTAATATACCTGCCATTGCTATGTCCCAGACCTTATGGTGCTCTGAAATGGTGGGGGGAGGGGGGCATGTAACTAAAGTGTTGTAATTTCTATATGGTGTGACCAAAATGTATGCAAATCCAGTTAAATGAAAGTCTACACTTATTCTAGACTTATTCACGTCTGAATTGCTTGATTTGTAATTTTAAAACTGTGGAGCAGAGTGGTATATCAAGGAAAATATGTCTTTTTCCCAGACATTATGGAGTGCACCATTAACTCTTATGCACCGGTACAAGGTGGTTTATAATATGTCTGATATGGAGGTCTCTTCAGCCAGGATTAATGACAGATTACAGCTTTGAGTTTGTGTTATTCAGCTATAAAGCTTCTAGAAGGCAATTTGAATAGTCCATTTTGAGTTGTATATGGGTTTGATGGTTTTTTTTTTTGTTTTTTTTGTACTAGGGGGCTTCGCCACCTGCTCACTTCTCACGCCAGCCAGTTCACGTCTCTGCCACTCGCATATGTAGATTTCACTTTCACCAAAGAACAAATCTTTTAATTCTCATGGATAGGCCTCTTCATTAGGAAGAAACTCTACTTTTCCCTGATGGACAAAAACGAATTAGATGATCTACATGTCTCCGACATAAAGTTTAATTTTGAGCGATATATTCGATTTCTATTCGCTGTTCCGTTATTTCACCGAGTAATAATTTCCGTTTGTTTGCGCTAATGCGATTGTTACTATCATTTGTTTGAGACTTTCGAATTTTACTACTTTTATTAACTCTAAACTGCTGTCCATGTGTATCACGCTAATGTTTTTGAATTCTTTACGATGTTCTACTTTGTCATCTACTCTTTGTCTTTTCTTTCCGGTCCCGGGCATGGTTAAATCTCTTGGCACAAAATCTCGTCTCACGGGACATGAAAGTATCTCTTTGAAAAAGTCACATCTCGTCCCAGACTAAAAACTCTCGTCTCGTCCCAGGATTTTTTTATTATAATAGAGAGTGTGGGGTAAGGTCTGTATCTTTCGGTTAGTAATGTATTTATTTTCTACCTTTTGCAAAGAATATTACTTTCTTGTCCATATTTTTGTTGTTTACTAGGACTTAAGAAAAACTTGAGCTTTGAATTTCATGAGTTACAAACTGAAGGCTGAGCTGAAGAGGGCCACAGACCACTGGAAGTTGATCCCACGACAAAGAAGGCTTTGGTGACATGGAGAGAGCTAGGTGTCCTGTCAGGCTTGTTTATGATGAAATGCTTCTTCATGAAGGAGACCAGTGTTGGATGTAAGATTTAGTTTCTAATATTTGGCCTCTTTTTATTACTGCTACTCAAAAATAGAATACTGTAGCCTAAATACAAAACATGAAGTATACAATTCACTAAAGCTTTGTAGATTTCCACCAAAGAAAATGCCAAGTAAAAACTCCATTCTTCTTGCAGACACGTTTTAATTAATAAAAGAATTAATTGGCTTTAGAACATTAGAATACTCTAGACGAGAACAGGCCATTCAGCCCAACAAAGCTCGCCAGTCCTATCCACTTATTTCTTCCAAAAAAACATCATCGAGTTTTGAAAGTCCCTAACGTCTTACTGTCTACCACACTGCCTGGTAGCTTATTTCAAGTGTCTATCGTTCTTTGTGTAAAGAAAAACTTCCTAATGTTTGTGCAAAATTTACATTTAACAAGTTTCCAACTGTGTCCCTGTGTTCTTGATGAACTTATTTTAAAATAACTGTCTTGATCCACTGTACTAATTCTCTTCATAATTTTAAACACTTCAACCATGTCACCTCTTAATCTTCTTTTGCTTAAACTGAAAATGCTCAGCTCTTTTAATCTTTCCTCATAATTCAACCCTTCTAGCCTTGAAATCAGCCTAGTCGCTCTTCTCTGGACCTTTTCTAGTGCTGCTATGTTCTTTTTGTAGTCTGGAGACCAAAACTGCACACAGGACTCCAGATGAGGCCTCACCACTGCATTATAAGGGTTGAGCAGAACCTCCTGTGACTTGTACTCCACACATCAAGGCGCTATATAACCTGACATTCTGTTAGCCTTCTTAATGGCTTCTGAACACTGTTGGGAAGTCGATAGCTTAGAGTCCACTATGACTCCTAAATCCTTCTCATACGGTGTTCTCTCGATTTTCCGACTGCCCATTGTTTATTTGCTATATAAATTTTTTGCATTAGGAACTTGCCTTTTTATTTTTTGCATACCACAACTTTTCATCAAGCAACTGAGGATTCCCCTTATAAATGGAGAAGTGTGAAATTTCCACAAGTTGGGAGAAGATTATGGTGAAAAGTGGGTGGGAGAGAAGCCTGCAATATCTAAAAAAAGGACCACCTAGTCCAAGGGCGTTTGGGAACACTACAATGTTGAGCCCTCATCCATGCTTTGTAATTTTCACACATGTTATCAGTGGTCCTAAAGATGTTATGATTTACTGTCATTATGAATATTGTACTTGTAGCACTGCACCACTGCTCACCTGCGCCAAGTGCCAATGGCTTCTCTCTCTTCCCATGGCTTTTTTAGGTAGCTCACTATCCAGAAGCACCACTTGCTGTTACCACATTGGCTGCAAATAATTTGAGACATAGGCAAGCTTGATTTTTTTGGCTCCCCTACAGTTGGCACCATTACTGCTCATTTGTATGATGTAATGCCAACTAATAGGCTGGCAACTCATGCCCAGGCTGATGCCGCCTGACAGCACTTTTACTATAGCAATATAACAAAAAAAAAATGCATTGACAAGACACCACCATGCATTATAAGTCATCACTGATTCATAATTATGTGACAACTTTATCGCATCAGGTAGGTTTCTCCTGTGAGGAAATGTGAAATATTAATATTCCATTAGTACTTGGGGAATAATCATAACACGGTTTAGGGAATGTAGTTGAGGAACTGGGGATACATAAGAAAATTTAGAGCAGTGGTCCTGAGGACCCCCTGTGGCTGCATGTTTCTGTTCCAATCATATTCTCAATAAGTGATAATTAATAATAACTGATCTCATTTAGTTAGCTGGGTTTTTTTTCCTTCTCTTATGCTGCATTCAGGAAAGAACAGTAGTATGATTTTTATTTTATAAGACATTCAGAAATATTTCTACATTTTTCTATAGCTTTAAATGCTTTAACTGTTTTTTGTTTTATTTTTCCCTTATTTTGAGTCTTCTGCTTCCTTTGTTGTATCCTAATAGCAGAGCCGGCCCTAGACAATTTCGGGCCCAAAGCAAACTGATACCGAGGGCCCCATAAGGGGCCCAACCCCTGCAGCTAGGGGGTCCGGGGCAGATCCCTGGCCACCAAGCGATTTCCTGCATTCTGGGCTGCAGAAATGCGTTTTCCCAGCATCTACAACCATCACTTTTTGACGATTTCCGTTTGACACTGACAACCGTAACCGTAACACACTGACAGGAGCCAAATTTGCAGGCTGTTAGCGCAGACTGTCGTACAAGGCCCTGAGTGAAGGGTATGAGTGATGGAGGTCGGAGTGGGCCCGCATAAATGTCTTTAGTGACGATACATTAACAGATAAAGCTACATTTTAGCCAGCTTTTGCCGTTTCCACCAGGCAGCATGTGGAAGTAAATAGCTAGGCCAAGCACTTTTTTTTTGCTTTTTATATTTTTTATATATATTTTTTTATTTTATGAAGATGAGATCCACATTATTTTGTTTTTACATTTTTATTCGGTTTTAAAGCTTGTTTTTGGCTAGCGAAGAATTCATCTTTCGCTGCTTTTTCTTTACGTTTTTGAGCACCTGATTTATATTTCTTTGGCGGTGGAACTGAAGACATTTGGAATACAATAATTACAAACTGTGGAAATTCGGCAAGGCCTAACTACTATCTACAAGACGTTCTTTCTAACAAAATGGAAATATATTGATATGAAGGAAAGTGATGGCTTTACGAAGAGAAGGGCCCCTTTTATGCTCTGTCGAGAATGCAGTACGGCGGAGCGGCCCTGACTGAAGCGTAAGTGGCCGCCTACTGAGGACAGAGGCACAGATGAGCCGTGGAGGCGGCAACAGGCGCGCGGGCCTGAGTGAAGCGTAATGAAGATTGGAGTGCCAAGTGGAGATGTCCATGTGGAGTAATTAGGTGATGGTATATGTTGCCCGTGAATTATATATATAAAAAATTAGTAATAGAGGTTGGAGTGAAGCAGTCTGTTGCTCCATTGGGCCCTCCGCAGCAGTGTTGCATCACAGGAAAAAAAAAACCTTGGGCGCAGTGGGCCCAAAGCGGTCGCTTCGTTCGCTTCGCCCTAAGGCCGGCTCTGCTAATAGTGACAATTAAAAAACATGCAAAGCAGACACCCGCGTGAACAACACTAAATGATAAAAGGCTGTGCTTCAACATCAGACCACTACTTAGTCCATAATGGAAAAGCAGAATGAAAATCAGGATGAACATGCATGAAATGTAAAAAAAAAAAAACATTATCCACATATAACTGCTATATAATGAATTATTATTATTAACTGCTTAATTTTTATTAAAATGTATTAACACACTTACTTTTGTAATTTCTTCACTGACCCCAAAACACTGAAACGGGGAAATGACAGCTCACTTAATTAGGCTAGGAGTCCAATTAAAAACAAACGTTGGTTGGAACTACAACTTGCTGCCCCAGGGGGTGCCCAGGATCGAGTTTGGGAGAATCATTGATTTAGAAAATAGAGCATTAATTAAACGTTGTAGGTTCCAATACAGAAGAATAGTATAATATAGCATGTACTTTATTGTCGGATAACAGGCCCCGCGATTTCTGGATTCCACATTTAATTCAGCATATCCTGTGTATAAGATAACGAACGGTAGGTTCACATCCCCTTTTCATATCATGTGGGAAAGTGCAAAGCTTCGAAAACTGTCGGAGCGCCGCCGGTGTGCTTCAATGACGTTAGAAGCTGTGGACGTCATCAGTCACGTGGTTCGAAAGCTTTTGGGGCTTCGCCACGCTGTTTGCAAGCAGTGCGTTTCATTAAACCAATCCAAGCTTCGAAACCTCAGTGTTGCAAAAGTGCCATCCCTAGGGAGTACAGATGTTGTAAGGCAGCAAAATAACCACTGTACTAATGCCTTCCCCATCCGGAAAATACTGCTTACCGAAAACCAATTATTTTTATAATGCCAAGTATATTTGGGCAAGTTCCGCTTTTCTTGCTCTAGTCTCTGCTGTTTCACTTAGGAGCGAAAGTTGTATAAAATACGATCATTCAAAAGTAACATTGAGAGCGCGGCCTTTTAAAATACTTCTAGAGAAATAAATACCGCTCTTCGTCGCCTTGCACTTTAATAACCTAACAATGTATGTTCCCTTTCAAATCTGTACGTGTAAATATCGCGCATTTACTAAAGTGTCTCGTAAATAGCAGATGCTCGAGTCAGAAGGCATCAGTTTTGTTTCATGTAGACTTCCGTAGGAAGGGGTCAGTGTCGTATGATTTTTTTTTTTTCGTCAAACTTCAAGAGGATTTCGTGTCCAGTGTTGGTGCGGGAGCTTACACGGGTCTCCGGATAGCAGCTGGATGCGACCCATAAGAACGTCAGGATGATTTCCAAGTTGACCGACGCCTGGCTGCGAATCTTCCGAGAAGTGGAGCGACTCTACGTGGCTCTGTGCCACCTGCACCTTGTGTTCGACCGTCTGTTCCATGCGACGGCGCCGCTCCTGGTCGGAATCTGTGCGGCCTGTCGCGTTGTTTACCGCCTCATTCTCGGGATTGATTGCTTTTTCAACGCGACCGCCAGCCGCTTCCAAAAGTTGCTCGAGTATTTCGGCTATCTGAACCCAGCTGAGAGACGAAACTTGGAGAGAAACTAGCACTGGCCAAGAGAGAATTGGGAAGGGCTGGTCGCCGCCTCCTCTTCTCATAAATCTGTGCGGAGCGCGACAGGCGTACGAGGCCATCCAGCTGCTGGACACCGTTACCTGAAAAGCACTTCACTGACAGCAGGAGAGCAGTGGATAGAAACTGACAACTAGTGAGGAATGCAGAATTAGCAGTCGTAGATAAAAAGAGGACGTTGAACACGGAAGACGGGTATGGTGAGAAGCAAACGCAGCTGGTCGGCGCCTGTCCAGCAGCTGCCGTCTGCAACACACAGACTTTTTTTAATAGTTCGTTTTGTTATTGGATCTGCTATTTAAATCGTTTAAAAATTGACAGAGTCGTCATTTCATTTATTATCAGTTATATTGATCAGCAATATATTTTGAAATGTCATGGTTGTGTTTATATGCGCCGGGGTGCACCGTCCAGGTCCTGTGCCGCCGGGGTTGGAGCCCCCCATGACGAAGAGATTGAATAAAGACGACTCGGAAAGTAAATAAATGGAGAGCGCTGCCCTCATTCTCTTATTGTTTTATAACCAGACCTCTCAGGTTGGAAAGGAATGAGCGCATTTGTTTACACCATGCTACAGAATGTTGGGGCGTCCCACCCTGGAAGGATCCTGTTCTGTCTTTTGCCTACTCACCAAAAAGGTGGTGGTTCGTGAGGGCTTTTATGCCAAAAAATGAGCAGCAGACCTTTTAGGTAACAACAAACAACAGCTTTTTATTTCGAACCCGCCATCAGCACCCAGCATACCCTGTTTTTTTCACAAAGTTCCCATCCCACTTTTTAGACCAATCACAAATAGAACATTTGCATTCTGGGGTTCTGTGCTCAGATACCACAGCTCCTCCCCTGTAAATACTAAACCCAGGTTGTACAGCAACCCAGAAAACAGTCTCCTTAAATTACTCAGTAATACAGTTACAAAATTCTTCCTCTTTTTTTTTTTTAATAAGAACTCCAAAAACAATTTTCATAAATCTAACCTCTGTGGTGCCCGCCTTATGCGAACTGGGCGAACTTGTGAATCCACCTGTGATGGAGGTTCAGGTGGAGGCACTTGCATAGTCCTGGTTTCCATGTTGCACTGACTCCTGTCAGTGCCTGTGTCCGCTACAATGTTCATCTCAATATCATCGATATCCAGAGATCCTCCAGTTTGAACTAAATCAGCCACCTCCACGCCAATTTCACCATTCTGCGTTAGTTTTGTATTTAACAATTGATTTACATGCCTTTTTACACATTACCCATCAACCTGAACCATATAAGTAACAGGACCCAACACTTCTGAAATTACACCACTTAACCATTTTTCCCCTCCCCTGTAATTTCTTACCAAGACATCTTGCCCCACAACAAAAAATCTAAGCTTCTGGGATCCGCCTGTTTTATTTAAACCTTCCAGCTGCATCCTATGTGAAAACTCAGGTTTAATTTGGGACAATCGGGTACGCACTTGCCTTTTTAAAAACAACTCTGCTGGTGTTTTGTTTGTATGAACATGAGGCGTATTTCGATAGCCAAATAAAAAACTGGCAATACAGTGACCAAGCGACATGCCCCCCAGTGCCCTATTCTTTGCTAGAGATTTTTTAAAGGTCTGAACTAACCGCTCAGCCAAACCATTAGAGGCAGGGTGATATGCTGGGGATTTGACATGTTTAACTCCATTTAATTCTAAAAAAGAGTCAAACTCTTTTCATGTAAACTGAGGCCCATTATCTGTGACTACTTCTTGTGGCAACCCATATGACGTAAACAAACTCCTCAGAGCTTCCACTGTCTTAGTTGTGGTTGTAGCTGGCATATGGATTATCTCTGGCCACCTAGTGTATGCATCCATGACCACTAAAAACATCTGTTTATGGTCCTCAGCAAAATCCAAATGAATTCTCTCCCATGGACTTGAAGCCCACTTCCAGGTTTGTAGAGGTGCCAAAGCTGGCATATTCCTCTGTTGCTTACAGATATCACATTGACTCACTTCATTCTCAACGTGTTTGTCTAAATCCGGCCACCAAAACAGACTTCTGGCTAGTGCCTTCATCTTTACAATCCCCCAATGATGCTCATGCAATTCTGCCAGGAGCCTAATTTGTAACTTCTGAGGTACCACCACTCGAAGACCCCACAGAATACAATCATCTTCAATAGTAAGTTCCAATTTTCTTGTAAAATACGGCTTTAAAGTGTCATCTGCCAGAAAATTTGGCCAACCACATAATACATGCTGTTTTACCCTTTTCAGTACAGGGTCTCTGTCAGTTTCATGTGCAATGTCTTTTGCAGTAAGTGGTAATTTATCTAGAAAACTTACTCTACATACTGGATTTGATTTCAGTTCCTTATTTGAATCCAACAGGGGTAACCGGGATAATGCATCTGCATTACTATGCTGTTCCGATTTTTTGTATTTAATTTCATAAGTATAAGCAGCCAAAATAAGTGCCCATCTTTGCATTCTAGCAGCAGCAAGTGTGGGTATGCCCGTCTTGGGTCCCAAAATCTTTAATAATGGCTGATGATCGGTTACCAATATAAATTTTCGGCCAAACAAATAATCATGGAACTTCATGACTCCAAATACAAGTCCTAAAGCTTCCTTTTCAATTTGAGAGTAATTTTTCTCGGTTTTGGTTAGCATTCGTGAAGCAAATGCTATTGGCCTCTCAGTGCCATCCTTCATTTTGTGAGAAATTACTGCACCTACACCTACAGGTGATGCATCACAAGCTAAAATAAGGGGCAATTGTGGGTCATAATGCACTAAAACGCTGTTAGACTGCAACTGTAATTTAGCCTCATTAAATGAACTCTGGCATTCCTCTGTCCAATTCCATTTCACACCTTTTTGCAGCAATGCTGTCATAGGTTGTATAATAGTGGATAAGTGAGGAATGAATCTGCCATAGTAATTCAACAAAGCCAAAAAAGACCGAAGCTCTGTGACATTATTTGGGACTGGAGCTTTCGCAATAGCCTCCGTTTTTTCATCTAAGGGATGAATACCTGTAGCATCTATAGCATGCCCTAGGTAAGATACAGTATTCTGCAAGAAAAAACACTTCTCTTGCTTTACTCTCAGATTGTACCTCTGCAACCGTTTCAACACTTCCTCCAGGTTTCTCAAATGCTCTTCCAAGTTCCTTCCCGTTACTAATATATCATCCAGATAACCTATTACACCATCTAGGCCTTGTAATATTTGGTCCATGATTTTCTGAAAAAGGGCAGGGGCACTAGCAACCCCATATGGAAGCCTATTATATGTGAACAAGCCTTTATGTGTATTTATGGTAAGGTAGGGTTTTGAGCCTTCCTCCAGCTCCATCTGCTGATATGTTTGTGACAAATCAAGTTTGGTGAACTGTTGACCCCCTGACAGTCTTGTAAATAAATCTTGCACTTTAGGCAAGGGGTACTGCTCTATTTCCAAACCCGGGTTGATCGTTACCTTATAATCTCCACAGACTCTCACAGTATTATCTTTCTTTGGAATACAAACAATTGGGGCCGCCCACTCACTGTAACTAATGGGGCAAATAACACCTTCATCCTGTAATTTAGACAGCTCCCTTTCTACTGCTTCACGTAACGCGTATGGCACTGTGCGTCGCTTACAAAATTTTGGTACCACACCATCCTTAACAAAAAGCTTGGCTTTGATTCCCTTAAGTGTTCCTAATTTAGGGTGAAAAACTGTGGAGTACCTGTCACACAACTATGCCACAGTTTCACTGGTGACCTTGTTTACAGGAGACCAGTCTAACCTTAAGCAACTAATCCAGTTTCTACCCATCAATGCTGGCCCATTTCCTTTAACCACCAGTAAGTCTAAATTTTTTACACATTCTTTACATTTTACCCAAACACTGATTTTTCCTTTTAGAGAAAGCATTTCATTAGATAGATAGATAGATAGATAGATAGATAGATAGATAGATAGATAGATAGATAGATAGATAGATAGATACTTTATTACTATAAGTTTTCAAATTACAATTAGCAGGGCTTAAGGTTATCTTTTTAAATTTACAATTGTACAGTTTATCAGAAATGACCAATACAGCTGCACCTGTATCGATCTCCATTTTCACTCTGACACCATTTATACTCACATTTACATAGTAGGGCTTATTACTGTCTCTGGTAGTCTCTAAAGTAAATAACTCAGTTCCTTGTACGTCACCTTCAAAAACCGGGCTGTAGTCTGTTGTCAAATGAACTTCTTGTCCTTGTATCTCAAACTGCTTTAAGGCAAGTCTTTCAGCGTCCCTGTTCTGAGACGCCCCACCAACGAGCGGTCCAGCCTGTATCCTTCGCGAAGGTTCCGACGTTCGCTGAAATGCTGCATAGGTGGTGTCTGTTTCAGCAATATCCAGGTGCCTTGTCCACTTTGCAGGTTTATTATTTTGGCCTTCCTGGCGTGCACGGCAAGCGCGAGCGATATGCCCTGTCTTCTTGCACTCGCGGCACTCCATGTCTTTATATCTGCAGTTATCAGGTAGGTGAACCTTGCCATTACATCGATAACACGCTTTCTCTATGACCTCCGGTTTCTTTCCAAAACCTTTAGTTTTCATGGTCAACTTTTCTTTTAAGACGTTAGTTTTAAGCGTCCTTTGTGCAAATTGTTGCGCACTGTTCTTTGTTACTTCGTACGCTAATCCCATTTCAATTACATCTTGCCTGAAGAAGGGGCCTGAGTTGCCTCGAAAGCTTGCATATTGTAATCTTTTTAGTTAGCCAATAAAAGGTGTCATTTTGCTTGGCTTTTCTCTACAATTGCCAGGGTTAAAGTCAAGTCTTTGCTGTGAGCCGCATTCAACAACCTATCCCTCAGCTCTGCGCTTTTAACACCACATACGAATCTATCACGCAGTGCTTCATCCAAAAAAGTTCCGAATTTGCAGGTTGCTGCTAACTTTCTCAGAATAGCGACATACTCGCTCACTGATTCTCCATCCAGTTGATTTCTAGCATGGAACTTGCATCTCTCGACAATAAAATTTGTTCTCGGCACGTAGTGTTTTTTCAAAAAACGTCCGGAAACGTCTTTTAGGATGGTTTCAATGGCGCACATAAGTCTATTAGCAAACTATGTGCTTTCTTTCCAACTATTGTTAAAAATACAGCTTTCGTCTTTTCATCCGTGCGTTGGAGACCATTAGCTTCAAAATATTGCTCTAGCCTCTCTAAATAGGCTTCGAAACTTTCCTCACTTTCTTCGAAGTGAAAATCTTCCGGCTTACCAAAAGCCATATTGCGTTTGCTCCTATCCGATACTCGTCGCCACTGTTCTGTCTTTTGCCTACTCACCAAAAAGGTGGTGGTTCGTGAGGGCTTTTATGCCAAAAAAATGAGCAGCAGACCTTTTAGGTAACAACAAACAACAGCTTTTTATTTCGAACCCGCCATCAGCACCCAGCATACCCTGTTTTTTTCACAAAGTTCCCACCCCACTTTTTAGACCAATCACAAATAGAACATTTGCATTCTGGGGTTCTGTGCTCAGACACCACAGATCCCTGCCTTGTACTTGATGCTAGAGATCTGCTTCGAAAGATTGAATGCAACAGGTCAGATAATGGATGAAAATACTTGGATCAAAATGATTGACATTGCTGGAAGTAACAGTTCCTCAGTTTAGGCTGAAATCAAACAGATCACCGGGACCAGATAATATTTACACTCGAGTTCTTAAGGAGGCTTGTGAGTACATATATATATATATATATATATATATATATATATATATATATATATATATATATATATATATTTGACACATATTTTTAGGAAGTCACTGCGCACTGGAGAGATCCCAAAGGACTGGAAAATTGTAAATATCATCCCATTATGTAAAAAGAGTGACAGGGCAGATCCAAGCAACTATAGGCCAGTAAACTTAACATGCATCACAGGTAAATTAATGGAAGGAATTATTAAGGATAAGATTGAGCAACACTTGCCAAGGACAGGAGTTATCCTGAACAGTCAGTATGGGTTCAGAAGAGGGAGGTCGTGTTTTACTAACATGCAGGAATTTTATGAGGAGGCAACAAAAGGATACGGTCAAAGTGGAGCACATGATATTATTTATCTGGACTTTCAGAAAGCATTTGTTAAGGTGCCACATGAGAGGTTGGGCATCAAATTAAAAGACGTGGGAGTTCTGAGTGTTGTTTTTAGATGGATGCAGAACTGGCTCAAACAGCAAGCAGAGGGTGATGGTGCAAGGAACCTCATCAGAATTGGCTGATGAAAAGAGTGGAGTTCAACAGGGGTCAGTGCTAGGGCCACTGCTATTTTTAATATATATACGTAAATGATTTAGATAGGAATATAAGTAACAAGCTGGTTAAGTTTGCAGATGATACCAAGCCAGGTAGATTAGCAGATAATTTGGAATCCGCTATATCATTACAGAAGGACATGGATAGCATACAGGCTTGGGAAGATTTGTGGCAGATGAAATTTAATGTCAGTAAATGTTAGGTGTGAATACACAATGGGCGGTCGGAAAATCGAGAGTACACCTTATGAGAAGGATTTAGGAGTTGGAGTGGACTCTAAGCTGTCAACTTCCAGACAGTGTTCAGAAGCCATTAAGAAGGCTAACAGAATGTTAGGTTATATAGCACAGTGTGTGGAGTACAAGTCCAAGGAGGTTATGCTCAACCTTTATAATGCACTGGTGAAGCCTCATCTGGAGGACTGTGTGCAGTTTTGGTCTCCAGGCTACAAAAAGGACATAGCAGTGCTAGAAAAGGACCAGAGAAGAGCGACTAGGATGATCCCATGGCTAAAGGGATTGAATTGTAAGGAAAGAATAAAAACTGAGCCTATATAGTTTAAGCAAAAGAAGATTAAGAGGTGACATGATTGAAGTGTTTAAAATTATGAAGGGAATTAGTACAGTGGATCGAGACTGTTATTTTAAAATGAGTTCATCAAGAACACGGGGACCCAGTTGGAAACTTGTTAAGGGTAAATTTTGCAGACATTAGGAAGTTTTTCTTTACTCAAAGAACGATAGACACTTGGAATAAGCTACCAAGTAGTGTGATGAACAGTAAGACTTTAGGGACTTTCAAAACTCGGCAATAGGTAGTTAGGACTGGTGAGCTTTGTTAGGCCTGTTGTCGTCTAGAGTGTTCTAATGTTTTCTTCTGTGTTCTTCACAGTGATGTGTCCTTTTAACAGTTTTGAGTGTTGACTGATCTGTTTTAATTATTAACCCGTCTTACTTGATACAGTTTGTGATTGTCGTGCTTGTAATAAGAAATATTATTTACATATATTTTAATTAGATTCACACATTTTGAGATATTTTTAGGTACATTAGTTTGAGTCAGCTATTTGAAAGAGATTACTGTGTATTTAGTAGTTAAATATTTATTTTTCCTTGTCTTCTTAGAGAGTCAAGGCTGGGGGGCTGTAAAGAGGCAGGGCCTGTTAAATTGTATTGTATTAATGAACTTAATATCCATCCAATGCTTGTTTTCCATCTTACCTTTTTTTTGTGTACAATACAGTTTTATGAAATCTGTCTGCTAACCTTGTTTGATTACTTTGATAATCTGAGGAATGGCGCTTGGTTGCTAACCCTCCTGAGTCATGCATTTTTTTAAATTTGACAGCTTTCAGTCTTCCATGGGTATTGTGACCAAGCGAATGCAACTTTAGTAAATGTCTAGCTTCACATCTCTTAAAAATGGATTGCACATTGTTTTTAAATAAAAAGGGAGAATGAAATGATCAGCATGCTATGCTTTGTTCATTTTTACTGTACAGTAATTAATAATAATATATCCATTGTCACACACAGGCTGCTAAAGGGCTCGAATGAGGGTAATTCCACACCAGACCAGGGGATGGCGAGGTGCACTAATCCTTTCTCTCTTTCCACTGCAGACCAATTATGGGAAATTCCATCTGGCCTCAGTGACATCACGATCCAGATGACGTTGCTTACCATCCTGAAGATTCCACTTCCGGTCATGACCCCGGTGATGTCACTTCCGGGCTCGAAGACAATACTTCTGGTCCCAGTCACGATTACCTCACTTCCTCTGCCTTACTTTAAATCCGCCATCTTAACCTCACCCAGTCAGTTCTGTTTTGGACTCCAATCTGTACACAACTGTACAACCAATTTAACGTTTTGCAGCCCATTTCAAGTATACGAGAGGCTGCCCCAAAACCTTTTTATGGCTCTTTGTCTTTTCATTGACCTAAACAGTGATTAGTTATTCATCCTACGTAAACAAAGATTTTGGACCCGAGTTATGTCCTGGATGCTGCCTTGTGGGTGGTCTACATGTTCCTCTCACGTCTGCATGGGTTTTCACTCAATGCCTGCTTTAATTTTGCTTGGCGTCACATTCTCTCTGAAAGTAGATCGTTTTGTCTTGCAGACTTCTGCAAACACAAAACACACACACCTTTAAACAGATGGTAAAAGAAAATATACTCAAACATTCGAGAAAAATAGCATAAGCTGGACTTGTAATGGTGATTTTAACTTCTTGAAACAAACAGCAGTAAAGGCACAAGAAGGCAACACATAATCAGCATAAGAGTCTCCGGCGTCACAGGACCATGTTCCTTTTCTGTGCATGAGATCCTGGTTCTTCTCCTTGGTTCAGTGAAAAAGGACCAAAGGCTGGATAACTTGATGAATTCCCAAATGATCACACTCAGAAGTTAAACTAGACAGAACATCAACAGGCAAACTGCAAGGTGTGTTGGCAGCTTTCTGTCTATAAACAGAATATTCTGTCAAGTTCTTCATTATGGAAAAGATTCTGTGCTAGACATTCTGTTGTATCTTGTTTTGACAGTTTTCTTTACATTGAAAGGAGCCTAGTGTCATCTCTATATATAAAAAAATCCCATGTCTAACTGTCTGTCTGTCTGTCTGTCTGTCTGCTTTTCACAAGAGAACTACTTGACGGATTTAGATCAGGTTTTTTTCTATAATTTGCTTGAACATTCCAGTTGATTTTGCGACTTTTCTGAAGAATCATAGTTTGCTTGGAGGAGTAATATATTCGCATTAATCCAAGACACAGGCTGTGGGCCGAGGGAAGGGGGAAGCATTGACGTCAGGAGTAGGGAGCCAGGCAGAGCCCTCCTCACTGTCCTGTTTCACTACTACACGGGTGGAGCCGCGGCAGATGGCTAGTAGTTCATAAAGTGTATATAATAATATAAGAGAGTTAAAAAAAATCACACATGCATCTACATAGCCAAAGCACACACTACACTGGGCACATTCCAAAGATATGTTCTTTTGCTTGATTGGCCAATCCAAATTGGCATGTGTCCAGTAATCTTGTGCTGGATAAAGTGGGTTAATGAAAATGATGGATGTTTACATTTTATTCTCAGAAAAAAACAATACAGATCCAAAAAGTGTGTTTGTGGATTAGACCTTTGACACACATACCCACAAACACACACAGAAATCCAGTCTTATATGGTTTGATTAGTCTTTTATGACTGTTTTGATTATTATAAATCATTATGTGGCTTTAGTAAATAGACTTTTTGTTATATATGTTATATATGTAAAGTAAGAAGATTGTATAACTACAAAAATGGTATTAAACTATTTTTCATTCAAGTTGTGGAGGAATTCTTGAATTTATTTAAACTGATGTTTGATTACCTGCGGTGGGCTGGCGCCCTGCCTGGGGTTTGTTTCCTGCCTTGCGCCCTGTGTTGGCTGGGATTGGCTCCAGTAGACCCCCGTAACTCTGTAGTTAGGATATAGCGGGTTGGATAATGGATGGATGGATGATGTTTTATTACAAGTCCCATATCTTAATAAATGCACACATTTCAATACTATTCATTCATGGCTCGCTTTAGCAAAAACTTTATATTATAAAAACTTTTTATTATAATTGTTTTTTTATTTAATAGCTGCATCATTATTAAATTCTAATTATAACATCTTATTTATGAGCTTTATAACAAATACAAGCCTTGCCTTTTTTAAAATGAAAAAGCATTTTTGAATCCGTATTCCAGTTGAAATTGACTGTAAGAAGTTAACATGAAAAGGACAGTTAGCCTGTGATAGGTCGATTCCTGCCTTTCAGCTAATGCAATCAGCATAGGCCCCAGTCTGCAATTCTGAATTGAATAAACTGTTAGAATACAGATGGAGATGTGTTATCTTTTGATGAATTTGTCTGGATACTGCATAGCAGTGGGAGTTTATTTTGAAATCTCTACAGTTGGGGTGACACAGGCCTTGCAGTTCCAGTAACATGGTGTTAAATGAAGGCCTGATTACTGTCCATTGAGATTTTACACATTATCATTACACAGTATATATGCAGGGTTTTTTCCATATCCACCAGTCACCTCATTTTCGGAGACTTGCAGGTTAGGTAGCATGACAGAACCGCTAGGGGGCATGCCAGCCACCCAACCCGACACAGACAGACACAGGAGACACACTTATAAACACACAAGTTTTTTATTTTTCTTCACTTGTGGACAACATCTTCCCCATTCCCACAACAAAGTCCAAACACAAAACAATTCTCTTCCTTCTCACTTTCTTTTCTCCTCCACTACTCTGGTCAAGCTTCATCTTCCTCCTCCCGACTCTGGTTCCTTGAGTTGTGCCTGTTGGCTCCTTTTATAAGGCACTCGGAAGTGCTCCAGGTGCTTAATGACTAATTTCCGGCAGCACTTCCGGGAGTAGCAGAAGGACTGTCCATAAGGGCTTAGTAGCTCCTGCTGCAGCACCCACTGGTAGCGCCAACAGGGCTGCATCAAACTCCAACTCCCATGAAGCCCTGCAGGAGTCTGAAGCACCACTGCAGCCCAGGGGGGTTGCTATCTAGTGTCCTGGGGGAGGTAACACTCTGGCATGCTTGCCCCCCCGGTTCTCCCAGTGTGGAGGCATCCTGCGCCGCACATTACAGTAGATTGATCCAAATGTGTAAGTATGTGTAAAGTTTTTCCTACCATGTGTGCAATACTTCCTGTATAGGCTCCAATCTTCTGTGAGTAAGCAAGTTCAGAAAATGAGTGAACAAACCTCTGTTAATATTTTATGGTATAGAGTCCTCGGTGACCCTGTTCTCCTTTTTATACTCTTTATTGTGTAGACCTTTCCAAAATTTTTAAAATCTTATACACTTACCACTAATGTCAGGCACTGCAGTTCCTAGATAGAGTGAAAGAACAGGCAGGAGATAGTTTCACTTTTAATTAATTAATTATTTTAGAGAATATGCCCAAATTATAAGAAGGCAAAAATAAATGAGTGTTGATTATAAAGCAGTTCAAGCTGATAATGCTAGAGATATAGTTTCAGATGGTGCAATAACTTGTAGGTACATTTGATTCTTCCTGGTCAGCTCATCATCTACACAGGCCCAGGCAGCCTGCCTGTTTCGATATGTCTGCTGAGACGGATTTCTTTTCTTCTCATGGAGAAATGGCAAGAGAGAGAGGTGGTCTTCTCTTCATAGCAAGAAGGACACAATGACTTTGCAAGCCTCCCTCTGTATTGTCTTTCTGCAGATCCTGACACATACACACCTCCCGGATATTTCCTGGGCCATTCGCCAGTGAAGCAGCTCAGACTACAGTGTAGGTGTGACGTTAACTATGAAACAAATCATGCAAGCTCAACCCCCTAGTTGAGCATTTTCTGTATTTTCCAAAAAATAAGAAAGAAAGGAAATGTAAGTAAGTAATATTAGATATCTAATATATGTAGATTCCCGGGCAACGCTGGGTACTCCTGCTAGTTATCTAATAAAAATAAGTCCTTTCTGTCACAGGTGGCCAGTAATTAAGTCATAAAAGCTAGCATTCCTAAAGCTCCTTCTTTCTTTTAAGACATCATTTAATGATAATAATAATAATTTTTTACAATATTGAGCTTATCATAGTGAGTGGGGAGCCACTTCAACCACCACTAAAGTGTAGCATCCACCTGGATGACGCAATGGCAGCCATTTTTGAGCCAGTACACTCGTCGCACCTGTGCTATTAGGTGGTGAGAGAGATAGCCAATTAGAGGTAGGATGAATAGGGGGGCAGAATGATTAGGCCGTTGTTATGGTGTATAAAATCTATACATTTTGGTTTCCATTATATTTTGTTTGAGACAAGACAACAGATGAACTAAGACAAATCAAAGCAGGTTTTCTTACACCTCACTTTTAAAACAGCTGTTTCCAACATTGAAAGGAAGACATTTCTGGTGGCTTCAATTACTTTATAACCTGGGAAAGGAAGCCTGAGCTGATACCTCAGGCTATTGATTACTTTATGGATGGACATTTGGGATAACAAAACTATGTGGTTTATAGCCTGGGAAAGGGAAGACTGAGGCAATATCAAAGAACTTTATTATCTGGGAAAGAGTTTGAGCAAAATTCATCAATCACATTGACAGCCAGCCAATCAGGTGCATGTGTTGTGAAACCAAGGCATGACATTTCATAATAAATATGCCTTGGTTTGGAGGAGCAGAAGGAGGAGAAGAAGCAAAGAGAAGAAAGAGAAGAAGAGGAACAGACGAAGACGGCACTGGTCGTCAGAAAGGCATCATGAACATCGATTGCTAAATCAAATGCCTCCCTGGGACATTCATCCTTGTCATCTGTAACTTTTTCGTAAGCTTTTCCTAAAGACTATATATATTCAGACTTTCCTATCAGTACCTATTTTCTATTATTCTTTGTTCCAGTGGTATTATTATTATTCTTGTAATAAACACCATGCTCCTTTTAACTTTCTATGCTTTGTCTTAATGTCTAGAGTGATTGAATTAATAAGCTAGATTTCTTTGAGCACCTGGTGTAGCCAGATTTTTTGCCATTATATCTGTGCTGCGAGGTTTATAAGGCTGAGAGTGAGGGCGCCACTCAATAGAAGGGACAGTACGATAAAAAGAAGGTATTCTTGGCTGATAAATGGCCTATAGTCAAGAGTGCCGAGTCTTTGTATGTTTAAATGTATTCTTGTAGACCAAAAGTAATATTTAGGTCTGAGATATCACTAAAACATCGTATGTTGTTCGTGCCGATAATAAGTAAGTCTCTTGAAGTGCTGAGTGACAGGCTGATGTGTGGTTTAAAGTGCTAAGGGTTAATCAGCTTGTGTGTGTCATTCATGGGGCACTGTTGTGGTTAGGGTCTGTGTGTGTGTGTTTATCTATGTGTGTGTGTGTTCATTTTAAAGTGCAACAGTAGACCAACCCGATAACGAACTTGATGAGAACATTTACCCTTGAGAAAACAGGTAAAGGGTAAGTAGAGGGAAATACTACGATAATACAGCCGTGCAGGGCAATTTAGACATTGGGATACACCCTACTCTTTACGAAGAATGCCTAGAGATCTTTTATGACTACAGAGAGTCAGGACCTCAGTTTTACATCTCATCTAAAGTATGGTGCCATTTTTACAGTGTTTCCATCAATGCACTGGGGCATTGAGATCCACATTCAAAACACACCTCTTCCAGCAACAACCCAAGCTTTTCTTAGGTGGTCTCCCATCCAAGGACTGGCCGGGCCCGAACATGCTTAGCTTAGACCTCTTGTGAAGTGCATATGATATGGCTGGTATTCACTTCTTGAATGACAATTTACAGGCAGTTATAAATTTTAAATATTCATCTACATAACAGTTATAAAAACAATACTGTATGAAATAAACTTGTAAAATACTGATATTGTAACTGATGTGGAGAAATTATGAAAGGCCTAACCATTTTATTGGCACACACAGAACCAGTCAATCTATTAGGCAACACAGGCGACCACTTAGGACTGTAATCTGAGGGGTGCCATTTATGAAGGTTAAGAGGTGTTTAGAATTATGATAGTAATGTCCGCAGTATGTACATAAAGGAGTGCCGTTTGTGTTTCTGAAAGTGTGCATGCCCTGGACACTGAACAGGACCATTCCCTCCAACCCATCATCAAACAATGATGATAATGAGTGGTCGCTGTTAATAAAAGTAAACCCAACAGAGGCCAACCCCAGGTCTTCAAAGTCTAAGAATAAATACTAACTACCCACAACGGAAAATGGGGGTTGACTTCCATCATCCTCACCTAGAGATTTAACTGGCATTGGGCACATATGCAATTTTGGTGCCTCATTATTTACATTAAAAATTGCCATTTTTAATAATTCTTTTAAAAATCATTTTGTTGTTAAGTTTAATTTCAGAAACTGTAGCGCTATATACATGTTAATAACTTCACCAGAAGACCCCTGTTGATAAATTAATGATTATAAGCAGAACACATTTTAAATCTAAAACCTTTTTTACACTTGAACTTCAACATTCCTGGTAACCCTACCCATAGTTCCAAGAGGGTTCACCCTGTTTACAGGCAACTCACTTTGTAATGTACAGTAGATTAACATGAAAACCAGAGTGGCTTTGTGTGGAGAAAATAGGAATAAAAGGTCACCTAATACAATTACTAGATGTAGTTTATGACTTATGGTACCTGTTTGTTTTCAGTAACTCAATTTACAAATACTGACAGCAGATGAAGTGAAGACAATTTGAAGATATGGCAACAGCAACTGGTGAGTGTTCCTTTAAATTTCTTAATATCGCTAAGATTCCATATCACTTACAAACATCATGCTTAAAAATGCTTGTATAAAATGCTGAGTTAAACATACGCCCTTCCTGGATTACAAAAGGAGAATTACTGTATAAACTGAGTTGGATTTCTAATATGAGTGTGCTGTTAAGTTTGTGCCTTGAAAACTAAATATAAATGTTTTAAAACTACTGGTTTGCAAATTCAGTTCTAGGACCCTTACCACTTTTGTACCAGCTAATATCCAGTTATTTTACAGCATAGGCCAAGCTTATTAGTGCGCCAACCGACTGTTTGGTAGCTAACTCATGCGGCTGGGTTTTTCCCCCCTTATGATCTGGCGATTACCTAATTTGCCATAATGGTGGTGCTGGCCCTGCTTACATCTGCACCATTTTGCTTTGAGTTTCTAGCTGTGGTCATGGCATGCTTCTGTTGCCAATATACATCTGGGAAGGTGATATGTATTGTAGGTGGAGGCTGAGTATTTTAGGAGGTGGGCATGCTTATGGCAGATCACCTCTAAGATGAGGTGATGTCAAAGTGTGCAGAAAAGAGCTAAATAAAATCTGTTAGGAGCCCTGTGCTAGCTTCACAGCAGGCTGTCATAGTGCTGACCTTCTGTCTGTTTGAACTGCCCTCCATTTAAAGGTAAGGCTGATCAAACTCATTTATGAAGATTTGGTCAACATGGCTCTTAAAAGCAAAACAGCAAAAATGGCAAATGTTTTAACTGCACTCTAGTCTGAAAATAGAGCAGATACCCAGTTCACAATGTAATCTTGAAGTTCAAGATCATGGAAAAACTAACAATTGTGTTTTCAACATTTAAAATATAACAGTGTCATTAAACTTGAAGACAAAAAAAAAAAACATAAAACATCTCTTGGCATGGCTGAATTTAGTTAAGCAAATAAAGAAAAGGTGTTTGTGCAATTGTATCTCTCCATTTTATAAAAAAAAATCTTGGAAGGAGATGATACATGACTTTCTCAGAGTGACACTTTCATGTCCCGCAAGACGAGACTTTGTCCCAAGAGATTTAACCACGCCCAGGGATGGAAATAAAAGATAAAGAGTAGATGACAAAGTAGAACGTCGTAAAAGAATTCAAAAATGTTGGCGCGATACACATGCAGAGCAGGTTAGAGATAATGGAAGTACGAAAATTCGAAAGTCTCAAAAAAATTATATTAAAGATCGCATTAGCGCAAACAGACGGAAATTATTACTTAGTGAAATAACGGAACAGCAAAAACAGATTGAATATATTGTTCGGATTTAAACTTTAAGTCAGAGACTTATAGAGCATCTAATTTGTGTTGTTATCAGGGAAAAGTAGTGTTTCTTCCCAATGAAGAGGCCTATCTGCAAGAATTAAGAGATTTGTTGTTTGGTGAAAGTGAAATCCACATACGCTGTCATGCTTGGGTCACAGAGTTGTACAGATACACAGGAAATTTTAGAGACAGAAACTTTATTCAAACACTTCAAACAAACATAAGTCTCTTTCAGGAGTGAATCGAGCTCCGTGTGTAGTCGGAGGGGACAGCTCCGTCTCTCAATTAAAAGAATAGAAAATCTCTTCAAAGGGGCAAAGCCTTGGGAGCTGGACCCCCAACAGGAGCAGAGGGTGTCTGGGGGAGAAGAGAGACAAGGCAGTGAGACAAAAGGACAGCTGCTGTACAGGCTTTTAAATGTTTGAAGCGCCACACAAGATGCAGATCACACAGCATGGCAGCAGCAGCAGCAAGCCAGCAGCTGATTGAGCAAAGAGGAGGTAAAAAAAAACTGTATTTGTTTCCAATTGTATCACCATTTAAGTGGGGGTTTCAGAGGAGCGACCGTGTCTCCTTGGGGTGCGTTCAGCCCCCCTCTTCATACTGCGAGCGGCAAAGACACAAAGTGGTTGGCGCATAGTGCAGGCCATGGTGGGGGGCAGGGGGATTGGGGTTGGCAAACGAAGCGAGCAGGGGGCAAAGACCCCTAGTAATCAAAAAAAAAAACAGAGTAACAGAAAAAATATCTCCAAATAATGATTCCTTGTATTCTCAAAATATGTTGTGTGATGGGAGATTAACTGCTGTGCTGCAGAGAGTCCAACAGACACATAAAAATGATTTTATACAGCCTTAGGGATGGGCAAAGGTCAGACAGAATTTAAACGACTTAAATGCTAATCAGGGTATCTTTGTGCAAATAGTATGTTGACCTATTGCAGGGCACACTTGTTCATGCTTAGATAGTAATAATTATTTATGGTGCACTGTTGCCTGAAAAGGTGAAGCTTGCATCTTGCGTGGCAATTTGCTTTTTTTCCTGCAGCTACCAAATGGGGTATATAGTTTGCAAATTAATGTAAAGTTCACACTAAATTTCCTGGCATAAAATTCTGGCACAACTCAACACCCTTTCACACAGCCAACTAACCCTGGCAAAGAATACATATACCAGAAAGTAAACTGTCCTTGCAAATAAAGAAATGCTTAAAGAAGTAGTTTGCTGAAACCAAAGCAGAACTCTGTTTGTCAAGATTTGCTATGATTTTGAGTCCTCAAAGGCTGCCAGTGTTTATTTCCATTGTTTTGGTCCACTTCCAGCGTTACTGGGGGCATGGCCTCTGAGGTCAGGAGCCATGTGTGAGCGATGTGACAGAATAAAAGGAGGGCTATGAGTGCAAATCCTTATCCTCTATGCGGATACCAAATCTCTGAAGTATTCAACGTTTCTAATTTTCTTGCGTGTATGTTTGGTTTTGACACTCTTATTCTCTCCACCATTATTAGTGCCTCTTATATTAGGCTTCAGTTTTGTTTCTCTTTATATCTTTTACTGTCTGTTTTTGCTTGCATCTTACGGTTTTTGCTCAAAATGTGTAACTGTCAGTTTGCTGAAAGAACATGTATACAGTTGCCATATCACCTTTCTTTCAATGAGTATATATTCTGCAAGAAATTAAGGCACCAAAGACCACCTTTACACCCTTCTGTTTAGGCTAAGTACTCCTGTGTGGTGACTGTGTGGCTATAGGATTCCTGTGTGTTTTCCTCCCACATAACCAGTTTACCATGTTTAGTTAATTGGTAACACTGACTGGTCCAGCGGGTGCAGCATGTGATTGACTGGTATGTAATCAAGGCTTGAATGAGTGAACTGGAAGAATGGCTATTTAAAAAAAAACAGCCACAGCCTAGAGAGCTGAATCAGTTAAAAGAAACTGTTTTTATATCTGTTTAATTTGGCATGGTTTAGTCTATAACACCTGGCAGATGGGAGAAGTTCAAAAAAGTTTGTGGCTTGGATATGAGAGGTCAGTGGCCTGCTTCATGATTCTAGAATAGCAGAAGTCCTACAAGATGGGAAGACTGCTGCCGATGATCTTTTCAGCAGACCTGACAATTCCTTGTAGCCTGTTCTTGTCTTGTTCAGTTGCTGATCTAAACCATACTGTGATGGACAGACTCAGTAATTGCTGTTTAGAACTGAATCGGCCACTCCGGTGGTAGAATGAACTCCCTCAGCTTTCACAGGAAGTACATCTGCTGCTGTACCTTTTTTATTATGGAGTTTATGTTGGCCTTCCATGTCATGTTCTGGGTGATGATAGAGCCCAAAACATGAAGATTGTGAAGACATCAAGACAATTGTCACCTTATTTTTAAGTATGAAGAGGGAAGGTAATAATGGGGGCGGGGAAGGCCTCTTGAAGTTCAAGCATTAAAACATGATTGGGACTTGCTGCCTTTTGGGGAAGTATACAATAGAGGTATGGTCTGTAAAGCCCCTAGTCAGTGGAGGAGAGAGAAGCTCTGGGGTGTTCCTCAGAAGCAGGACAAACCTATATTGCCTTTGAGTATCTCAGGTGAAACTTGTGATTTAACAAGCAACATGGCCTCCACTCTGTGGGACGACCCAGTCTGTGCACCTGTTTCAACAAAGCCACAAAGGGTGTAAGATCTAAATCTAGAGAGCAGTTTGTCCTCCAGGATAACATTCTCTTCCACCAGCATGAGCATGGGCAAAGGCTGGTGTTGTCTTTGAGTCTGTGAGGGGAAAAAGTGCTGTACCTAAGCCATAGCATCCCATGGTCAGATCACTTAGTGCAGGTGAAGACTTCAGACCAGCTGTCTCATTTCTATTGGCTGGGATGAACTAAGGATGTGGCCAATTACGTTAAAACATGTGCAGAATACTGGAAAGTTGGACCTTTGAAGAGGTGGCATAAGGTTCCACTTATCCTATTACCAGTAGTTGACCTGGTGGGTCCTCTTGACTGTAGCCATGCTGGAAATAGGTATATTTTAGCAGAATGCAAATACGCAACCAGGTCCCCAGAGGCATTTCCCTCAAAAAAGATCTGTGCCAGCAATATAGTCAGAGCACTAATACAGCTGTTTGCCAGGGTAGGGATCTCTGGAGAGGTGCCTACAGATCAGGGATCAAATTTGACATCATAGCTAATAAAGCAGGTTCTTTTGGTTTTTTTTTTGTTCTTTATTTCATCTTATATGATTTCTCGTATTAGAAATTTGTTAGTTTTCGCATACCCCTTGGGGTCAGAGCGCAGGGTCAGCCATTGTACAGCGCCCCTGGAGCAATTACAGGTTAAGGGTCTTGCTCAAGGGCCCAGCAGAGTAGGATCTCTTTTGGCAGTGACGGGGATTCGAACCGGCAACCTTCAGGATACCAGCGCAGATCCTTAGCCTCAGAGCCACTACTCCACCATAATTGCATACTAGGCATCTGGGGGTTAAGGACCACACCCTATCACCCACAGACTTGTGGGATGGTAGAGCAATGAAGTGCCACCCTGAAACAAAGGCTGTGGAAGTTTGAATGAAACTGGGTCAGATTGGGAGTGTCATATCTGTTTGCTTACCGGGAAGTTCCACAAGCATCTACCAGGTTCTCCCCATTGGAGCTTTTATATGGTCATCACATGCAAGGTCCTCTAGCAGTCCTAAAAGAAGCACTAGGGTGGAAAGAGAACTGAGTCACAGAATGTGCTAACTTCTGTCCTTAAGCTACAGGAAACAACTGGTAAAAGAAAATATGGAGAGTGCACAAGCCATACAGAGGTTATTGTATGACAAAGCAATCAAAGACCAAAGCCTTGCAATCTGACAAAAGGTACTGTTAATGCCCCCATCAGAATGCAGTTTGCTAGTCAAGTGGCAGGGAGCCTTACACAGTGACTGTACAAAAAGGGCCTGTCACGTACGAAATTGAAATGCTGGTTCATCCCAGGAAGCCAAAACAGACACTTCTAATGAACATGTTGAAATCCTGGTATGAAAATGCTAATCCGTCCTATTCGTTTTTGATTTGTAATGTCTTGGAAGAGGTAGAACAACAATACTTACCCTCTGCCAAGGAAGCAAAAACATTGCCCTCCTTGGAAAATCTGGCAGAAACAGAGAAAAGAAGTGTTAGCTATAATTCCTGTGGGCTTGTTTTGTTCCCGGCTCGGTAAGATAAATTTAATTCAACATGTATACGCTGAAACAGATGAAACAACTAGGGATCTGTGAGTGACTTGGTATAGCCCTGTAGTCCTTGGGCCTAAGAAGAATCGACAGATGCCTTCTGCGTGGATTACAGTAAGTTGAATAATGTATCTCCTTTTGATACTTATCCCATGTCTGAGATGGATGAGCTGGTAGAACAGCTGGGTCCTGCAAAATATTTAACTATTGATCTGTATAAGGGTTATTGACAGGTTCCACTTATTGAGGAAGCAAAAACACTGACTTCTTTTAGAGTACCTGGGGGACTTTAAGTTCACAGTGATGCCGTTTGGTCTGCATGAAACACCAAACAGCTTCCAGCATCTCATGAACAAAGTGCTGGAAGGGGCAGAGAACTATGCCAGAGCATACATAGACAATGTGCTAGTGTACAGCAAAAATTGGGAAGAGCACTTCCAGCACTTTATTGGATATACTTGATAGTTTGAAATCTGCAGGATTAGCGGTAAACCCAGAAAACAGTGATTGCCAAGACAGAAGTACAATACCTTGGGTATACCATGGGGTGGACCCAAGTAGACAGGATGACCACGATCAAGGATCGGTCAATTCCTCAGACCAAGAAACAGGTCAGGTTGTTCTTTGGCTTGTTGGGGTGGTATAATAGGTTCATCCCCAACTTTTCAGGTATAACAGCCAACCTTAACTGACCTGCTCAAAGGCATAGCACCCCAGAACATCAAGTGGACAGAAAACTGTGACAAAACTTTTAAGGTTTTGAAAGATCACCTGTAAAGTTGTGATTTTACACTGTGGTGATTTTAAGAAACCTTGTCTTTTACAGGTACGTTTACAACTTTGATGGGGGGGGGGGGCGAGAAAAGGACAATTTTGTTTATTAGTAGAAAATTGTTTGATAGGGAGAAAAAGTGTGCAACATTGGAGAAGAGAGGGCTGGAAATTAAGTGGGCAATAGTTTGAAGTACTACCTTTTGTGTAGTGAGTTCTTTGTTGAGAGAGACCACTGAGCTTTACAGTGGATGGAAAGAATGAGGCACTCCAATGCTTGAGTGGCACGCTGGTATTTGGCTCTCCAGCCTTATCGATGTCAGGTCTGCCATATTTTGGATGGGGGGAGAAGAACCTTATAGCAGATTATTTATCCCGTCCTAATGGACTGGAGTCTTAAGGGAGGAGGGTGTGTGGTAATTTGCCTTCCAGGCATTACCACTTAAAAGAGAAAGTCTAAGAACAGTGTAAGAACAACTTTCACATAATAAGAGAAGCACTTACCTGTTTAAAACTGTTGAAGTGTGGGGTGCGCTTTCACAAGGATTTTAACTTTGGCTTCAGCAAGTTCATGCATCAGGATGCTGGTGACAGGTCAGGCCTGCTGGAGGATGCTGTACATACCCTGTCACAAAGGCAAGTGTCTCTTTACCCACCTGCTGTTAGCAAAGAGAAAGGCGCGGAGCACGTAGTGCGTGCATACATTAGTTTGAGAAGGGGATCCCTGGATAAAGTCCAGAGAACGTTACAAGAAAAGTAACTTTCGGGGTGTGATCATACCCACTCGCACACACGTGAGCCTGCTAGCCTATTTAATTGGTTTGAAGATTTCAAATGTAGGAATAAGAGATGCTTCCTGTCTCTAGGGGTTGTCTTTTTAGACTCGGTGGTTGTATGCCGATTTCTTTTAGTATACGAAACAGCGGCTTGTGCTTTATTTACTGCTGTCACTGTCCTGCTCCACTGACAGACTGAGGAGATCGTTCCTCCCCCAAACTATGCAACTCTTCAATTCCACCCGGGGGGGTAAACGTTAACATTATTCAAAGTTGTTGTCTGTTTTTACCTACATTTTTATTACTCTTTAATTTAATATTGTTTTTTTGTATCAGTATGCTGCTGCTGGAGTATGTGAATTTCCCCTTGGGATTAATAAAGTATCTATCTATCTATCTATCTATCTATCTATCTATCTATCTATCTATCTATCTATCTATCTATCTATCTATCTATCTATCTATCTATCTATCTATCTATCTATCTATCTATCTATCTATCTATCTATCTATCTATCTATCTGTAATTTTTCTTTTTGTATAGATATCTCCTACTTGTAGCATTGGTTTGGTGGAGGTATCATGTATTTTGCATTTGCAGCACACTTTTCTACACTTAAACATTTTTGGATTTTTTTTGGACTGTGTGTGTAGTTCCTGATTTTTTTCTTTAAGAAGACTACAGTTTTGCGTATATGCATTTTTGCCTTTTCATTTTGGGACTGGCAAATTCACTGTCAATATCATTCACTATTTTTGATTGGGACATTTTTTTGTGTGTGTTTTGTGCACCTATATCTATATATATATATATATATATATATATATATATATATATATATATATATATATATATAAACCCAATCAAGGAAGAACAAGAAACAAATGGAAGTTAAAGTAGAGAGTGTGAAGCAGGCAGGAAACGGCAAAGAGCTGGTGCAGAAGTGAGGAGGCAGACAGCCAGGAGGAGGAGAAGAAGAGCCCCAGTAGGACTGCGTGTGGCCGATGCTCAGGGGTTGCAGTGATGGTTTGTTCCAGTTGAATGACTTAAGAGAGCGGGTGCGACCAGGAGGAGTGCGGCTCCATGTGGGAGTCCACAACAGAGATTCGCATGGGGAACCTTTTTTTTGTCCGTGGGAGGGAAGAACCTGAGTGTAGGGCTCTCAATCCAGACCTACTGTGGGGTCATGAAAGCAGCAGGGACTGAGGCCTGCTGACAGCATAAGAACTGAGGCAGAGTCTGTTGGGTAGGCAGCTCTTCATCTGCAAAGTCTGGAAGGATGAGCCGAGGAGATGGCGGTTTTAATGGACTGCATTAGGGCACGTGTCTTAATGGACAGTCTCTTGCACTGTTGGTTTTAAATTTGATTTTTATTGGAATATTTGACTTGATTCTTTTTTTTAACCTCCACTTGCACTTTGTTTTTATGGATTATTTATTGAAGATTGAGCACTGCACTTTTTGCAAACACTTTTTGTTGGATCTTAATAAAAGCACTGAGCACTTTTACACCTTCCCCTTGCTTGGATGTGTGAGTGTCCTCATTTGCCGGCTCATCCTGGTCATGACTATGAACTGTGTCGAGTTCAAGAACCTCCCAAAATGACAGTGAAAGCATGGAACTGACCCACACCATCAGTTTACTGTTGTCTTAGAGTGCAGGTGGACTTAGCCGAAGGACACTGAGGTCTTTTCCATAGGTAAACCTACCTCTTCACCTCCAACCCTAAGAACCTCCTAACCTATAGTTAAACCATCAGTTCTGGCCAGGAGCTCTGTGAAGACAGAAGTTGGAGAAAATGAACTACCTCTGACATGGCAGGTGTGACATCATTATCAGATTTTTTTTTTCTCTTAAGAACAGTTCTCTTTAGACAGTACAGCAGAATCAAAATCACCCTTTCTATTGTCCAGTGATTCATTTGCACTCCTTAATCTAATCTAATGTTAGAGTGGAGCATGGTCTATCCCAGCAGTACCCAGGAAACAATCTCTTGTGGAGAATCAGTCCACCACAGGTCCAGTTATGGAATTATATTGAAATTACACCTGCTGCCTCTAATGATGATGTCCTGAGTTTGCATTCCAGCAGTATTGTGTTGGGGAGGATAGCCACTGGGATGGGAAGCAACAGCCTAACCACATTCCTCATCAGAGACAACTGCTACCGTGTGTACTCAACAATCCCCTTCTCCGCTAACAGCCCAATCATCTGCTGGAAGAATTTTGATCTGTTTACCTTAGCAGTAGAACTTGCTACTTGTAATCCCAGGGTCTTGAGTTTACATCTCCAGGAGTATAGCAACAGCAGTGGAGTGACACAGCGATCAAATTCTGCTGCAGAGACATCCACTTTCCCTTGGGTGGCAGCTGGAGCAAGTATACCTTCTTGTCAGTTGTCTTCAGCATATTCCTGTCATTTGGACCTTTACACCCAATAGGTGACAGTTAGATTACTCATCCGTAGCACATTGCTAGTCACAGGATTAATGGTCAACTTTGTAATGATGCAACACTTTCGCTGAGAGACACAAGCAAAGAATTGCTTCTTCACTCAGTTCTGATATGCATATCAGCTGCTTCATAACAAAACGAATGCCCTTCTCTTTCAAGAGCCGTGAAGCCCTGATTTTTTGATTAAATTTCTGCGTGTTTAATGAGTATAGGCTGGCCTTCTTGAATAGGACAGTTTTGGGTTTTGTGTGTTTTTATGTGTCTCTCTTTTAATTTTCAGAAGACAACCCTTGTTTGTTTAACACAAAAACAAACAGAGCATTTGCACATTTTAAGTAACCCTCAAATTGAACATATCTGTACACCCTGTCACCTGATGATGGCTCAAGGTCATTTTTCTTTAAGCTGCTGATGTCCTAATCCAGCCTCCCAAGTGGCAAGAGGTATCTGCTTTGTGATTCTACAGTATACCACAAGGTGGCAGTCTCTCATTATATTAGGTCCCAGTGCGATCTGTCAAATTCAACTTGGTTTATTGGGATTTTTAATTGATTTAAATGGCACATAATTAGAAAAGTTTGGCAAGTAATAATATATAAAACCATTAACAAAGGTTTGTTTTAAGGAGGTGGAGGAGGAAGTTGGGAGCATTCACTGATAGCAAGGTTGAACAATAATTTAATTTATTATACAGATACCCTTCAGCTTTAATCTTGAACATCTTATATGAATCTGCACCCGTGGTATACTACATCCTATTATTTCTCTCACCCTGCTTCTATACAGGGTCTCGTATCAATCACAGTCTTAACATGAGACATCATTACGTGAAAAATCCAGTTGTTTAGCCATTAGCTACAAGGACAGAAGAAATACAGTATGTCCTGTGCCCTGGTTCTTCTGTTAGTCACAATTATCAGAAAATGGCTCTTAATGTGTCATAAAGCAGGAGCATTCAGTACTGATCTAGTAGAAGGTTCCTATCCCAACCATTTTAATAATATGATATCAGTCTTTTTTAATTATTGAAGTCATTTATTCAAAATGGGAGGGTGCAATGCTGCAGTGGGCAGCCCTTTGTTTAGATCCCAGTCCAGTCATCTTTTTTTCCCCCCTGAGGAAACTTTGTTTTTTCTTCCAATGTCCTAAAATCATACTGTATATATTAGGTTATTTGGATGAAAGTGGGTGTGAGTGTGTACTTGAGTGGGCCATGTGGCTCGCTGTCTGTGGCTTGTCCCTGAAGCTTGAACCGCTGTGACCCTCAATTGGATTAAATGAGTCTGCCAATGGAATATTAATATTATGTAAATTGCCCTGTGGTGGAGTGGTGCCCCATTTTGAGTGTGTATGATGGCAGGGGGCGAATTTAATCTGGTGGCTCATCTCAGTTTTCTGTGTATAATCACAGAATAGTGCAACTTTTACTTATCTTTGAAGCTCAGAAAGATAATATTGCAGCCTATGCACATGAGGCATTTTATGTATTTATAATGAGGCATAAATTAACAAGACACCAGCTCTCAGCGCCTATTGTGTTTTCATCATCATCTAGTTACTTCAAATAAAATATTTAGGGGTAAATTAACAAAATTAATTGAATGTATTAAAGTGTTTCTATTATCTCCATATTATTAGGTTTTTTTTTTTCTCAACAGAAAACGCTAAACATATATTGTACAATAAGCTGAAGACTTACAATGAGCGCAAAAAATGCGTTCTAATTTTTAATCTTCTTTCTATCAAGATTAATGGGAGAAAAAATCTAACAGCTTCTGTAGCGTAGTCATCTCGGGAAGGAATGCAGGGAAACTTCGATGTTCCACTGTACCTTTGGTGACGTCTTAGATTTAAACAACAACGATGTTTCACGAGTTATGTATTCGTCATATTAAAAACGTGTTATCATAAGTGCCAGTAGCCGCCAAGGCTGGCTCGTATCTCTGTACTTTGAAAACGTGTCATCGTCACCTCCGTAAGGAGAAGATCTCTGAGTCATAACGCAATCCTAAACGGAAATTTCAAAACACCGATGCGTTCCTCTAGGTCTGCCTAATTGTTGGAGGAGGGGCTCATCGAAAGGGGCAGGGAGGTTTCTTTTTTCTCCAATGAACGGAGGCGGAGCGGTCCACTTAAAAAAAGACTCCCCGCCCCTACGAGCGAGTCGTGCGGCTCCTGAAGGGCTCTGTTCGTATGGTTGGAAAGTGTGTTACTCTCATCCCACTGAGATTGGTTTCTACTGGAAACTTGATGCTTCAACAGAAATTTCGGTCTGAGGCATGGCATCTGTACCGTCCGCCTCGGCCAGGGCCGCCGTGATACGGTGTAGGGGCAGTTTGTTTGGACGAAAGCAACCCAAGAAGGCCTCATCTAACGGCAGCGGGCTTAAGCGTACCCCTTCTATCCAGTGGGTGCCACCGGCTCTCGCCTGGAAGGACCACACAGGGTGGGCTTCGAGAAACAATGAGAAACGCTCAGTCGGTACACTTTTAAATATAAAATGTCGACGGAAACAGGTCAATAATTCGTCCGGCACTTCGGCGCCAAAGCAGCCTTGCTCGCGTGGGAATCAAGAGAATCGATTCGGCTCCCTGCTTCCTTTTCGGATGGGGTTTTCTAGAAAGGACTGCAGGACTCGAAGCTTGGCGAGTGCCGAGGCTGTCCGGGATAGGCTGACCCACTGGCATGTCGGCGCCCCCTGTCCCCTGGAGGCTCGTCACGCCATCCTCCGCCTCACGGTACCGTTGGGACCGCTGCTGGGACTCCCTGCTTCTCCTGCGCTCCAGTTCTCCACCTGGACGAACCTCGTCAGGAGATGCCTCTGCTGGACGAGACCGCTTTCCTCGGTGTGGTACACATTAGCCCCGAGGAACGGTGACAGACTCTCGGGAAGAGAGGTGAGTAAAGTCATCAGCAATATTTGTCGGGGGAAGAATAGACTAAATGCGTTAAGACCAAATCGAGAAGGTAAGAGGGCGGCTCACATACCCAAAAACAATTGCTTTTTATTAAGTTTGTTTCAAAAAGTGAAGAGCCTAAATTTTTTTTTTGAGATCGATACACTCTGGGTACAGTTAATAACTGGCAAAAGCCTCATTATTTGTTTGGAAACTATAGGCCGGTGGGCTTTTATCAATGCACATCACAGGCAAGCTGAAGACCTCTAGTGATGTGCGAACAAATAATGGGTTCCTTTCTCACCATGGGGCAATTGTGATGGTCTGCGTTGCTGTCTTGTCTGGATGTCTGATGTGACTTCAATGATCTATTTACATTTTAGCTGCGCTAAATACTATGTATTTGGCATTTCTCAGGTTGTGCCATCCACGTTGCTGTTTTATGACCAAGGCTACATTAATACTATAGCTCAATTCTGTCTATTTTTGTGAATTTACCCTAGGGATTAATAATCTGTCTGTCTTCACACCTGTGTTTAAAGATGGGGTCTTTTTTAGTGGATTGTGAATAGGAAAAGCGTCACATTGAATAGCATGGTGACCTGATTTTAAGCAATTGAATACCAATTATGTGGAAACTTAATGCCTACCAATTTTTCTTCACAATAATGACATTTGTCATGTTCCTGCATTGAAAAAGCAAGATAAATGACAGTACTGAAAGACTTCTTAAGAATTTGAGTGACCAGCAAACACACAGCATTTTCTGAAGGAAGTGGTGCACCCGAGCAGATATTTTTCTGGAAGAGTCGCGACGATAGATGACACAAATGTTGAAACATCCATTACATTACATTATTTGGCTGACACCTTTATCCAACATGGCTTACATTTATGATAGAATTGGTTACATTCCTTTTGTTTTTTTTCCATCAAAGGCAGGTAAAGTGAGTTGCTTATGGTCACACAGTGTCAGTAGCAAGATTTGAACCCACATTCTCAGGGTTTGAAGTCTAAAGCCTTAACCAGTCTTAACACTGAAACAATCCCCTTCAATGTTCTTAAATTGTAATGCATTAAAACTTTCCATGTCTTGTTCTAGCCAGTACTAGGTCTGTATTTATTCAGCATCTCCAAATTACTCCTAAGAATTGTCACAAAATCTGACTTGGATAAGAACTTGTCCAACTTCAGAGTAGGAGATAAGAATTTACCATCCTCCACGCATTCCCAGGAAAGAGTGGGAAGTCACATTTAAGAATGAATGACGTCACAACTTAACGATACCCCAAGCCACAAAAGTGGGACTCCTGACCATCTTTTGTAGTTTTCTGATACTAATGGTAGGGCTGCACCACAAAGATGAATATTTGTAGAATAAGAATAAAAACATATGGTAGAACTTTGCAACAACATAAAGAAGAATAATAAATACTGTGACAAGCACCAAGATGGAAAGACTATGACACACACACTGAATTGAAGTCCAAATTTGGGCATGTTTGTTTAATAATGAATGCTCCAGGGATTGTTCCTGTCTTTTGCCCTGTGCTTGCTGGGATAGGCTTGTGATAGCTCTCCTGCAACCCTGCACAGAATAAAACTTGTTTAGAAAATGGATGGATGATTCACAGTTGTATTTTCAGATGAATCCCCTTCTTGATATTAGATAGATAGATAGATGCATAAATACTTTATTAATCCCAAGGGTAAATTCACAAATGGCCACAACAAACATCTTGTAAAGCAGCAGTGATAACAGACACAGCTATTCTTGCACGATAATCTGGAGTCACATTAACTCTTGCAATGTCCCATATCGTTTCTCACTGAGCCATGCTGTGTCTTTCTCCAGAAAACCCCCCCTTACTTCCCCCAAGGCTCTGTTTCTCTAAAGGCGCAGGAGTCTCCACCTGTCTTCTTGAACCTTCCCTGCCTTGTAAAATGTAACATGAATGTTCCAGGGGTTTCTGGAATGCAGAGCTCAGCCAACCTGTGTGACATTTCACTGTCAATCACCCATCCAGCCCAGCTTCTCTTCAGGGTAATATGTTGGCTACTACAGTGATTTTTGTAGGCTTCCTAGCACGCAAGGTATATTTTTTATACGTAGGTTGAAATGCCTCCAGTTTCACATTTAGTTATTCGCCATCCTTTGTCTGTTGATTTAACCTAAATACTTCAGTTCTGGGTCATGGAGGCCAGAGACGGTCATAGCAGCCATCGACAGGTGGTAAAACCCAACTCTCCTTGCAGTCACACTTTTTATTTAAGATTCGCCAAATTAACTATGTGTGGCTTTGAGGGAATTCAGAGTTCAGTGGGGGGTGATGTTTATAGACATACGGAGGGAATTTAAAGAGCATTTAGATTGCACACATAGTGACCAGGGTTAAAACCTAGCACTCTGGGGCTGTGGCATTACTTGCCACCATGCTGCCCTGACCGTTGTCCTTTGTTTTCTTTTCTTTAGAGTAAAGGTTTATATAGCTCCATATACAAAGCTCCAGCTTTATAGTGTGTATCTCACAACCTGTTAATCTGAAGTGTTTTTTATTTAGAGGGGAGTGCATCATCTGTTCTGGCCATCTGTGACACTGCTGTCTGAATATACCCTTGCATACCTGAATTGGCTATGTAATGGGCTGGTTCCTTCCTTATAAATAAGGCTGCTAGCATAGGCTCCAGCCCCCAAACCCTGATCTCAGATTACTATTTGAGAATGTTGTGTTCGCTTCAGAACATGAAATAACTTAAAGTACTTTCTTCAGCACATAGACATTAATTAAAAGAATAACAATGTGGCATGTAGGGGAGTCCTCCAACTCAGAATAAAATCGGTGAAGAAAAAAATTTACAAAAAGGTGATTTATTAACTTTAAATTAACAAGGTGGGATCAAAGTTTCAAAACAAGAGAGAAAATGAAAGATCTACAATCTTTGTGGGCCTTACTAAACAATAATTAACCTCTGACTTCAATGTTTTCCAAAACTGTCACTTCACATTTGCCACCTCAGGTTTGGCTTCCTAGCAGCAGCCTAGTGTTTGTCAAAGCTTTTTTTCCCATCTTCACACTTGATGGCTAAATGGCTGAAAGTTGTTTTAACACTAGAATCCCTGAAGCCTATGAAAAAACTTGTAATCCCTGGCCACCTAAAATTCCTTCGTACCTCGTCATCCGCCCCTTTGTTTTCCAAATGTGTCAAGCAGCCTGCTATTCCATCCCCCCACTGACGCAGCTCAAGTCGCACAGAAGACTCTTGGAGCTCAAGTCTGTTTGTCTGTGTGTGGGGTGCCTGGAATCGTAGAGGGTAAATAATATATCCTCATTTGGAATACATATATTTCATGTGTGTTCCGTGTCTATATGTAAATGTAGGATGGCAGGAATTGTTGAACACATAACTAAAACAGAAACGTTTTTCATGTTTTAGTAATTTAGTAATAATAAACACTTTAACAAAAGTATAACAAAATTAGTGTGCTTTTATTCAAGAATATACCTGAAGAAAAATAAGTTGGCTTAGGGTACAAAGTAGATATGTCTGCTTTGTTGGTGTCTCATAATCAAGAGGTCGTGGGTTTGATTCCTGGATCCTCCATAATTTACTATTTTGAGTAGTGAGCTGCTATTTTTATTACTCTAATATAATAAAAACATACATTTGATTTGAATCTGTAACAGCCGATGAAAATTTATGGTACTTGTGAAAGTTAGTGGTTTTTTTTTTTTCTTTTCAGTTTTATTCTTAGTCACATTCATGCTCCACCCCAACCCAGAGATCGTTGTAGACATGGAACACACATGAAATGTATGTATTCCAAATGACGATATTTACCCTCTACAATTCCAGACCTACCTCAACCCCAGATAAACAGACTTGAGCTGTGGTGGTGGGGGGAATGGGATAGCAGGCTGCTTGTGCTGATAGACACATTTGAAAAACAAAACACACCAGTGGAGAACTGGGAAGGAATTTAAAGTGGCCAGGGATTGAGTTTTTTCATGGCTTCAGGGATTCAAGTGTTAAAGCCCTGTGCAGAGCTATGTCTTTGAAAATCCATTCCAGATTTAGAAATGGCCTAGGAGGCCGGCAGTTCTGGACCTTATTTCTTAACAAATACTGCCCATACTTTTTTCATGGGCAGTAGAGTACCATGTATACAATGTAGCTGGCTTCCATGCTGCCATATACTATCTTGGAGAATACCTGGCCCAGTTTAACTACACTGAGGCAAACCTTAGTTTTTTTATTCTGGCATTTTACAGCCTGAATCCTGATGTGAATCACATGGCCATACCCATAATTCCAGCTGTGACAGTCCTATTTCATAACTGGTAATATTGTCCCCACAACTCTGAACTGAAATTGATTAGAAAGTGGATGGAGTGATATTAAAGTATTTTTATCTGTTCTAATATCAAAGGTTCAGTCAAAATTAAACACTAGGAGTAATTTGAATAGTCAAATGAATCAAAAACTACCTTGAGCATTTGTCTACCTAGGTGGCTTTTTAAAGTGGAACTTGATGGAGCTTCAGAAAAAGTTTAATGCTGGCTCTGTCAACTGATTTTCTTTTGTTCAGAATTTCTGGTGTGTTCTCAGTTTTTCCATGCGTTTCTCCATTATGGTCTCCTTTGTGCACTGTCACCAAGGCATATTTCAAAATGCTTTCTGGTGACAATGCTAAAAAGAGTTTTGAATAGTGTTCAATTAAGGAAATGTTTGAACTAGATGTTATAAGTAAAAACGGAAGGGGCCAGTGGGAGGTACCAGAATTCACAGCAGGAGGGCATTGTAAGGCAGTCTCTTGAGGTCTGTTAAAAATTTATGTAATCCATCACCCCATGCTAGGTGGTTGTCTCATTACACGACTTCTAGTCGTAGGGTATGTCAGAATTGTGTACCGCACTTGCTGATCTGTCATCAGAGCATGTCAATTTACATGACTGAAAATCATTACCTGCATCACTTTTAGCATCTTCCTGCTGTTGTGCTTGTCCCCTTTTGTGACAGCCACATGCTGCCTGTCAGAGCCAGCGCTATATAAAACATCAACAGGTACTACAAGTTCGGTACAGTCTGTGCCCTTTTTTCTGTTTTACATTCTGTTTTAGTAGGCAAAACATGAGACATTATCAAGACAAGCCTCTCTTCTATTTGTGAGGTTCAAAACATGCATGTTATTCCTTGTCACTATATTTTATACATTATACTTCCGGGTGAGCATTCATTGGATGCCATCTCTCGCGCCCACAGAGCCCTTCCCTGTGACTAAATACAAGATTATCAGAGCAAGTCACAGACTAGTCCACCAACTTATATCACAATGGACAACTGGTTTCACATGAGCACAATGCTGACTGCCTCAGATTCACTATGATTATGTAAATGAAAGCTATAACTGGAAAATACAAGTAATGTGACTTGGGTTTCAACCATCCAGAGATGTCTCCAGGTCTTTCTGATTATTCAGTTAACCTGCTGAGAAGGAGATGGATTAATAGAAAGGTGTCATCCATGGGTATTTTATCAGACGTGATCACTTTCCTCTTATAAGTGATAGCCATCATGTGGTTCTGTGCCTGTTCATGTATTTAAGATCAAATCAGTTTGATTTTGTAGAAGTAAGTCACAGACTTGTTGGACTGGTTATGTCAAACTGCTGGTGATCATGGGAGTGTGCGGTATTTGTTGGATTTATCAAGTTAAACCTAGTGTAAAATGACAAGCAAAATAGATAGTTTCATAATTGCAAGCATTAAGAGATTTTTGGTGCAGGGAGCAATGAAAGCAGAGTGGAGCAGGCAGCGTGAGGTGCGGAGAATGATACAAAAAGTGAAAACGGACTACCTTTTTTTCCTGCCTTGAGTTTGACCCTGGTTTTAAAAAAAGAAAGCCATATTCTAAAATGGTGTTACACGGCTGGGAACACACACTGGTGGAATGCAACATTTACAAGCAGGTGTGAACTCTTTAAATGTGATATCACTGTGAAGCACAAAACTCTGCTTGCTATTCCATTTCCAGAGGATTATTTGTGATTAAAATTAGCTGTGCCCACCCCAGGCATGCTACAGCAAATCCAGTGTAATGTCAAAGAATAGATAAAATGGCTGAAAATAAAGAGAAATTTCAAGAAGCAGCTTAGGCATTTCAAAGAGAGATAATATACATTGATCCTGTCAAAACTGGATGCTCTCGGATATTGCAACATGCAGTGGTTGTCACAACTTTGAAGTTAATAAACAAAGCCAAAAGTAAATGATGAATATGCAGCATCTGGTGTGGTCTTTTTAGATTTAGGAGAGAGAGGTCATGTTGATCCCTTCCATCTCTGTTGCACAAGCTGACAGAGGCTTCTTAGCACAAAACGGTTCTAGTTGCGGTTGATTACTCTCCTGAAATCTTTCTTGAGGGGGCTCACATTGAGCAGTTTGAAACAACAAAAGCTGTCCATTAAAGTATGGGTAGTAAATAAGCTCACGGCGCAGAGGAAAGATGAACATGAAACAAGTCAAAAAAAATATCATGAAAGGGATGTTTGTTTTGAGCAGGCATGTCAAACACGCGGCCGCATGCGGCCCGCAACAGAAATCTGTGCGGGCCCGCATGACAGATCCTAGTTAGCACTGAACTTGTACAAAATTATTACTATCGTTTGTGATTGAATCATTCTGCATCTTCAGTATTACTTATTGACTTTTCTTACTTCCGCCTTCTGACAAAAGCACGTTTTCCCATGGCATTACGGTACCGGAAATGTCATCTGCTAGTATAGCCACAAGCCTTGTCCAAAGTTAATGAGCCGCAGCGTCACAACTGAAGTGCTAGGGGTGGCCTTAGGCATGTGCTAACTGTGCACCTGCACAGTGCCGCCAAATCCCAGGGGACCGCCACGCCAATATATATTGAATATAAAACAGAAAGAGAAAATAATGACACAGCTGACGGCAATGTGGCCGAAAAACATTTTGTTTCTTGTTAATTAGTACGCTGTATTTACAAACGTCGCTAGAGTTGGAGCAGTAAGCTATATGTAGTATTATAATGTTTTGTCGTAATGAGAATATCATGGGCCGCCACTTGGTTTTCAAGTTACGGACACGCGCATATAGAAGCGTGTCATGAGCACGAGGCGGCTATGCAGTGTCCGCAACGGATGTGGCCATCTGCCGTGCATAAGATACCATATTGACATTGGCGGGTGAAGGGGCCACCGATTCTTTCTCTGCCCAGGGCCGCCACGAGCCTAGAGCCGCCCCTGGCAGGCTACACTACTGGCTGGGCTGCTGAGACTGGCCACTGGGCAGAACTGACCATCATGAGTAGTAATAGTCCGCATATTTTCACATTTTTTGCTCTAGTTTCATGTAATTTTGTGCTAGTATTGTAACAAACAGTTAGTGCAGACTACAGCTGAAGATCTGAAGTGGACGCGAGAAGTTGGTGAGTTGTGTATTAACAAATTTTTGTGATTTTGAGTTTGTAAAATTATTGTAGGTCAGGTGGCTTTTTGCATATCGGCATATTTTACAATATAAACTTTGAAGTAAACTTAGTAAAGTAAAATTTGATTTTTGGAGGATTTGTTTTCCAACTTGAATTACTGAGCAATGAATTCAGTGAGCATTTTCGTGATTTCAGTTCACACAAACAGGGCATTGCGCTGTTCTCTTACAACGTTGAGAATGCGCCTGAGAATATCCAAATGGAATTGATTGAAGTGCAGTCAGATTCTATTCTGAAGGCAAAATCCAACGAAGTTGGTGTGCCAGGCTTGTATGCTTACCTGCTACCCTCGTATGTACAGATCCGTATGTTGGCATCGAGAGTACTGTCAATGTTCGGAAGCACTTACCTTTGTGAGCAATTGTTTTTGTTAATGAAAGCTACCAAAACCCCACATTGTACACATTGTACGACATGTTTTAAGTAATTGGTCAAGGTTTCAGCCATTTACAATGATGCTGTAAGGAATCTCTTATACAAATGAGCTTCAGTATCTCACTGAAATGTCAAAGTCTCAAACTTATGGTACCATTTCTGAGCTAATGGCAGTGGGAGAGTTGTTCCCCTATGAGTTTCAAGTATATTATTATGGAGTCCTACACTCCAAGTTTGGACAGGCACTCGAGGGGATAAAAAAACTTAGGTTTTCGGGAGATGTTATGAATGGGCACTTTGATGTTCTCATTCCCTACACTTACATGCCTGATGTACACATGGCGCGCACACAAACTGAGGATAAAAGTCGCTTGCCTTAAAAGGCGGGTGAGCCTAGTAATATAATAAGGACCTAGCTTAGAGGTTAAGACTCTAATTCTACACTGTTGTATGGAGACTGCATGGAAATAAATTGCTTTACTTTAAACTTTAAGTGTTACATTTTTTAAAGTTTTCAGTATAGGAAAGAAAGCTACAGTAACTTGGTATAATAGTATAATAGTATTTGTTACAGTACGGCCCGCTGACGCACGTATGGCAGTCGAAGCGGCCCACCAATGGTAGTGAGTTTGACATGCCTGGTTTTGAGTAATTAAGCATGGTTAGTCCTTAGAAGTTTTACAGTTCATCCATCCACTATCCAACTCACAATATCCAAACTACAGGGTCATGGGGGTCTGCTGGAGCCAATCCCAGCCAACACAGGGTGCAAGACAGGAAACAAGCCCTGGGCAGAGTGCCAGCCCACCACAGGACACACACACACACCAAGCACACACTAGGGACAATTTAGAATCGCCAGTGCACCTAACCTGCATGTCTTTGGACTGTGGGAGGAAACTGGAGCACCCGGAGGAAACCCATGCAGACACGGGTAGAACATGCAAACTCCACACAGGGAGCACCTGGGAAGCGAACCCGGGTCTCCTAACTGCAAGGCAGCAGCGCTACCCACTACGCCACCGTGCCATCCAGTTTTACAGTTAAACGAAGCAAATTTGTGCTCCATGTTCTCGCTGATTACAACCTGGAAGCCTCATCTGCCAAATGTTTTGCTTAGATTCCATACTTAAATTTTTCTTATGCTTGCAGAGCAAAAATAGCATAATAAAATTGTATGTACATCACATGTCAAACAAAGTTGCTTTCAAAAGTCTCAAATTAATTTAATGAGCACATATACCTGTGCAAAGTTTTAGCTACTTCCTTGCTAGTAACCATGTATGGCTTAAAATGCATGTTCTTTTTGAATATTCATGATCTAGTCACCATATAAATTTGGCCATGTTCCTTAATGTCTTTACTACAACACACAATGGAAAAACACCAAAAATAAAATGTTAGTTAATATGAACTGAGAGATTACTGACTAAAGTGGAGAACTACAAAAACATTTTTTGCTGGTTTCTCTTTGTGGGTGTCCATTCATCCATCCATCCATTTTCCAACCCGCTGAGTCCGAACACAGGGTCATGGGGGTCTGCTGGAGCCGATCCCAGCCAACACAGGGCACAAGGCAGGAACCAATCCCGGGCAGGGTGCCAACCCGCCGCAGGACACACACACAAACACACCCACACACCAAGCACACACTAGGGCCAATTTAGAATTGCCAATCCACCTAACCTGCATGTCTTTGGACTGTGGGAGGAAACCGGAGCGCCCTGAGGAAACCCACACAGACACGGGGAGAACATGCAAACTTCACACAGGGAGGACCTGGGAAGCAAACCCAGGTCTCTTTACTGCGAGGCAGCAGCGCTACCCACTGCGCCACTGTGCTGACCCCTTTTTGGGTGTCACAAATTAAAAAAGAGTGGAGCAGCTGAGTAGAGAGGGGAATGGCAATATACCATCATGCAGTGCCCAGACCACTGCCAGCATGCAGCGTACATTGATGTAGGCTATACACACAGAACTGTGAGATATTAAGAGCATTCTTATTGAACTTTGCAAATTTTGTTTTCCAAGTAAATTATCAATGTTACAATCCACATGGGATGCACAATTCAGTGTGTTTCTTCGTGCCGGTCCCAAGCCCAGATAAATGGGGAGGGTTATGTCAGGAAGGGTATCCGGTGTAAAATTTTGCCAAATCAATATGCGGACAACAATACAAATTTCCATACTGGATCGGTCGAGCCCCGGGTTAACAACGACCGCCACCAGTACTGTTAGCCAAAATGGTGCTGGTGGAAATTGGGCTACTGTTGGCCGAAGAAGAGGGGGGGAGACATGTCCAGAAGCAGGAGGAGAGGAGGAAAGTAAAGAGAGTGGAACTGAGAGTAGGAACTTTGAATGTTGACAGTATGGCTGGTAAGGGGAGAGAGTTACCAGATATGATGGAGAGAAGGACGGTTGATATATTGTGTGTGCAAGAGACTAAATGGAAGGGGAGTAAAGCAGGTGGATCGGAGGTGGATTCATATTGTTCTGTCATGGTGTGGATGGGAGGATAAATGGGGTAGGAGTTATTCCGAAGGAACAGTATGTCAAGAGTATTTTGGAGGTGGAGAGTGTCAGGCAGAGTAATGATTATGAAGCTGGAAATTGGAGGTGTGATGAATGTTGTTAGTGCATATGCACCGCAAGTTGGTTGTGCAGTGGGTGAGAGAGAAGATTTTTGGAGTGAGTTGGATGAAGTGATGAACGGTGTACCCAAGGGACAGAAAGTGGTGATTGGAGCGGATTTTAATGGGCATGTTGGTGAAGGGAACAGTGGAGACGAGGAGGTGATGGGTAGGTATGGTGTCAAGGAGAGGAATGAAGTAGGTCAGAGGATAGTGGATTTTGCCAAAAGGATGGACATGGCTGTGGTGAATACGTATTTTAAAAAGAGGGAGGAACATAGGGTTACGTACAAGAGAGGAGGAATATGCACACAGGTAGATTACATCCTATGCAGAAGAGCTGATCTGAAGGAGATTGAAGACTGCAAAGTGGCGGCAGGGGAAAGTGTAGTTAAGCAGCATAGGATGGTGGTCTGTAGGATGACGTTGGAGATCAAGAAGAGGAAGAGAGTGAGGGAGGGCAGAGTCAAGGATCAAATGGTGGAAGTTGAAAAAGGAAGACTGCAAGGTTGAGTTTAGGGAGGAGGTGACACAGGCACTGGGTGGCAGTGAAGAGTTACCAGACAGCTGTGAAACTACAGCAGATGTAGTAAGGGTGACAGCAAGAAGGGTGCTTGGCGTGACATCTGGAAACCTGGTGGTGGAATGGGGAAGTACAGGAGAGTATACAGAGGAAGAGAATGGCAAAGAAGAAGTGGGATAGTCAGAGAGGTGCAGAAAGTAGACGAGTACAAGGAGATAAGGCGCAAGGTGAAGAGAGAGGTGGCGAAGGCTAAAGAAAAGGTGTATGAAGAGTTGTATGAGAGGTTGGACACTTAGGAGGGAGAAAAGGACCCATACTGATTGACTAGACAGAGGGACCGAGCTGGGAAAGATGTGCAGCAGGTTAGGGTAATAAAGGATAAAGATGGAAACATACTCGCAAGCGAGGAGAGTCTGTTGAGCAGATGGAAAGAGTACTTTGAGAGGCTGATGAATGAAGAGAACAAGAGAGAGAAGAGGTTGGATGATGTGGAGAAGTGCAACGGATTAGCAAGGAGGAAGTAAGGACAGCTATAAAGAGGATGAAAAATGGAAAGGCTGTTGGTCCAGATGACATACCTATAGAAGCATGGAGGTGTTTAGGAGAGATGGCAGTGGAGTTTTTAACCAGGTTTTTTAATGGAATCTTGGAAAGTGAGAGGATGCCTGAGGAGTGGAGAAGTGTACTAGTGGCGATATTTAAGAATAAGTGGGATTTGCAGGACTTGAATAACTACAGGGGGATAAAATTGATGAGCCACAGCATGAAGTTATGGGGAAAAAGTAGTGGAAGCTAGGTTAAGAAGCGAGGTGATGATTAGTGAGCAGCAGTATGGTTTCATGCCAGGAAAGCGCACCACAGATGCAATGTTTGCTCTGAGGATGTTGATGGAGAAGTTTAGAGAAGGCCAGAAGGAGTTGCATTGCGTCTTTGTGGACCTGGAGAAAGCATAAGACAGGGTGCCTCGAGAGGAGTTGTGGTATTGTATGAGGAAGTCAGGAGTGGCAGAGAAGTACGTAAGAGTTGTACAAGATATGTATGAGGGAAGTGTGACAGTGGTGAAGTCTGCGGTAGGAGTGACGGATGCATTCAACGTTAAGGTAGGATTACATTAGGGATCAGCTCTGAGCCCTTTCTTATTTGCAATGGTGATGGACAGGTTGACAGACGAGATTAGACAGGAGTCCCCGTGGACTATGATGTTTGCTGATGACATTGTGATCTGTAGCGATAGTAGGGAGCAGGTTGAGGAGACCCTGGAGAGGTGGAGATATGCTCTAGTTAGGAAAGGAATGAAGGTCAGTAGGAACAAGACAGTATACATGTATGTAAATGAGAGGGAGGTCAGTGGAATGGTGAGGATGCAAGGAGTAGAGCTGGCGAAGGTGGAGGAGTTTAAATACTTGGGATCAACAGTACAGAGTAATGGGGATTGTGGAAGAGAGGTGAAAAAGAGTGCAGGCAGGGTGGAATGGGTGGAGAAGAGTGTCAGGAGTGATTTGTGACAGACGGGTATCAGCAAGAGTGAAAGGGAAGGTCTACAGGATGGTGGTGAGACCAGCTATGTTATATGAGTTGGAGACGGTGCAACTGATCAGAAAGCAGGAGACGGAGCTGGAGGTAGCAGAGTTATAGATGCTAAGATTTGCACTGGGTGTGTCAAGGATGGATCCATATTACTAACCGAGAATGCTAAACCGGATGATGGACGCAGGCACATCCGGCCATGGGCCGTAGCTGCAAAAAGACGTACTGCGCAGGCGCAAAAAGAGTCCGCGAGAGTCGGCTGAGGAGCCAAGAAAGGCGGACAAAAGAGGGCGAGAAGAGGCGGATGAGGGGCCGCGAGAGGCGCAGGCGCAAAAAGAGTCCGCGAGAGTCGGAGAAAGGCGGAGAAAAGAGGGCGACAAAGGCGGATGAGGGGCCGCGAGTGGCGGACAAGACCACAGAAAAAAGGAGTGAGCACATACAAAAAGGAGAAATGAGGCGCAAAGTCAAACGCAGGAAAAGCACGAAACACATTGCACACGAAACGACCCCAAAAAAAAAAAAAAAAAAAAAAAAAAAAAAAGAGGCTCGCGCACAACAGCAAGGCACCCCCCCCCCTACAGGCACCGGACGGGACACACACCAAGAGGGGGATTCAACAAGCCCATGGAACACAAAAAAAAAGAACACAAAACCACCCCACAGACCCTACAAGCGAGGGACGGGACACACACAAAGAGGGGGATTCAACAAGACACAGGAACACAAAAAGAAAGAAGACGCTCGCGCAACAACAATCCTCAACAATCCCCCCCCCCCCCCCCCCACATCCATAAGAAGTCACACCCAAAGCCACATATTCTAAAGTGAACGTCAGCACCTTCACACTAGACAGCATAGGTGTCAGCATTGGTGGATCTCCTTACAATAAAGCACTATTAACCGTTCAACTGCAGAAAAGGAAACATATTAACAGTGACTGCGACCCTCCTTAGAAAGAAACAAGTCATGAATACACGGTCACGGGTACAAAACGAAAAGGAAATGATAACAGGAACAAACACACGAACACGAAAGAAACAACAAAATAGACGGCTATGCGGCATAGGTGGATCTCATTACAATAAGGCACTATTAACCGTTCAACCACAGAAAAGTCTCCATATTAACAGTGAGTGCAATACTCCTTATTACTTATCCATATTTCTAAAAGAAAAAATGTCTCGACTCCAAAAACGCAAAGCTCAACTAAAGCTTCTAACTAACGATGTACCTAAAAGTAAAAACTTTATGAACTGCGTTAGATCCTACAATAGTTCATTTGCTTTTAGTAAATATCAGGCCACCAAAAGGCAATGGCCCATACTGCTTTCCCATATGTGCACAAATACTGCATCACATTGGAACAGTGCACCCTGAAACAAATCAACAACGCAAATATGCCCAAATCTACATCCTGGATCCACATGACGCAAACTATCAATCAAAGTGCTGCATCGCAACAGGCACGGATTCAAAACGAAACACCTCCCGTCTCAGACATACGTTAACGGCAAGGAAGGCTACAACGGGCGTCTCACACAGCACAGGCAAATCGATTACAGCTCCAAAACAACACGTCCCAAATACTACACATGCAACAACGCGCCTCTCAAACGGCACAAGCAAAACATACACCGGGAAAATTCATTCGGATTAATGAATGTCATTTGCAATCATTGTCATTCAGTTCACTTCCCTGAAGAAACAACTGGCAATACAAGTAATACATTTAGACGTTGTTGTCAAAAGGGTCAAATTAGACTGCCTTCTTTACATTCATATACTGAATATCTACAGAAGATTCTAACTGACGATGTACCTAAAAGTGAAATCTTTATCAACTACATTAGATCCTACAAATCGGTATCCACTATGAACATTAACGGTGGCACTGCACGTGACATCCGTCTTGAAAAAATGTTGTTTATTGATGAATGTTCAATGGCATGAAGTCACTTACTGAACACCATTCATAAACTTCTACAAACGTTTATGAATAATAATATTCGATTTGGAGGAAAGGTACTTTTATTAGGAGGAGATTTTAAACAGTGATTAGCTATTCTTCCAGATGCCATGCACTCAGCTATTGTTCAGTGCACCTTAAAATACGCAGACAATTGGCATTGCTTTCAAAAGATACAGTTAGTAAAAAAGATACGATGTCCAGAACCAGATCATAACAATTGCTTATTACAACTGAGAGATGGTACACTCACCAATACAGATGGACTTCAGCCACATATTATTACAATTCCTCAAGCCTTTATCTGCGACGACTTAGTTACAGAGAGATTTGGAACAGCAATCTCATTAGACCAAATGCCCCTTTTAACACAACGCACTATATTATATCCAAAAAATATTAATGTGGAAAACATAAATACCCAAGTCATTCCATTACTTCCTGGAGAGACACAACTCTTTCTAAGCTCTGACAAAGTTGACTCTGATCACGATAATGACCATCTTCATTGACCTTACAAGTTCTGAGCTGGAATTACCTTTTACACTTAAACGGCGTGTACAAAGAAATTTTCAAATAAACCTTTACACTGTGCCACACACTTTATTGTTTGCTTTCTATTTGCATCATCTACATCGTCACACTATTCTATATCTCATTCATACATCACGCTCTTTGTCATTCCCAACACCAGGGGTTGGCGAGCGAAGCGAGCAGGGGGCGGAGCCCCCTAGTAGGATTAGAAATGAGGACATTAGAGGGTCAGCTCAAGTTGGACGGTTGGGAGACAAAGTCAGAGAGGCGAGATTGTGTTGGTTTGGACATGTGCAGAGGAGAGATGCTAGGTATATTGGGAGAAGTATGCTAAAGATAGAACTGCCAGGGAAGAGGAAAAGAGGAAGGCTTAAGCGAAGGTTTATGGATGTTGTGAGAGAGAACATCCAGGTGATGGGTGTAACAGAGCAAGATGCAGGACATAAAGATGGAAGAAGATGATCCGCTGTGGCAACTCCTAACGGGAGCAGCCGAAAGAAGAAGACGACAATCCATACAAGTCTCTGCTTTTGACATACAACATCCAAACATCTTTGAATTGCCATCATGTCTTCAGCGACAGGGTCCAGATCTTCATGTGCTCACTGTGGTGTTTCTCCAGTGGCTGAGGCAGCTCGTGTTGGTGCACCATGTTGTTCAGTACTGCACAAGCCATCATAATACAACAAACCTTTTGTGGGGCTTTACAGCAGTGTGCCACTGAATGAGTCCAAGCATGGCCGTCTACCATTTAATACCTTAATTGGTTTGTGATGATGACTGGCTGATAAGCTGATTTAGACTTTCTAGAGCCAGTCTCCATGAGCTGTGTCATACCATCTCATTGGGACAGTATGACTGAGATGTTACCCAGATACACTTTCCATACGGTTCAGGGTGAGTAAATTGAGATCAAAGGGCAATTTGCAGTGATTGCTGATTATCCTAATGTAATTTGCAATAATAGCACCATCACAGAATGAATGTGCCTTTGCAAACAGAAAACACGCTTATTCATTTAATATATAACTAATATGTGATGCTCAAATGTGTGACTAACCTTGCGAGATGTCCTTGTTCAATCCACCATTACCTCATTTTATCAGTAAGTAGTATGGTACATAGACTTCTGGGTCATGCTGTGCATGATGTTTGTCTTCTTGGGAACCTCACCATTGCCAAATATGCTGTACAGCACACACAAACTTGCAAGTTAATGCACAATACCCAAGCAAATGAGGTTCAGTTTAACTGAGGTGGTCTCCGTTATTTGTGTATGGAAATGAATGCATGAATCATGTAGTATAGACCAAAACTGGTGGGATATTAAAATGTAATGGGGAAGTTTGGAGTATTCTGTCAAATTGTGAGCTTTGATCTTATTTAACAAGTAGACCAGTGTGAAAAGATCACAGTATTTGAGGTTTTTTTCTTTACAGTTTATTATTTTCTTCCAGAACTCTTGCCAAGATCAGCAGTGCCCTTTGCAGAAAAACCAAGACTGTGAACTGAATGAAGAAGCTCGGTGGAAAGTGGCACACAGAATTCAAAGTATGGAGAAGGAAGGCATATCCCGGGACTAAGAGGAAGGCGGCCAGGCTGGAAGAGCCTGGGTGTGTAGTATGAAGTATCTGGGAGATTTTTAATTAAGAGAAAGTAGTGTTTAGCTTAAGATGGGGTTACCACTTGTATTTTGCACATAATATCACATAAACAATTATATTTTGGCCCAATATATAGTTTCAGGGCCCGGTGAATTAGACTTGCGGTTCAGAGATTAGTCTTAAATAGGATTAGGGACTCCCAATCTAATGTTTGTGATGGAATATCAGAAGAACGTTCAAGGAGATGTCTGCTGGCCCCTGATGTCATTTGTTTTTCATTTGGTTTAGAATTTCTGGTGCTTTCTTCCAGTATCGCTTTGCGGTATTTGCTTTCTTATGTATGATAGTTGTCAATCATGCACTGTTACCATCTTGTGCTCCACTCAGACTTTTATTCTGACTGCTGTTTCTTCTCCTCCTCAAGGGTGTTGCTACACAGTCTAACTTCAGTTGGTCGAGGTAGATGGGTGCACAGTTACTTCAGACCTACTTCTAGGACGTTTGTAAATTTAAATTGGTTTGGGAAGTACATTAATTCATGGATTATAATAAATGTTATCCAAGTTTAGCAAAGCTTGTGTGCAAGATTGCTAGGACATTTAGAGTTTACAGTTTCCTTTGTGTTTTTTACATTTTTTTATTGTTTAGAAATGTTTAATAGCCAAAGACTTTTGAATTTTCAACCAGATTGCTTCTCCAGGCGTGTTTAACTGGTTGTGCTTACTAATAAGGATACTTTTTTAATAAGCAAATAAAATATGCTGACTTTAAATGTTCTTACCAGTTATACCCAGTAGCTGAATGACGCACATTTTGATATTGTAAGGATATGCTTGCATTCCTTCCTTTTTACTTTTTTTTGGTGGAATTTTGTAAAATTTGTGCAAATAATTTTATAAACCCAACAACTACATTTGAATCTGCAGTTTCCTTTTTACATCTCCATTTTAGTGATCAAATGGTCATGTGGTTTGATAATTGTGATGGGTGCCAAAAGTAATCTGTTCATGCCTGCAGTCCTCCTCAGTGCTTAAGGAGCTGGTCTGAAAAATAACGGTTCAAGTGGTGCTACTGGCTCGTTGTGGCACCCTGAGCAAGATGTGTGTAATAGTTCAGGGATTTCACATGAAGGACCATGAGAAGCTGGTTTAAACTTTTGTTGAGATTGACGGGTAGCAATTTAGATTTTTTTGCCAAAACAATTTTTAAGGTAAGTTTTCTTTGTATTTGTCATGTCCAGCAGTATTCAGTAGTAACACAGTGTCAATAGCAATGAATCTTATAAAGTTCTCAAGCCTGCTAAATCCAAGTCAGGATAATGATGGGGATTATGGGGGGTGGTTGGTGGGGCCAGTAGCCCTGGCCTGTGCTACGCGCTAGCCTCTTTGCAGTTCTGCTGCAATTTAAACAGATTTTAATTTTCATGTGAAGTGGTACATTTGCATCCACGCCATGTATAACTGCCCGTGATTGCATTTCGTTTCTTTCTCTCTATTTAATAAACGACTTTTTCGAATGTTTGGCTCTGAGATTTAATTCTTTGCAAAAACTATTCTAACGGGAAACTGTTAATGTTTTAATCGAATGGCATATCGAGATCTCCTTTTGTTATCTAATGTTATCTGCAGAAGATGTACTACATTACCTTTCTTGGCTACATCCTTCTTTCTGCAGTAACGTGTGCTGGAAGACTAGACAGTGTTAACGGTTGTAGATATTCTTTATTTTGGAAGTTGTTGTTTTCATCTTCCGCACTCTCACCAACAACTGTTTCAGTATAGTCTATTGATATGCGTTTAACCAATTTGCCATGTTACAGATCAACATTTTTGGCATAAAATTGTTTGACTTCCTCTTTCTAGGTGCTAGGATTGCCCATGTACTCATTTTTTCTGTTGATAACACTTCATAATGAAATTTCTTCAATAAGATTTGGACATAATACGTCTTCTTTAATTGGGAACTTAAAGTGAGGAAAACGTTAAAATTTATAAGAAATGAGAGCACAAGAAGTGTGTCTGACAAAAGCATTCACACGACTGAGAGGTGAGAGGACCGTGGTCTTTTTTGAAAATGGTTGTAAGTATGACGTGAGTTGAAAGAATCTCATGGCCAAAGTCGCCGTCTCGCAGGGCTTGCTTCCAAAGGTTGTATGTATGATGTGATTTGAAAAAATCTTATGTTAAAAGTCTCCGTCTCGTGGGACTTCATTCCAAAATGTCTCTTCAAAAGATCACATCTCGTCCCAAGATTTTTTTATTATAATAGAGGGACAATGCAGTAGAAGCAGTTCCATAATGTACATGAATATGTTTTGAGAATGTGTTTGCAGTACTTGTGTATAACGTGTGCTGTCACCTTTCTCTTTTACTTCACTACATTTTTTTAAACAGAAATGGCTACTTTCACTGCAATTTATTTTGCTAAAAAAATCATTAGTGCCCTATTAAACCAGAAAACAATAGGGCTACACACATGCACATTTATTTACTCAGTTATCTAAGCCATCTTCCCCCACTTTAGAAAAATTTGCATATGCAAAGACTGGGATAATATTGAGCTGCATGCCATTGGTGCCAACTATACAGTCATTTGTTATACACCTCACTACAGGGCAGGGCAGGGCTGGACGTTGATGCCCAAACCCAGCCTCGCTTATTTTCATTGCGTATGCCGCCATGTTCAGATGGTGTCCTCATGGCAGGGTGCTGAACAGGATGGAAGTGATCTGCAGGCTGCAGTGACATGTACTTGTGTGCTCACATACCTGTACTGTGTGTTGCTCACATGTCTTCTCATGTTATCATGGATCCAAAACAGATCATGAATTAGCTGGAAAAACCGAAGTTAAACCAAATGGCTCTGATGATTTGAATGTGATGTTTGCAGTGACAATGTCTAGGAAAAGCACTTTATTTAATGACCAGTAACTGCACAGAATACACTTGACTTGAGCATTCTTAGTGTCCATAATCTTTCTCTGTACGTTTTTCATTCGTTTGCTCAGAGGTTGATGTGCTTGTTGCTTCCTGAGCAGCTCTTTTCTCCACCCTAGTGGCCTGCTTCTTCTCTTCTTTTGTCAGCATCTTTTCGCATTAAAACTGATTCAGTCAGTGTTTGTGTTGCAATTACTTAGTACATTTTCGTTAATTTTTCAATTAAGCTTAAGTCTTCATTCTGCCTCAAGAATGATTTAAGATATGAAGAGGTAGGGGAAGTGACGGCGAATGTGGTAGGGAATGAGAACGGCACCCATACGCATGCGCCACACTGCCACTGCTGAGAGTTAATTCTCTAATAAAATGAGGAATAACCTTGGAGGTCAATCATCCCCGAAAGCGGATAGTAGACGTCACATAGTATATGTGTACCACATTTCAGGTCAATAGGTCAAACGGTTTGTGAGCCACAAGTGATTTAAAATCCTGGACAGCCACGGTAGTGTATTATATATAAAGATTGTCAATGTCATTTTAGGGTTTGCTTTGATGACTAATGTTGTTAAACTAATTCTCTCAATTTTCATGTAGTTCACTGCTGTTTGAACAGAACTGGAGGTGAGGGAACACCTACAGTTGTTTTTGAATTATTTCTAATTAAGTGTTTGCCTTACATAAACCCCTTTGTAAAGTAAATTTTCAGGAATGGCTGAGCTTCTTTAAATGGGGCCTCTCCTGTTCGCACCTACTCCATTTAATTAAGATGTCTGCTCTCGCTGAATGTTACAGCTTCGAGTTGCAGTTGTTACTTGGCTCATAGTTTAGTGATTGTAATATGACTCACCTGTAAAGTAAATTATTTTAAGTTTGAGAATATTTTTTCCCCATATATAAAGTTCATAAGTAGATTCTATTCAAGCCAAACTCTGCTCCTGCTTGTCTGCACATAATGACCTGTTAGACCATGCAACATTTTCTCATCTCATCTTCCTGTTCTTGGGTAACAGTAGTGGATCCTGGTGTGCTCTTCTGCTGTAGTCCTTTTCCTTCAAATTGTGAGTTGTCCATTCAGAGATGCCCTTTCCACATCAGTTACTGGATTATTTGTGTCCTTTCAGAGCCATTATAGTTTCCTTGGGAGTGTTGAATATTAGTTGCACCATCTCTGTAAATTCCAGACTATAGTGCCATTAAAAGCATCTCTCTTTGACATGCTGGAACCACCACTTCTGACACCCACTGTAAAAGTGGATAAGATCACGCATCTTGCCCATTGTAGCATTCAGTCAAACAAAAAGTAAACTTTTTAACCGTGTTGGTATGTGCGCTCTAAAGCTGCAGGCACATGATTGACTGTTTGGAGAAGCAGGATCATCATTTATAATGAGCAGGTGTGCCTACTGCAATGGCCACTGTGACACTGCTGTAAATCACACTGTCCTTTTCTCCCATCACAGTGGAGAAGGTGGGCTCTAGCAACTATGATGTAACTGATTGGGTGTAAACCTTCAAGCCAGCAAGTGCCACATCTACATCAGACAAGCCCGCGATTCGCTAGCGAATCGGAAATCCAAGAATGGCAATCAGTTTCTATTCTGTCCGATATCTGGATGGATGACATATCATGGAGGGTGGGTGCGTCCGGGGAAATGTCATTTAATTACATAAGCATATCTGTACTAAAGCGGTTTCGTTTTGTGGAGACATGATTCTGTTGCCTTTGCTGACACCGACTGCTGGCAGAGTGGAGCACAGCAAGTTTAGTTTATAGGTTGTGGTGTTCGTGTGCCAGCCACTGAGTCTGGGAAGCCGCTGGGTTAGAGTCTGTGACCGTTATGTGATCTACATTACTGGCACAGTAGATTAGAGCAAGTGTAGCTCACAGGTTGTGTTGTTTGGGCGCCACCTACTGACTCTGGGAAGCCGCTGCGTTTGACTCTGGGGCGGGCGCCACGGCGCATTAAGTTGTGTTATTTGGGTGCCACCTACTGACTCTGGGAAGCCGCTGCGTTTGACTCTGGGGCGGGCGCCGCCGTGTTTTGGGACGCCGCTGCGTTTGACTCTGGGGTGGGTGCCAAACTGAATGACCATTATGTGATCTACATTACTGGCACAGTGGATTATAGCAAGTCTAGTTTACAGGTGGTGGTGTTTGGGCGCTTACAGGTTGTGTTGTTTGGGCGCCACTTACTGACTCTGGGAATCTGCCGCGTTTTAGGAAGCCGCTGCGTTTGACTGTACAGGTTGTGTTGTTCGGGCGCCACCTACTGACTCTGGGAAGCTGCTGCGTTTGACTCTGGGGCGGGCGCCAAGGCCGCAGTACGCATGCGCCTCTGTGCGTCCGCCGTGCATATATTAACTGTGGTTAAGTAAGATAGATGATGACTTTACAGCTTCTTTAGTTAAAAGTAGCTTTTTCCATGCAAAAAATTCTGGGCAACCTCTTCTGGCAGTCCTGTCTGCTGCAGATGCTCACAGTCACAACTTTCAGCATGCACTTCACAACTGGCTCTCCAATCAAAAACTACGGGACTCGCTAGAGCCAACCCTCTCAACTTTGATGAGTGGAAATGACAGTTGGTGATTGGCATTGCTGAAATAAAGAAACGTAACACTTATTTATGGTCACATGTTCTCAATGTGTTTGTGGAATTATTAATTTTGCCTAAATATTCCTCCGTGTAAGTGCCGTTTTTATAAATTTATTTAGGAGCAATGTTGAAATGCCCACATGAATTAAAAGACTTTATAAAATTGCCACATTTAGGATGAGGCTGTGCTCTGTTGCTAAAAAAAAAAATGAGTAACTGAACATTCATCTGACGTACCAGAAAAACAGTCACTGTACACATAGCGGAGACCTTTATTATTACAGAAAGATGCAATTCCATTTAAAAAAAAAATCATTTATACATAGTGTTTTGTTTGTATCATCATTCCTGGCTTAAATGCTTACTGAAGCAGTTTAAAAAGTAAAATGGTTCTCTTGCAATATTTTAGTTTTCAGTATCACTTGTTTGTGAAGAACTAGCAATTCAGCAATCAAATAATAAATAAACAGGGTAGCACAACCAAAAAAAAAAGGAATGTGAAAAAAATAAATTTCTGAAATGAAAACCTCCACTATCGTATGGCAATGTGGAGAAGGGGTTTGTCTGCAGTGCCCAGAGGAGTTCGTCGAGCCTCTTTAAGAGCGACCAGTTTATGTGCGATAACCCTGGAGCACGGTACACTTACAGGGGGCCAGCCTCCAACGGAATGGGCCTTCAAGAAGCCATTTAGTTTTGTAAGGGCAGCATTGTGAAACCTCTAACTTAATGGTTCAACATACTATGGTGTGTACGGCCACCAGTCAGTAAGGTTATATCAATACAACTCCACAGATTGAGAGCATTGTGTCCAGTGTATAATCTTGGGTAAAGACTCACGAGTATGACATTTTATATATATTAAAAACATGCAAAAACAGATAAAAATCAATGCACAAAACTAAAATAGGAAATACAGCAGTAATTAGACAACTCCACTATCTGATCCTGTCGAATCGAGCAGATTTAGGCATGATTGAGAAGGCTGCACATACATCCTGTTCTAAAAAGGGATGTTTGAGGACCACTTGGACTATAAGGTGGTGTTTCATATTTTAAGGGGTTGCCAATTCTATTGACATATCTTGCCACAAGGGCCCACTTTCCTAAATGCTGAAAGGTGGCCGTGGCATTGTTTAGGCCAAAGGGCATCATTTTTAGGTTGTATGAGCTCCGAGTGCTGATAATTGTGGTCTTTCACTTCCCTTCTTCCCCTCATGTTCACCTGCCAGCAATTTTGCATGTCCAGGAATGTGAATAATTATTTGATTTAGTCTAGCGTGTTGCTTTTGATTTCACCATTTAAAACAATACTGTATGTGATTTGTTTCTGGAGTGATTATCTTTTCTTTGCAGGATCGTCTCAGATTGTAATGAATAAGAAACCTGACACAGCCACTATTAATCATGCCATTAACACCAAAGCCAGACTGAACTCCATTGGCCCAAATGCATCTTAAGCACAGGCAAACGAGTCCTCATAAAAAAATAAAAGAATCAAACTAAAGTGATTTCCTGCCTTCTTTTGTGTAAAGCCACGACAAAGAAGGTGGAAGTAGTTCAATGTTAAATTATTCATTTTGGTTTTACTGTTTCTTCACTCTTCCACTATTATTTCTTTATGTCCACCAAAAAAACGACCTTGTTGTTGCTGACTGAATACGCCGGTATGACATTAGTATCAAGAATAATTTTGCTTAATCACTCATCTTCTAAAGGTATACAGACTTTCGGGGACAGTGCCTCCATGCCAGCCATGCTAGGTCAGACAGTTTACGATGAATTTTCTACACAATAAGCGCACTTTTTGGAGCCAATCCCTTCTAGCTTTGATCTGACTCTACGTATGTAAACCTTATCTTCACTGCAGATTTTTTTTTTTTTTTTTACCCAAGATTCTCTTGTTGCTAAAAAAAAAAAAATTTCAAACACCCTTCCTACAGTTTGAGTTAGTGAACTGCTGCTGCCTTTCGCATTCCTCGGTGTTGGAGAATGTGATGCAGTGTCATTTTCCTTGAAACCAACCCAGCCCTCCCCAATCCCTATACTGCGTCCACCCCTCCACATGCTGCTTTTTCTCTTTCTCTCTCAGTGTTGGTGTGAATCTGAAGAATTTGGTGTGCCATCATGGCTTTGATGACCATGTCCCGAGTCAGGCAATGATCCGCCGCCCTTTTTACGGTGTCCACGAATGCAGTGTGCGTTTCCACATCCATCGTCTTCATCTTCACTTTCTGTTGAGCTCTCACCAAACTGTCTGGGTTTCTCAAAAATACAGCAGCCTGCAGGAAAAGAAGGACTGGCATGAAACAGCACATACTGTATCATTTTCTAACAGCAATGGGTCACAGGTGGAGTCTGCTGCCTGGCTGCGTGAAAGAGACAGATAAAGAAACGGGCGACACTCGTAAGCAGAAGCACTATCTGAGCACATACTGTATGTCCTGTGAACCTAGAAAACGGAAAGGTCTGAGCAAATAATGACTCCGAGAAATGACACCCCTCTATTGTTAGACACCGAGCATGATCAAAGATCTTCTGTTATACAATTTTAAATATGTTTGCAACATGTTACTGAAGAAGTCCAGGAGGTACATATAGTATTATGGCACTCAATCCTTCAACGATCCATACATTTGCAGAATCTCTTATTCCAAACTTAGGGTAGGGTCAAGGGTGTCTATTGTGTCAGAAAGACAGCAATGGTGCATTTTTCAATCACATAGCTATGCATGCACAGAGATCATCAGTGTATTTGGTGTGCAGGAGGAAATCCACTCCAGAATATGTAAACTTCACGCCAACAGCAGGCAGGCTGTGATTCACAGCTGATCATCTAGAGCTGTGAGGAAACCACTGGGCCTCAGTGTTGTCCAACAATTAAAAATGTTTATGCAAATCTCTCAATTTATATATTTCCACAAATGCATTAAATAAATATATGTCAGACCCAAGAGGATTGGTGGTCTCTTTTGGGGCCAAATCTAACTGACATATAAGGCCAAAAGTTGAGAGTTACAATGCCAGTTAAGACTGTACTCCCTCCTCCTGCCAGCCAGAAGTGCTGTGATATGCTTGTAGCGGTGCTACTGTGGGAAGAACTTAATTTCCCAGCAGCCTAAAGCAGATTACCCGCATAGGATGACTGAAACGTAAGTAGGGGCTGCTGGGGATGAAAGAGGCCTGCTGGAAAGTTGAAAAGGGTGGCCTGATGGAGCAACGGGAGATCGTGATTTTGTGTATCCTGGCCAATGTGTCGTCTAAAAAGTCAATTGTGCCCTCGATTGTTTCCCGTTAGGCAGGCACAAGACAGTCCATTCATCCTGTCGTGTGTCTTCAAAAGGAGCGCTCCTGAAAATCTCACCCCTCGCTACTCAGGACTACTGGTAGGACTGTTTCACTCATTTTTTATGGAACCTGTTCTCAGGATTGTCATCTTCACACCATACCATTTCACCTGCTTTTGCTGTTTTGGACTGTATAAGGACGTTGTTGTGAGTGTTGTTTGGTTCATTGTTATGTTAAAACTGTATCACCGTAGGGGAAATTGGAGGTTTGTCTGATTGTTGTTGTGTATTGGGTTTTCATTTAATATATTATTTATTCATTCGTTGATTTTGTGTCTCTGCTTGTGAGTGTGAACGGTTCAGGCCAAGGCTGGGTGCATCCCTGGAATCTCCACCAAAAAAATAAATCATCTCATCGACAGTGTGAATCTTAGCGGCACCACACCGATACATGCTCAGCCTCCTGCTGTCCCACTAGCATGAAAACCCTGTGACAACAATCACAAGTCACCATTTCACTGGCAATAGCTACTTTAAAACTGGAGCAAAAGCAGATATGAAAGCTCATCTTTCAAAAAGCTAAGATGAGTTGACCTGAATAACCACATTAAATGAAATATAGATCAGTAGCTCAACCTTTCCAAACGCTTTTCTGGGCTTTATTTAGCATTATGTGACAGCAACTTCTTTATTATTCAGTCCACTTAATATAGCTCAATGTCATGGGGCCTGAGCCTATCACTCAACACTGGGCAGAAGGCAAGAACTTACCTTAGAGGACAATCAAATATACAAGTGGAGGAAGTATAGCATTATATAACACTGACGCTGCCAAGAATAGGACGTTCCTCCAAAATTAATGAGAAGACAAGGAGAAAAGTGAACAGGGAGGCTGCCAGGAGGCGTACAGAAATGTGAAAGGAGCTGCAGGACTTTCTAGTAGGTGCTGGTTGCTCTCTTCATGTAGTCCAGATTTACGGGGTAGAATAGCAAGATGAAAGCCTTATCTCACAAATATATACATAGTCTCCCAAAACCTTCATGGTTTCATGAGACTAAGGCTGAACTTTTTTGGCCATAATTAGAAAAGCACTACATAAATGTGATTAATTATTATTACTTTGAGGGCTTTGCCCCCTGCTCTCTTCGCTTGAACAACCGCCTGCGGTACGCGTCAACCATTTCGAGTCTCTGCCACTGGCGTTGTGAAGAGGGGGGCTGAACGATCGCTCCTCCGACACCCCCTCTTAAACGGTGATGCAATGGGAAACGCATCCAGTTTTTTTTTTTTACCTCCTCTTTGCTCAATCAGCTGCTGGATTGCTGCTGCTGCCATGTCTCATGATCTGCATTGCATGCGGCGCACTTCTGTCATATCACCTATTTCCATATATTCAATCTCTTTTCACTTTTACCTTTTCATCAATATTGCACTGAAGTTTGATTCCATGCTTGCAATTACATCGTGACAACGCAATGTATAATTGCCTGTGAGTGAATATCATTTCTTTCTCTCTACAAGAAATGTGTCTGACATAACCACACAGGACTTTTCCAAATCTCTTTGCATAAGCTCTTGTCTCACGGGGCTTCCGGCCCCAGGTGTGGTTACATCACTTGGCACGAAGACTCATCTTGCGGGTCATGAAATGTGATTAATTAATTATTATTATTAATTCCAAGAGGTATATTTAGCACAAGAAACAACACAGTAAAAAATGATGTTGGCAGGACATGCTCCGTGTCTCCTTTTCTTCAGCTGGAACAGGGCCTCAAAATGGAGACAATCATGAATAGCTCCAAATACCGACTGATTCTGGTGCAAAAAACTTCATGCATCTGCTATGAAGCTGAAGAGGAATTTTACCTTTTAGTATGACAACGACCCAAAGCATTAATCCTTTTCAACAAAGTAAAAGACTTCAACAAAACAAGGATAAGTTGCATTTGAATGCGTTGTCGAATTTTGTGCTCAGAAATGTATACATCCAGCGAATGTGACCTTCATTTCCTCTTTTTATGCAAAACCTATGTAAACCTGGGCTGCAGAATTTCTTTATGGCAGGAATTCTGTTGAAAAGAACACGAGGTCTGCCTGGCTTTTGACATCGAGAACACAGGAAACACTGCCAACATGGATCAAATTGTAGAGGAGCATCGAAGACGGATGGTATTTGTTGGAAACAATGAAGATTAGTAATATTCAGTGGGTTACTGAATATACTTAATAAGCTTTGCACTCATATAAGTAGGCTGCTTATGAAATGCTCTTCTTTCATATGACATATAAAATATATATTTTTTTTATTTCAGATCATTATTATTATTGTTGTTATGTTGCAGTGTTTGCTTTCCTTTCTGTTATGAATTGCTTGCCTTTGTTTCCATTTTTATGCTGTATAAATCGATGACAAAGCATTTTTTGGACTGCTGGGAGAAAGGCAGAGAAAGTGGTTTGTTTTGCATAGACTTCTAGAAGAGAGGTGTCAAAATTCAGAAGTGTTACCACACCCTGGCATTTTGAGACCCTCCACTGCTGGACTCCGGACATGTTGGAGTACAAGAGCTGCTGACTTCCTTAACTCAGGGACTTTTGAATTGCTGTTGTCTGTAACACTCCACAATCTAAACTTCCACGCACTCCTACAGCACCTGGAGAACACAACAGTCAAAGCATTCAGAGCACCTCTTCTAACTGCTCTGTTTGTCTCTCTAGGCTTTTATCTTGGGTCTCTTGACAGAGCTGGACAGAGTTGTGTTGCTGTTGTGGCTTTGAAGCAGCACTGTGAGTATAACAACATTTCCAGAACTGAACTTGTTCGTTCCATGGAGATAATTCTCCCTGCTGAAGACAGTGACATATCAGACTCTATAGAAATTAACTAGGTGGCCAGTTTAATCTATTCTTTCAGAACAATTAAAACACAACAAAGGTTTGTGGACATTCAGTTCCCAGAATGCTGATTCATGAACTGAAATATCATGTCTTCCAATTTTCCAAGGAGAATCTAAAGCTAGTGAATTTGTATTTGGAGATTATTAAGAGATATTTTAAAACTCTGGAAGAACTTGGACACATCACTATGACCCAGGTAAAAATTATAATGCTTCAGTTGTTTCAATTGTAATGTCCAGCAAAAAAAAAAAAAAAAAAAAAAAATGAAGTTCAAGGTTCAAGCCATTACTGGAAGGTCAATTGCCTCCATTTTTCAGTAAGTTATACTGTAAGTGTAGTGTATGTTTCAAAAGGCCAAGAAAATTGGTTGGTTGGTTGGTTGGTTTGCTTTAGTGTGCAGCGGTCAATACAGGGAAAAGCAGCAATGAAAGAATCAACCAATACTGTTCTGCCTCCATTCACACAGCAACGGCTGGAAAGCCCGCGCTGCAAATTCAAAGAAATACCAAATCTATCCTGTTCTCCAGACATGACATCTTATGACCATCCACATTCCCCAATCTAAAAGATTTCCACCATGGAATGTGCTATGCCAGTGGTGAAGGCAACAAGTCAGTTAAATATAATTGGTTACTCAAGCAAGACAAAATGTTTCATTTGTGTGGCTGAGAAAAGCTCTGGGAATGTTATAACAAGTGCATGAGGGTTCAGGGGGATTATACTAAAACTTATTTAGTTTTACTGGAGTATCTTTAATAAGTTATGATCCAAACATTTGATTCACTCATCATACACACACACAATGTTCACATCAGGAATTTGAAGGCCACAGTGGGTACAGATTTTCATGTCAGTCAGCAGCTACTTGGTGCCTGTCATCTATTACCTTTCTACGTTTAATGTGGTCTTGCATTTAAAAGCAACTGGCAGACTGAATTCTCACCATTAGAAAAAATCTGTCCATGCTTCTGGGTAACATTTGGTCTACGAGCAAATATAAATAAAAACACACTAACCTGCTTAAAACTTAACTTAATTTGGAGCTTGTTTATAGCATTGATTTAGCATCTGAAAAGCAGCCAGTGCAGCCCTCCAGGGCCATGTTTGTTACCGATGAAGAATACTAGAGCTCAGCAGAGTGTAGATCAAATTAGAATACTGTAGGATATGAACAAAGCATTTCCTCTTATTAATATCTGTTTCAAGTGTCTTTTTTTTCTTAGAATTTGACTATTCAAAAGAGTTCAACTTTGGAGGACAATAAGCCCCGTGACAGTGTTACTGCCCTTATTTTCATGTGTAGGGACTACGACAAAGGAAGTAATCACACATACCTAACAAGCCATTGTCTACTGGCAGCCAACAGCAATACGTCTGCATAATACCTCACTGTGAGTGGGACTGACAAATCAGAAGTGTTCTTTCTTTTTATTCATTCTGGTGTGTTTTCAGACCACAGTGTGTATGTATATGTATTTATTTATCTACCGGTTTCTGTATATATTTAAACGGCTTCTGCAAAGAGCCAAATTTCCACCTGGGGACAAATACTCTTCTATTGTCTTATACTATTTGGTGATGTACCATGTCTTGCACAGTTTTCTTATTACAGTTTAAATTTTCTCCTGTCTGGTGCACTATGGTCCTAGAGACGCATTCATTTCACTGGGCACTTGCATATTGCTAAGATGACAATAAAAACTGACTTCACTTGATTTGACTACTGCTGTGTCTCTGGACATTTTTTCTAATTCCTATGAATTCCTCACTACAAAAAAAATGTGCAATACACAGGGATGAATAATGCTAATAAAGCAAATGTGAAAAACATTTCAATATATCATATTGCATTTTGTGAACTGGATAAAGCAGGTTTAGAAACTGAATGGGTAGACAGATGATCTGATCCTTCCAGTTTCTAAATCTCATTTTGTTTTACTTAGTCCCAATAAGGCTGCAGTGTTAACCAATGTGCAGTGTGCTCAGAACGGATATAAAAAATATGTAAACTGCATTAAAATGGGAAAGTATAGCAAAAGGAAATTCTAAGTGCTCAAAGTTCATTATTAACAAGCAAAACTGCCTAAAACAGTGTCCTGGCAACTCCCACTAATTCAAACCATGTACAACAGCTGTTTCTGTCACATAAGAGCTATGTTAGACTATAATAATGATAGTAACAAAATTCTGGTATCTGCTCCCTCTGGTAAATTCAATATTAAACAGCGGCCCTCTTGTCAGTCTGCCATCCACATAGAGACAGGAGAGACAGCTAGCAGGCGTTTTCAGAGAGCATGTTGAAGCCATTAAGATCAAAGACTTTAAAAAGTCTACGGTAGAACACTTCACATTCCATCATCGTAGCCAAAAAAAGAAGAAGCTATGCTTATCCTCAGGCTGAAATCCTGTATTTCTACAGATCTTAATGATCACCTAACTTTTGAATTTCTTCCTTTATCTATTTTGAAGGCATCTTTTTCCCCCACCTATTCTCACCTTTTCTCCTTTCATATGCCCTGGCTTTGTTTCCTCCTTCCCTTTATATATATATAATAAAAAAATCTTGGGAAGAGAGACGAGACGTGACTTTTTCAGAGACACTTTCATGTCCTGCGAGACGAGACTGTGCCAAGAGATTTAACCATGCCTGGGGCCGGAAATAAAAGACAAAGAGTAGATGACAAGGTAGAACTTCATAAAGAATTCAGAAACGTTGGTGCGATACATGTGCAGAGCAGGCTGGAGATAATGGAAGTACAAAAATTCGAAAGTCTCAAAAAAATGATAGTAAAGATCGCATTAACGCAAACAAATTAAATTATTACTCGGTGAAATAACGGAACAGCAAAGAGATCGAATATATTGTTCAGATTTAAATTTAAGTGGGAGACTAATTCATGTTGCCATCAGGGAAAAGTAGTGTGAGAATTAAAAGATTTGTTGTTTGGTGAAAGTGAAATCCTGCCAGAGAAAATTTCAAGCCCCGTGAGACTTTGGAAAAGTCCTGCCGACATCTAAAACATTTACAACCACGCACACAGTTCAATCATTTCTCATTTGTGTGAATATTATTGTCAGACACAGTTCGTGTAAACAGAAAGAAACGATATTCACTCACGGGCAGTTATACATTGCGTTGTCACAATGTAATTCCAAACATGGAATCAAAATTCAATGCGATATTGATGAAAAGGTAAAAGCAAAAATAGATCAAATATATGAGCATAGGTGATATGACAGAAGTATGTAAATATTGTTTGGCTTTAAACTTTAAGTCAGAGACTTGTAAATCGTCTAATTCGTGTTGCCATTAGGGAAAAGTAGTGTGTCTTCCCAATGAAGAGGCCTATCTGCGAGAATTAAAGTTTTGTTGTTTGGTGAAAGTGAAATCCACATACGCGAGTGGCAGGGACATGAAGTTGCTGGCGCGTAGCACAGGCAGGGGGGTTGGAGAGCGAAGCCCCCTAGTGTATATATATGAGTCACAGGAGGCTGGGGGCCAGACCCAGCTGGGATGCCTGGAAGGATGGGGAGGCAGTCATTATGTCCCCCGGGCTGCGAAGGGGCAACCGCCCTGGATATGCAGGGGACCACGGGGATGAAGCAAGGAGGCACAAACCCGTGGGGGCCCATGGCTGCCACCAGGGGGCACCCCAAGTCTCCTAAAGCCCGGGAGCTCTGCACTTCCACCACACCTGGGAAGGTGGGGGAAGAGCCCGGAGTGCTTCCGGGTAGCAAGGGCAGCACTTCCCCCATACCAGGAAGTGCTGCTGGAACAGCATCATCGAGCAACTGGAGTATGTCCAGGTGAACATAAAAGGGGCTGCCTTCCTACAGTCTGGGAGCTGGTGTCGGGAGTGGGAGCAGGACGAAGCTCCCGTGAGGAAAGGAAAGGTAGTCCGAAGACATTGGGAAGAAGGCCCGTGTTAGGGGTGTTTGATGCGGGAGCACTGTGTGCTGTGCGGGACTTTGGTGAAATAAATGTGTGTTTTTATAAAGAAGTGGTGTCTATCTGGTGGTGTTCAGGCGTATCTCACAAATTTATATATATTATATATATATATACACAGTGATACCTTGAGATACAAGTTTAATTAGTTCGGTGACCGAGCTCTTAAGTCAAAATGCTTGTATCTCAAATTAATTTTCCCCATTGAAATTAATTGAAATGAGATTAATTTGTGCAAGTCCCCAAAAAACCACCCCAATTTTTTGTTAAATGTTTTCAACATAAGAAAAATGCATTTATAGTGAACAAATATTGTATACAAACAAAACAAAACCTAATACATAAAAGAGAATCTAAAGAAATAAACAGACGTTGGCAAAGCCGATTAGCGTATTGTAATGTTTTTTTTCTTTCACTTCACTTTTGCTTAACTTAATTTTCTTTTTCACTAGTTTTTTTCTTTTTTGCCACGCTTTCATCACTTTCATTCGCATGGCGTTTCAATAGAAATCTGTCCAAGGAGCTTTGTTTAGTCCTCCCCTTTAGAATGTTTCTGAAATGAGTTAGGCAAGTGTCATTAAATAGCGCGGCTGCAAGTTCAGTTTCATTTCAGTAAAGTCAGGTGTTAGGCAAGTGTCATTAAATAGTGCGGCTGCACGTTCAGTTTCTTTTCAATAAAGTCAGGCGTTAGGCAAGTGACATTAAATAGCGGCGCTGCAAGTTCAGTTTCATTTCAATAAAGTCAGGTGTTAAGCAAGTGTCATTAAATAGCAGCACTGCACATTCAGTTTCTTTTCAATAAAGTCAGGCGTTAGGCAAGTGACATTAAATAGTGGCACTGCAAGTTCAGTTTCATTTCAGTAAAGTCAGGTGTTAGGCAAGTGTCATTAAATAGTGCGGCTGCACGTTCAGTTTCTTTTCAATAAAGTCAGGCGTTAGGCAAGTGACATTAAATAGCGGCGCTGCAAGTTCAGTTTCATTTCAATAAAGTCAGGTGTTAAGCAAGTGTCATTAAATAGCGGCACTGCACATTCAGTTTCTTTTCAATAAAGTCAGGCGTTAGGCAAGTGACATTAAATAGTGGCACTGCAAGTTCAGTTTCATTTCAATAAAGTCAGGTGTTAAGCAAGTGTCATTAAATAGCGGCGCTGCAAGTTCAGTTTCATTTCAATAAAGTCAGGTGTTAAGCAAGTGTCATTAAATAGCGGCGCTGCACATTCAGTTTCTTTTCAATAAAGTCAGGCGTTAGGCAAGTGACATTAAATAGTGGCACTGCAAGTTCAGTTTCATTTCAATAAAGTCAGGTGTTAAGCAAGTGTCATTAAATAGCGCAGCTGCACATTCAGTTTCTTTTCAATAAAGTCAGGTGTTAGGCAAGTGACATTAAATAGCGGCACTGCAAGTTCAGTTTCATTTCAGTAAAGTCAGATGTTAGGCAAGTGTCATTAAATAGCGCAGCTGCACATTCAGTTTCTTTTCAATAAAGTCAGGCGTTAGGCAAGTGACATTAAATAGCGGCGCTGCAAGTTCAGTTTCATTTCAGTAAAGTCTGGCGTTAGGCAAGTGACATTAAATAGCGGAGTTGCAAGTTCAGTTTCATTTCAGTAAAGTCAGGCATTAGGCAAGTGTCGTTAAATAGCGGCGCTGCAAGTTCAGTTTCATTTCAATAAAGTCAGGTGTTAAGCAAGTGCCATTAAATAGCGCAGCTGCACGTTCAGTTTCTTTTCAATAAAGTCAGGCGTTAGGCAAGTGTCATTAAATAGCAGCACTGCAAGTTCAGTTTCATTTCAGTAAAGTCAGCCATTAGGCAAGTGTCATTAAATAGCGCGGCTGCAAGTTCAGTTTCATTTCAATAAAGTCAGGCATTAGGCAAGTGACATTAAATAGCGGCGCTGCAAGTTCAGTTTCATTTCAATAAAGTCAGGTGTTAAGCAAGTGTCATTAAATAGCACGGCTGCACGTTCAGTTTCTTTTCAATAAAGTCAGGCGTTAGGCAAGTGACATTAAATAGCATGGCTGCACGTTCAGTTTCTTTTCAATAAAGTCAGGCGTTAGGCAAGTGTCATTAAATAGCGGCGCTGCAAGTTCAGTTTCATTTCAATAAAGTCAGGTGTTAAGCAAGTGTCATTAAATAGCACGGCTGCACGTTCAGTTTCTTTTCAATAAAGTCAGGCGTTAGGCAAGTGACATTAAATAGTGGCGCTGCAAGTTCAGTTTCATTTCAGTAAAGTCAGGCGTTAGGCAAGTGTCATTAAATAGCGCCACTGTATGATCATAGTTGTAATTTTTTCAGGGTGTTTCTTTTCTTTAAAGTTCGAAACTTTTTCCCACATTGCAAACACTTCCTTTATCTCACTTTAAGAGATAAACTCCTCCGCGATACCGATCTCCTGCACAACCTCCGTATGTTGCTGCGTATGTAGTTCCGTCAACTCCTCTGTCGTCAGTTCCTCCGAATGTGCGGGGACAAGCTCTTTGATGGCTCGTATTTCGAATTTTGGCTCATAACTCAAGACAAAAAATCGACCTAGTGACGGCTCGTATCTCAAAAAACTCGTACATTGGGGCACTCGTATCTCAAGGTATCACTATATATATGTATGTGTATATATATATATATATATATATATATATATATATATATATATATATATCTCTTCTTTTTCTTTTTCAGTTGAACATCTGAAGAAGGCTATACCACTGAATCATTGTCTTTAACCATTTTTGCTTTTCAGCGTGGAAATAACCTTTAACACTTTCTCCTTAAATAATGATATACAAAAAATCTGGAATTAATGGATAATAAAAGTGTTTGGTATGTAATGTAATATAATTAATTTTTTTCTACCTTCCCTCCAGTAATATTTGTAGGTAACAGCATGGAAGTGATCCCCACCCACCACTCCTCTTAATCCCACTGTATTATTTTAGCCTTACATTTTGATGACCTCCGGCCAAGGTGTTCATTATCCACAGTGTCACTTGACCACTCAACCTTCTTGTCTGTCTTTCTCTTCCTCAGCTTGATAGTCAGACTGCGACCCTCCTAAAAAAAAAAAAAATTTAAATACAATACTGATCGGAAAATATTGTTTAAAACCCAGACATATAAAAGCATAATAATACAGATAAGGCCTGACCAAAATATTGAGTCGCTCTGATCACTGACCAAAGAAAAGGACTTCAAAGTAGTGCTGACTTAATGAATAGCACAGCATAAATAAATCCCTCTAACTCCAGGAAGAGTAAAAGGAATCCCCTTGATTGTAAGGTGTTTCTGGCATGAGTGTCACATAAATGACTATAATGAAAGTAACGACTGACTGAGAACCCTGAATTAGGTTAAGTCATTTCGTGTTACATTATGATTGACAAAGCTGCTAATCTTCCATTATCAGGCATATATTACATCAGAATTATATAAAAGAAAAGAATCACAATCAAAAATATAATATTGTTGTTAATTTTCAGTGACCACAGGCATTATGTTTCTCTCTTGAAACACTTCAGCCACCAGTTAAGTAATACTCCTAGTACCTTCCCGTATGTTTTTTTTTTATAATATAACCACCTTCAAAAGTCAAGTTCCTTTAATTCTCTTTTAACATGATGTGTGATTATTACGATAGGGCTAAGAATCCACAGTGCAGGCAGCCGCCCTATTAGGTTTTGATTAGATTTATTTATTTTCTCTTAATTGCCCTAAACTATTATTGCTAACAAGGCAGCTGGGTTCAAGTTCCTTAATTCAGTACAGCTAGCTGCACACTATTCCCGGCATTAAAATCAATTTACTCAAGTTTTTCACATTCACTTCCTACTTGTGGCCAGACTTTCCATTTAAGTCTAGGGCTACTTAAATAACTTGGTGAATGTAAAGACAAACAAGAATGGCGGCACAGACACAGAAGTGACTGAAGAAGGTTGTGTAAGCATCATGTTGGGAATGCATGTGTTAGTTTGGGCTCTGTGATTGCCCCTCCATGAGCTGGCTGACTTTCCAGAAACTGGATCAGGCTGGCTTGATTTTTTTTCTCAGAACATTGATACATTGAGCCTTAAAGGCATGTTATAGTAATGTTTCTCCATGCACATTCACCGTTAACACAACAAGAAGGACGAAGAGGATGAGGAGGAGGTTGGGAGCATGCACTGATATAGTGCATTTCCGCAATGTTTCCATGTTAGCTGAACGGTATTAAATGGATTACGCTATATGCCGAAATCCAAGACTCATACACCCACCCAAAGTGGACATCATTTTGGCTTAGATTTTCTTAATTATGGAAACATTAACAGAAAATGAGACCTATGTCAAAAATGAAGAATACCAATGTATGAAATGTACAGACAAACAGAACATTTGTCATAGGCAACAGTTCCTTTATTTTTTAATTAGAAGTGTGATCAGAAAAGGCATGAATAGGGATAAACTGGCATAGAGGAAAAGAAACAGAGAGATGAATCAAGCACATTAGGACATCTATTGCATCAAAATGTTTTTAGTTTGACCAATTAAAAGAAATACAAGTAAAAGCAAACAACATTTATATTTCAACGTAATCCTTACCTCTATGGCATTCAATTTAAAAACTGCATCTCGCTTAGTGGTATGCAGTACACCAATAGAAACAAGACACCTGTAGAAATTTGTTAACCAGGGGAAATTTTTGCTTGTTATTTTCAACACAGTTTAGTATATCAGGAAGACATGTTTGTTACTATTCGGAAAAGTGACACATACTGTAGAAGTGCTGTAGTGGTGTAGCGGGTGTTCAGTTACCTTCTGACACAAAGTGGCATGTGGCAGTACAACAGTTGGATGGAATATAAGGCGAAGAATGAACTGTGGAGTTTCTCTGTGGAGAACAGAGTACTTGACCATCAATGAAGTGCCTTTAAAAAAATGTTTTTAAAAAAGTGCATGTATTTAATAACAGACACATAGTTTTTACCAACTGTTTTTTCTTGCTTTTGAACACACAGTCAGGTATGCAGTTTCTGTGCATTGTAATGTTTTCACACACCTTGGAATACAAACTACATAACCAGCATCATTTTCACATGTGCTGTTTAGTGCTGTGCTCTGTACACGCAGCTTGCTCCTTCCACGGTGTGCCAACTCGTGTGTTCTCCTTTCACAAGTCAAATAGGTGCTGGCTGTGTACTTACATGACTTGGCACATTTTGATGCAGGTTGTGTACCATGTATTCCAAGAGACTTTTGCACTTCTGTTAGACATTTTTAATTCTAAAACGGTATTTATTATTTGGTAAATATATTTTCTGTTTTATTTATTTAATTGCAGTTTGCATCACTAATCAAATATAACATACATTTTATAAAATACATTTTGTTTGATATTAAGGTAAAAAAAATTAACTGAGTAGGACTTTGTTTTAGAAATTATTTGATTTTTAGGTCTATACCATGATATTTACCATGTCACACGCATGCGCACGGGGGCAGCCTGGGGGCTCTAGTAATGATAATTGCCTGCCGCTTCAGAGCTTGGTGTTGTGTCATAATGCCTTTTCTTTTCCTCCCTCTGCTGGACCACTGCTGATGTTATATCTGGTGTCCATCCACCTGAACCTGCCACTTCTTGCCAGAAGGACTTTAAACCAGAAGATCTGCCATTTTGAGTCTGTTCATACTCAGTCTGAGAAGATGTTTTCTGTTATTTTGAATTTGTGTTTGTTGTTTTTGTCAATAATTATATGGGGTTTGTCATGTGGTACCCCAACTCTTTATGATCTCTTTTGTTGTAACTGCTACTTTCCAAAATTCTGTAAATTTCATGATATATAATTTTGCTGATATTGCCTACCCTTAGTTCTAGTGGTGCAACCCACTCTGCTGTAGCCAGCCTGACGTCTTCATTAAAGTCATATGGCATCCCAAGGAAGTAGCCTTCAGACTGATTAATAGCCACATGGAGCTAAGTTTTGACAAAAGGGTGGATGTGTTTTCTAATTGAGTCCATAGTTTCACAGAGCAGTGTCTGTGGGGTCATTGTTCTGATACAGAAGAGAAAGAGTTGGCAGTTTTTCTCACTTGTCTTTTAAAATAACTGACTGCCACAGATGATAAAGAAAATTAGCATAATGTCTATTATCCATGTAAGCAGGGATTTTCAGGGATGTAATCTATATGATAGGCACTATCCACATTATAAAAATAATGTGCAAATGTTGCTAATTTCTTTGGTATTAGAGAGTCACTCTGCTTCCATTATTTTGATTGGTGTTTGGACTCTGGGTCATATTGCTGTGTTTAAGTTTCACCTTTCATTTAGGAAACACTTCTTAAACTTCTCGCATTCTGCATTCACTGGCTCAAGATTGTCTTTGAACATTGGAGGTAGAGATGCTTCATTTCAGGAGTCAACATTCTGGACACACTGGCTAACAGTTAATTGTTTATGAAGGATGGAGTCAAATGACCCTCCAGCTAATCCAAATAGTGTCTGCTATTAAAAAGATGTCAGCAGTTGGCCAAATTTTGGGTCAAATTTGAGCCACGCTGCAACAATGGAATTCTGCAAACCATCTCTCAATGGTATCACACCAGGAAATGCTGACTACATACATATTGTTTGTAATGTATTGCAGTGGCATAACTGTAGGCAGTATAGGTGGGCATTGGCACCGGAGCACATGGTAACTGAATAGCTGCTGTTAACATGCTTGACCACTTGTCATTAGAACAAAAAAGGCTAATAGTGTAATCAGTCCCACAACTCCAAAGGTTAATTATGATTCTTGACTTTTTTTTTTTTTTTTAATTGTATTGATTTTATTGTAATTGCACAACATTCCATACAAATAGATACATTTTTACAAAAATAGGATTGAGATGATTCTTGACTTTTATGCAGTGGTCACTTTTCTAATTTGTTTTAATTTAATTTCACATGAGGGGGCCTAAATTATTTTTGGCACTTGGGCCAATCAAACTCTAGTTATGCCACTGTCATATTGTATTTTATGGGTAATTGATGAATTAGGGAATTCACACATTTTATATAAATCCAGTTTTTTTTGTTTTTTGTTTTTTTTTTTAAGAATTGCAATATTTTCATCAGTGTACAATAAAAATCATCTTAAAATATGTTTGTTAAATTAGAAAAGTGAAAATTTCTTGCTGCTGTTCTTAGTAGAGGAGGCTTTAAAAACAGGTCTCTTGACCAATAAATGAGGGGGAGAGTTGAATCTTCAATTGAAAAAAGCAATCCCAAGGGAGCTTGCATTCACGATTTAAGACGTGTACAACTTTTTCCCTGAAGCATCTATCTATATAAAAATGCTAAGATCTGTCCGAGTGCCATGCAATTACTCTTAAACTAATGGGGCTAGAACCTTGATCCTAGTCTTAATCGAAAACCTATCACCTGATGCGTTCTGGAAATTGGGCTTTCAAAAATGTCCTAATATGTGGACAAAATAGAAATCTTCAGTATCTAGAAAGCTACCTAGCAGGAAAATAACAGATGAAGAAAGTCTGAATTTAGCCTGGGATACTGTATGCAGTAGGAGCTCTTTTAAAATCATGAAGCCATTGGTGTTTCACAAATCTCTTATATTCTATCCATGACTATTTACGGGCCTGTTGCAGATGTATTGTAAATGGAGGTGTTTTTTTTTTTTTTTTTCTGAAAACCATCATGTAAAAAGTTCATTTGGGAATCAGAAAAGGTTCAACTCTGGCACTGCTCTGAAGAATCATTCTGGTTCCTTTATTTTTTAACAGTATTGATGAGTTATTTATTTATGAGTGTACATTATGGTATTTATTTTACAGTTTAACTGTTTGCGAATTTGAAGTTGCGTATTTACTTGTTAACTGAAAAGCAATAATGCGCAATGAAAATGCGGTGTCACCTTGTTTTAGTAGCCACCTGTGATTTGTTATAGTACCTGAAACCTTGTGAGTTGAGTTCAATCCCTGACACCTGGCTGTGTGAAGTGTGCACCGGTATTTAAGACCACATTCACAAACAAGTAGGTCAGATTATCGACAAGTGCACGGCTGGATTGACGTCCCTCCCAGGGCTGGCTGTAGCCAGGCACCCGACGCTATTGGGACTGGCTCCGCTCCCCACACCGCTATTTTGGAATATGCAAGTTCAGAAAATTGACAACGATCGCGTGTGCTAGTCAGTTGGTAAATGCGTTTTACTTTACAGCTTTATTTTTATTTGAGTAAACTTTCTGGGACAGAGATCATCTGTGTGCCTTAATCAAAATCACATGTATTCGTCTAAAATGTGGTACAGCTTTGCTACTGTTTATAAATTAACATTTCAAAACTATCTGTAATTGGTGAGAAGAAACTAAAAAATGGGAAGGAAGTTAACACATGTTGCCTCACAGCTTTAACAATTTGTCAACCAAGGGTGGGTGCTGCCGCCTCCGTTACGTTCGCACGTTCTGCCTAAATTTACGTGGACATTCCTTACATACAATAAATGCTGCACTAAATGTAACTTTCCAATATCCCGCATGAGCAGAGCAGAACAAATCAAATCAATTTGTCGCATGCAAGTATACGTAGTGCAATCTGTAGTGAAATGCTTAGCTGCTGAACTCCATGAGCGAGCAGGTGTGTGTGTGTGTGTGTGTGTTTTGGAAATGGGGGTCTACCTTAGTGTTTGACAGATTAAGTTCACTACAGTAAACTTAAAACGAGTTTACAAGATTAGTGGTTGGATTGATGCCAGGAAAACTCGCATTCTAAACTCAGATTATTATAGTTAATATTTTCCAGAGAAATCGTTCGCACAGCCAACCCACAATCTTTATGATCAACGCTCCCCCCTGAAGTAAACCAAGTTGCTCCGATTTATACTCTTGCACGTACTGCAGATCTCTTCTGACACACCCATTGAATCTTTATGTCCAATAAAAAACACCTGTTGTCCAGGAAATTCCAAATATATCGGCGCCCCACTCCACAGCCCCTTCCGGAAAATTCGCTCCGCTAGTAAACTTCATCAGTCCCTGTAGCTGAAAGGGGCAGGACACTTTCCTAGTCGTATATTCAACCAGCTGGTACAACTACGCATGCCGGGTATCCGTAGTCTCCACGGACTTCTTACCTCAAAGGTAGACATCAATCTGTTTCCCTGCCAGTGTAGACAACTAAGGCTTTTTTTCGCGTCTATCGGACCAATCTGCATCGCGGCATTATTCATACTCACCGGCTGCTGACCATCTCGGTTCTCCGGCGGCACAGTCTCTGTGATCGTCTCTGTGGAGCTCCCCCCTGCCTCCGCCATCATCTCACAATGCAGCTGCGAAACTGCGCTTTCCACCCGGGATCAGTACAGTAGGAGAGTCCTGCTCTGCACGCGTCTCATGTGATCAGCGGCAGTAGCTTTAAATGATTTCGATTACTCTTAACTTCGAGCTGTTTGTATTTCTGCAGCTGTGTCTCAGCAAGACAAGAGCCTACGAGTCCACGCCTCCTCGGTCCCGTCTTTCTTTCCTGTCCGGGCAGAGCACATGAATTCTCCCGGTGTTAAACTCAGTTCCGTAGTATTTACGTTCCATGTGACGAGAGTACGTTACATTAAATCTCACGGTGGTAACTTGGAACATAATCATTTATGTTAACATTGCTTCCAGAGGTAGATTGGCGAGTTTCATCACTTTAAACCCGTTCCTGTCATTTTCCTGTCGGTTTTTAACACGATGCTACACTTTAAAGACCAATTTGTCCTAAGGCAGTGGACTCTAAACTATCAGATTACTAGGTTGATTCACCTCTTGTAACTTCAGTATCTGACTCTGAGCAAGTACTTAACATCCCAGCAGTCTAACTATAAGAAATCTATTTTATCGGCGCTGACAAGTTGCATCAGCCCTAGTAAGAGGTGAGCCAACAACGATATGAGGCAAGAGGGTGTTCTGTAATTCAAATTAGCCAGTGTAAAAGGATATTAATTTAATTGTGTCATTTCACCCAAAATCCCTGTTTTGGTTTTTAAATTAAGTTTAACCAGTGATAAAATTTTTTATTTTTTTCTGTTGCTGACCTTTGCCACTGCTGTTCTGTTTTGCGCGCCTTTTCTTCAGTCTGCTCCACACCAAGCTCGGGTGGGGTGTAAATTGGCGGGAGGCTGTTAGTTTGTATCCATTTCCCTACTCTTGAGTAAACGACAACTAACAGTAGCTGGGCCATGACATTTCTTTTGTCGGCACAACGCAGAGTAGTGGCCGTGTCGCGGACCGTCTACTTTACAAAAGGCAAATGTTGTCTCAAGATTTCAAAGAAGTGCGGCATCGGTGAGTCCTCTTACTAAGCTACCAGAAAGAGTGAAAATCCGCTGGGTCTGCGTAGTTCTTGAGCTTGTAAAAATGATTCTATGCATTGGTGACATGGTAAGGCAAATTAACAATTAGGTAAATTAATTTCAGATATCTTAAAAAGTAGTTTACTTTTTAAAATATCCGAGACTTGTTTTGAGAAATTAAAAAATGTATCCTTTACATTTTAAAATTTTTGCAATGCATTTAGCTGTTACCAAGCGTGCATTTCAAACTGTCTCAAATACAATTTGAGATACCTCACATTGAGTTAAGCCTGTATTTTAAGCTATCTGAAAATGCATTTGAAGATACGTTCTGTAAAATATCTGATTCTTTCAGTGGGACTTATTGTCTATTTTAAAATCTCTTGAAATGTATTTGAGATATCTCGAAATGACCAGGAAGTGATTTTGGGACATCTTAAAATGTATTTCAGATATCAGAAAATGGAGAGAAAGCATTTTTGAGATATCTGAAATGTATTTGAGATTTCTTAAATTGTACTGTAGATATCAGAGTAGCAGTTTCAGATTCTTAAATTGTACTGTAGATATCAGAATAGCAGTTTCAGATATGTACAGTACAATTTAAGAAATCAATTTGGAATAATTTTATGGCTTTTTTTTAAACATACCTTGAAATTTATTTCAGACATCTTAAAATAATGTATGAAATGGAGCAGATTCCCATTTTAGGATATACAGTAATTAAATTAATTTAATATTTGTAAAAATATATTTTGAATATCTCACACAAGTGAATTTCAAAATCATAAGTTATTTTTAAGATATCTTCATTATATTTTAAGATATAAAATAACTTCCTGCTCATTTGAAGATATCTCGAATGTATTTCAAGACACATACAAAGGAAGTTTTTGAGATATCTTAAAATGCTTACAGACATATTTTAAGATAACTTGAAATGCACATGGAAGTTAGATTAAGATATCTCAAAATGTATTTGAGATATCTTGAAATACACTTCAGATATTTTAAAGTGTAGAGCATATTATTTCAAGATACCAGAAAATCTATTTGATATATCTTACAGTGCTTTTAAGATATCTTAAAATAGATGCATTTTCCGATATCTATAATTCTTTATATTCTTTAATTCTATCATTCTTTTGTGGTACCTTAAATGCATTTTAAGATATCTGTAAATGTTAGTTTGGCTTGCCATACAATACTTTAAATGCACCTTAAGCTGATGACCCCAAAAGAAATATATAAAGTAAAAGCAGTTGTTTGAAAAAGAGTGGATGACTGTTAATATGCTAATAGAAGTAATTAAAATTCATAACTTCATTTTGTACTTGAAAACACAGATCAGCTTACCTGATGTATTTCTTACCCTTAATAAGATGATTCTTTGAGATACCCATAACCACTTGTATTAGTAACTGGTGGACCATCCTTTAGCATCAGTAACCTCCACCAAATGTTTAGTTACTGATTAGAAACATGGGCAACAGTTAGGAGGAATTTTGAAGCTTGTTAAACTACTACACACAGTCAGACTTGCTTCAGTTTAAAGTGGTGTAGATTCAACAAGTGTTCAAAACTACTGTGAGGAGTGCAAGCTTTTGTTCCGTGAAAGCTTCCATCATTTAGTCTTTTTATAATGGTGATAGTAAACCAAGTTTCAGATGATCCTCCATAATCTCTTGCCAGTGCTCAGTAGCAAAAGATTTGCATGGTTCGTGTGTTCTTTAAACATTTACGAGTATTTACCACTAGTTCTCTGTAGAGAGGGAAAATTGTTATTGGGATGATTCTGCTATCATTATGATAGAAACGATTGTATATAAGATTAATATGATCACTATTTTTTTGGCATTTACCTTGGAATAATTCCAATATTTCTGATTATTCTTACTTTTATGTTGATATTATAAACTGGGTCTAACTGGTAGCAGAGAGAGTGCAGGCAGAAATTGCGGCGCCTTCTTGGTGGTCTTCTTTCTTGCTTCATTCCTGTGTAAGGCACATTAGGCATCGTTACATTTTGCTAGGTTTTCAGTGGCACACCAGGCCTGCTTAGAGGGTGGACTTTAATGGGATACAGAAAGCCACTTGCACTCTGGAATGAGCATTAAAATGAATGGCTGAACTTCAGGTATACATTGACTTTGTTTCTTCTCATAAGAAGCGGTGTTAATTAAAGATGAGTTGATATCCCTGCAGAGGCTTTTACAAATATGTACCTAAAAGGATAATTCAGTTCAAGCTCTTATGTGTAAGGTGAAACTTTCTCATCCTGACAGACATAATGTGTAATGGATCTTAATTCTTGAACTAGGTGCATGCATCTGTTCTGCCTCTTGGGAACAGGAAGGTGACTCTATCTCTTAGGAGCAAGAAAGAACTTTCTTTGGCCTGGAAGCTGCTCTCCATATAGCATTGGGGATGGATGTGCTGAATTAGCTCTAAGTTCCAGTCCTCTAATTTTAAGCTTTGTACCAATTATTGATCCCAGTCTAAGTGGACTGATAAGCAGTATTACTTCAAAAGGGGAACTTTAATACCTACACTTTTGTGATTGAAAGAGTCACACTTTTTATATGAAGTTGCAAAAGACATGGCAAAGAGCCTAACGTTTAAAATGAGCTGAAGAAGACAACATTGCATTCTCAATGAAAACAATACATTTGTTATGTTTCAGCCAACATTTCTGCCCTGCCTGATGTTTACAGTTGTGTTTCTTGTTTGTATCATCTAATTTTATGCCATTTGTTTGTATTGATGTTCCTTTTATTTATTATGTACATTTGTCTTTGCATTTATTGGTAAATGGAAAAGGCCTAGGTTATGTTCCTTGTGTTTAGTGGGTGGTTCCCCAAGGGGTGGGACCACCTGCAAGAAACAGCCCTCCACTGTATTTGTGTGAGGGCCTTCCATAGTTCCTGGCAGTTCATTTGGTGTTTCTTGTGCTTACTGTGCTTTGTGCTATTGCTCTTTGTGTTTTCTAGAGTTTTCAAATCTGTTCTTTGATTCTCAACTACGTTTTTGGATTCTGTATTGGGAATGTGTTTATGGATTTTTTTTTTTGTGATCAACTTTTTATTAAGTAAAGACAAATGTGCTCTGTTTTTCACTACGCCTCTGGATTCTGCATTGGGACTTTTCAGGCAATACCTTTCAGCTCTTTGGAGCTTCATGTATTGCAGAGCCTTTGATAAAATAAACCTTATATTTTATAAAGGTTTTTCAAAGCCCCTTTTGCTGTCTAGTCAGGGTTATGATGGTATTTTCCCCACAGGTGGGCAATTTTTTGAAAGTGTTTTTGGAACTTGTGCTTTTGGGACTCCCGAGTAATGACAAAATGCACTTTGCTGCAAAAAAAGTTCAGCATTTGCATCTGGAGCAAGAATGCACACCTCCACACAGCATCGGACATCACACTTAAATTCTTGGTATCATAAAATTGTTGATGTGTGGCAAGACAAATTAAAACACCACAAAGCTAGTAAAGAGATAAAGACCCCCTCTCTCATGTTTGAATGTTACTGTATAGCAAGATCATGACTTTGTCAGGAAAACCTCTAGCTTTCAAGAGTAACTAGAGAGAGACGCTGTTTATACTGTATATATAAAAAAAAACGCACATAACATCTTGGCTAGAGTTTTCCAGAAGGCACAGTGGAGACTGAAAGCAGTGGGATGAATGTTCTATGACCAGATGGCACCAAAATGAAGCTTTTTGGCCATCAGACAAAACCACATGTTCCACTGCACATTTTCAAAAACACGCTAACCCCACCATGGTGGCAGCATCGGACTATGGGGATGCTTCTCTGAGCAGGTCCTGAGAGGCTTGTGAGAGTAGAGGATATGCAGGAAAATTCTGGAGGAAAACCTGATGCAGTCTGCAAGCAACCTGCTCCTTGTGAGATGTTTTCCAGGAAGACAACAGCCTCCAAGCACATTCCAAAGCTACACAGGAATGACCTAAAAACACCGTTGTCATTGCCCTGGTGTGCCCAAGTCTGAGTCCAGATCTCAATCCAAATGGTTTCCAAATGTTTGGGAGGATGACAATTGAAACTGTCAGCTGTTGTGAAACATTTTAAATGTTGGCCATATTACAGCCATTGCTTGGAATAAGTATTCCGTCCTCCGTTTTCAATATTTTACCTTCACATTCTGACATCCACATCGATTTAGACATATGAACATTGAAATGAGGGGTTGTCCTGATGGCCTTACTTGTTTTAGTGATGTCAGCATAGCATACAGTGACATTTCACACTTCTACCCAGCCAGGTTGTGAAGTTTTGGAAAAATGTTTTTCCCAGATAAAATTCCATTACGATTTTTGGTAGAATTTTTGGGTTTGCTCTGCATAGAATGATATTACTGGTAAATAGACAGATACTTTATTCATCCTCACAGGGAAATTCAGGTGTCCAGTAGCTGAAGCATGTCAGTAAGAAATTGTGACTAAGATTATTAAAAAAGGCAAGGAGAACAAAACATAAATAGTAACAGTAGACTTTGGTCTTTACTTATGATTTGGACTTGGAATTTTCTTATTCTTAGCAGTAATGTTCTAGTCACCATAATAGTTGCTTTGAGCATCACTTCAGTGATATTACTGCAGTGGGTTCAAGTGGTTATTCCATGTGTCTATGTTCCTTTGTTGAAAGACAACTCTGCAGTTGGGTTGCAAGATATGACTCAGGCCTGTTATAAATATTTTTATAATTGGATGTGAGCTAATGTGGTCTTCAGCCCATTTTTAAAGTGTGTATTACAAAAGTATAAACTCTGTTGTATCTGAATGAATGCAGCCTTACCAAAAAAGTGATTACGGAACAACAACAGGTAAGCTCCCAATGTGGTTGGAGATGGTTCGTTCAGTTCATTCATTACTCTGTCCTTTTCTTTGACACACATTGACCTGTAGTGTCATCTGCTGAGAATGTTTCATGTATGAGCATGGTTTTATGAATTAAGATATTTAACTTATTGATCACATCTCTTTATCTGTAAATATTATTGGCCTGATTGCATTTTAGGTATGTCTCATACAGTATCTTCAGAAATTATTGTAAATGTACCAACTTTTCATTATCAGAATATTTTAATAGAATGTTCAAAGTTATACAACAAAAATTGTCTTGAACTGGAACAAGTTTTTTTTAACACAAGAAAAAAAAAATAAAATCTGGGGCCTCATTTATAAAGCTCAAATAAGCTCAAAAGAGGTTTGAAATGTGCGTAAACAACTTCCCATACAAACATCAGGATTTATAAAAGAAAACTTGACCCATGCATATGCCACACATGACGCACAGACAGTATTTTCGTATCCTTTAAAGAGGGTAAATGCAGCATACATGCACTTAAGAAGTTTTTTTGTTTTTACATCAGTTTATATTAGCTACCTGTTGTTACTTCTCAGGAACTGGCAGACAGGTCAACAATATCTTCTCCAAGCCTTCACTTCATCATTCCTGCTGTGGTGGGAGCAATTAACTGACTGGTGAGGCAGTACATCAGGCTTTTGTATAGTATGGGTGTACTTTTTTTTTTAAAAAAAAAAAATGTTTTTGCCAATATAATGTAATCGGTGCACATTACTGCACTCATATTGCAATTTGGGAACCTAGCAAGAATGAAGCTGCTTTTGTTAACCATAATCAGTCACATTCCATGAATCCACAAGACAGCCAAGATGTGACTGGCAAGCATTGTGTCTCGAAGGCCTGGGTCAGCTTGCGATTCATATATTTTGAGGCAAAGTAGTTTAGATAACTGGCTGAACCATTAGTTTTTCATATGGCCTGTACTATTCATTGTAACAATAATCACAATCACATCATTACATGCGCTATGTAAAAGCGGCTATTGGCACAGACAATGGTACCTTACACCTTTTCAGACAGCGCTATAAAACCGCACATGATCTTGCAGCTAGATATTCTTGAACACAGGTGGCAGGGTCTCGATGCATCATGTGAGAGAAGCTGGCACATTTACAAAGTGATTATGATTTATAAAGGGTAAATTGAATAGAAATGTGCCTTATAAATCAGATTTTTTTTGTGGAATACATATTTCTGTTTTTTGTTTTTTTTTGTGCGTGCATATTTTCATGCTCGAATCCACGCAAAGTCTTATAAATGAGACCTCTGGACAGTTTTAACTCTTAAAGGCCACCCTTCCCTAATACCTATAATACACTGGAAATGATGGTAGCTTCCAAATGTCACTTTATTTGGCCATCTGTAAGCATCTTGTACTTTTCTTCTAGTAGGTTATGCCACTCTTCAATTTCTTCTAGTTCTTAAATGGTTTCAGGGTTAATTTTACCAAACAGACTGAGATAAGGTCAGTTTAACACAGTCCATGTTTTAACAATTCTTTTGTGCTTTTGGATGTGTGTTTTGGGACATTGTCCTATTGAAGGACCTGTGATCTTCGACCCATAACAAGTTTTCTGACACTAGGCAGCATATTTCTTTGTAAAATGCCCTGATAATCCTGACATTTTATGATTCCCTTCAATATGTTAAGATCTCTAGCACCAGACGCAGCAAATCATCCTCACAGTGTCTTGGAATCCCCACCATATTTAACTGTAAGTAGGATTTTCTTTATACACATCTTTATTGCATAGCCTATTAACGAATAGCTGGTCTACATTTTCAAAAAGAGCTCTGCTTTGGTTTCATCTATCCTCAGAACAGTGTCCCAGGAGGATTTTGGTTTCTGTAGGCAGGTGTGGGCAGTGATCACTTGTGCCTTTTTATGTTTGTCTTTTAACAGTGAGGTCTCCCTCAGCCTACTCTAAAAGAGCCCTTCTTGGCTTAACGTGCGGCATATGGTCGAAGTTGTAACCATCACTCTGTTAGGTTAAATTTCTATGAAAATTTTTATGTGGTATTTTTTTCAATAGTTTGCGTCAACCATCAAAAACATCTTTAATCACATTTCCTTTTCCCAACATGTCCTTGGAGGTTTCTGACAGGTCAATGAGCAGCATACTTCTTAATATAATTGTGAACAGAGACAGCAAGAATGCCATGGTCACTGGAGATTACCATGTACCCTTTGTCATTTACGTTTGTAGAGAATAGTTTTTCTGATGGCCTCAAACAGCTGTTTTCTGTTTGGCATTGTTAATAAGGAACAGGGTTTCAAAGTGGCATTTTTAAGAATTTAAGCCAAAATTCAGTTGGTAATTCATGTCATGCGATTAGTCTGTTTGTTGCAGATGAGTCTAGTTTCACTGCAATAAAAATAGTTCTTTCAATCAAATTGATTTGAATTGTTCCATAAGGAGCCACAAATTGTGTCATGACAGCTTTTCAATTTGTATAGCATTTTCACACATTTCAGTTTTTAATTGTTACTGTTCATGTGCTGCTGTAACCCGAGTTTGTTTCACCGCCCTCTTTTTCAGGAGATATTGTTCATTATATATTGAAAATAAAATGCTGCCAATAGGAGTGACAGCAACTGTGTTACAACAGAAGTGTTATAATATAATATAACAGACACACATTGATATAAAATAAGGAAAAACATTGCTCTAATCAAAAACAAAATCAATTCAGTAAATCACAGAAAAAGGTAAGATTTGTTAATCTTAACCAACACCAACAGCCCCACTCACTTTTTTTTTTAAATAAAATCAATAACAAAAAAAACATTCCATACAATTAAGTTCAACTTAACAACACTAAATTCAGTTCAAACCCCACCTAAGATTAAAAGAGGAAGACTAATAGCCAGAGTAAAACTTTTAAGAGTAAGGAATAGAATCCTTTTCCCCAATATAAATGCTTATTCTAAAATATTATTGATTAGATCCTGTCAGGTTCTAAAAAAGTTTTGAACAGATCCTCTAAGTGAGAATTTGGCCAGTTGAGCGAGATCATTCTATGTGCTAGTAGTGAAGTAAAGGCAGTTACAGTTTGTTTGTCCTTCTCCACTTTAAACCCATCTGGTAGTACACCAAACACAGCTGTTAATGGATTAGGAGTGATTGTGACACCACGGCTCACTGATAGGCATTTAAAGATTTTTATCCAGAATGATGTTAATTTGGTACACACCCAAAACATGTGAGGCTAGAGCTCGATTGCAACATTTGCAAGTTGGATCTTACCCTGAAAACATTTTGGACAATTTTAAACAAGATAGATGTACTCAATAAAAGATTTTAAGTTGAATAGCTCATATGGAGCTAGAGTGATTTCTGTGCTTGGCTGCCTTCCATTCCTTTTCTGAAATGTTGAGTTATGAGATCCTTTTCCCACTGTACTCTGGGTTCTTTGAAAGGAAGGGATTTTAACATGTTTTTATATATTACTAGGGGGCTGCTCGCTTCGTTCGCCAACCCCCGTGTTTGGTTTACCAGATATACAATACAGTTTATTTTTTGTGTAGCCCAAAATCACACAAGAAGTGCTGCAATGGGCTTTAACAGGCCCTGCCTCTTGACAGCCCCCCAGCCTTGACCCTCTAAGAAGACCAGAAAAAAATTCCAAAAAAAAAAAAAAAACTCTTGTAGGGAAAAAATGGAAGAAACCTTGGGAAAGGCAGTTCAAAGAGAGACCCCTTTCCAGGTAGGTTGGGCATGCAGTGGGTGTCAAAAAGAAGGGGGTCAATACAATACAATACAGTACAATACATAGAACAGAATAAATCCTCAATACAGTATAAAAATAAAAATTCTAGAAGTACGGAGTAGAATTTCACATTAGATGATATCACATAATATGATTTGGATTTGTTTAAAGTCCTGAAGACCTCATTCATTAAGCTGCCTCCCCCATTTTGCCATTCCACATCTGAAATCGCGCTAATCCGTTGAAAGGACCCCTCATTCCCACGTCCCCATTCATCAGGGATGACTACTTTAGGCAGGCAATCTACAATTTAAATAGATTATTTTCTTGGGAATTGTTACATATCCATTATTTTCACTTTTACTTTAAAAACTTTTGTATAAACAATACTTGTTTCTTTATTTCCTGCCCCGCGCGTGGTTACATCTCTTTCTTGCCAGACGTATAATGCTGTTCGTGTTGTGAAGGGTGTTGCGGCTGAACCTACGCTAAGGATATGCCTTTGGATCACTTGCTGTCTTTTTGCTGCTTGCTAGCTGCCTCTTCTGCCTGTTGCATGTAGTTGTTTTAAGAGCTGGGAGCACATGATGCTTGCCTGCCAAAAGCAATCCAACAACTGCAAGCTTAGAGGTGTGTTGACTTGTTTTAAATGATGGCTCACTGCCTGGTCTCGCGTGACGTTGTAAAAGCAATACCCGTCTTTTATTTCTGGCCCCAGGCGTGGTTGAATTCTTTCTTGCAGGATGTAGAACGCTGCTCGTATTCAGGGGGGGTAGCTGCTGTCATGCTGCCCTTCGATCTTTTTAAAGCCTGTACAGCCGCTGTCCTTTTTGTCCTTTCCTTATGTCTCATGTTTACGGTCCCCGCGAGACGCACCGTGGCAAGTCTCCTTGGTCTCGCGGGTCTTTAAAATGTCTTCCGAGATAATCATGTATCGTAGCCTTGCATTTGCTTTCCAGGACAGGATTTCTTTTTATAACAGAGAGATGGAAATGCTGAGTCTTCAAGACTGATCAATATTTCTTCTGAAATAGAAATAGGTTTGAGGGGAGGAGAATTGGGCAGATTTCATTTACCAAAGTTTCTAATTTGGAAGTAGTGGAAAAATTGTGTTGGTGGGAAGCTAAATTTGGAGTGTAATTGTTCATAGGATGCAAAGACATTATCTATATACAAACCTCTAAACAATTTAATCCCATACATTCTCCAAACATTAAAAACTGTGCCAGTTAGAGAGGGTGGAAAAAGGTTATCACGAACAGGTGTCACAGATACAAGCTTCTCTATCTTAAAATGCTACCTGCATTGGTTACATATTCTGAGTGAATGAAGGCCAATTGGGTTGTTTGTATATCGTATTGTATTTACTGGAGTACAAAGCAAGGATTATAAAGAAGTACTGCAGGATTTTATTTCTATTGCAGACCAAGCTTGTGGGTGTTCATCTATTTCTGTCAATATCCAGGTATTTATAACTTGTATATTTCCCACCCAGTAATAATATTGTAAGTTACAGTAGGTGAGCCATGCCACCTTCTATTTTAGGTCATTGTAGGGTTGCCCTGGATGTTTTCAATTCTAAATAAATGGTTATGATTGAATCCAATTTCTTAAAAAAATGATTTGCTAATGTATATGGTGGATGCTATGAAATAGAAATACAAGCTTAGATAGGATACTCTTGACAGTGTTAATTCTCTCTGCTAAAATGAGATGAAGGGTAGACCACCTATGCATGTCTTGTTTAAGTACTTCCAAGCAGACGGCAAAATTTTGTTAAAAAAGAACTCAATATTTTCTTGTAATGTTTACCCTTAGGTATTTAAACCGATATGTCATGATAAAAGGGAAGGTGTCCAATCTAATGTTGTGTGCCAGAGAGTTCACTGGAAAAAGCATACTTTTATTCATATTAATTATGAGTCCAGATATCTTTTAAAATTCTGCTAGTGTTGTTAGGACAGCAGGCACAGCATTTTGTGAGTCTGATATACATATATAGTACCATATTATCTTCATATAGTGAAATTTTCTGTTTAAGTCCTTCTCTGTCAGTCTCCTTTATCTCAGATGCATTTCGAAAGTGCACAGCCAAGGATTCAATGGTAATTGAAAATAGCAGTGGTGACAGGGGGCATCTTTGTCTAGTACCATGTTCTAGTTTGAAGTAGTCTGAAATAATGTTAATACAAACTGAAGCTTCTGGACTGGTATATAGTAGTTTGAGCCATGCACATATGTTCAGGTCAAACCCAAATTTATGCAACCAATAACCTCACTCAGAGTAGTTAATAAAATGAGTTTTTCATTATTACTAAACTTCATCATATGGTTTAAACAAATAAACCACATAGAGCTAAACACTGATGCTGGCGGGATCCCAGCAGACATAGTGCAGCATAACATTAATGAATACTTGTTAGATTCTTAAGAAAATCTGCATATCCGCACAATTTTTTCCATGTTTAATGTAGTATATGGTAGTTTTAGAGTTATAAAGGGTACATTAGGATTCTTACAGTTGAAACCCTAACAATGTTTCTGTTGGAAATCACAATGGTTTTATAACACGATAGTCCAATCCCATCCTACATGACTCCAAATACTGCTGTAAAAGAATCAAGGGAATTCTAAATCACGGTATCTGATAGACTTCAGTATTCAACCAACACTGAGGCACTAGATGAACCCTTATTCCCATACTGTATTTTGCACAATGATACCAGGGCATATGATATGATCCACTTGAGTTACCCAAATTTGAGCAGGCAGGTTTTGCCTTCTTGATCTATCTCTTTGTTCTTCTCTCATTCTGAACCTCCACTCTTCCTTTTCCACATGCAGGGGCATTGTCTGCCATTTTTGCTAAATTAAACATAAGGACCAACACAAATGCTTTATGTTTAACAATCTCCCATCAATTGAATCAGAGTTAACCTGTGTTTGCCCTATGGATTCTGAGCGAGACAGGGTGGTGTTTCTATAAAATTTCTTACTATGGCAACTACAAGATAAGAATGGCTTAGTTTTTGCTATTTATGTGAACTGAGAAATACAGGATGGGTTTGGCCAGTTGTGTTCTATTGTAAATCATTGTCTGCTGTTACCTCATTGTGTGTACTAGAAAAGGAGTAAAGGAAAAAAATCATTTAAAAGAATTCATGTCCAGTGTCATTGGGCAGATGTGAGATGCTTTTGCATTTTTCTGGTTTATGAAGATGCTTAGCAAGTGTATAACCAATAATTTATAGTAATAACTAACACCTGTATCAATCATCTTACCCCATACTCAAATCTCTATACAAGGTCAGTACACATTTGACTTTTTTCACAAAGGAGGTACAAAAAGGTTAAGGACCTTGCCTTATGGACCGTGATCAAATATGTATCTCATGTAGGTGTAGAGGCCTGGCTGCTGTTTTTCCTTGGTTGGGATAGTTAATATATTGGTGTAGTGGTGTCCAACCATTTATATGTCACACTAAGCACTTTTTGATTGTAACATAGAGTACCATCAGGGAGTTTATGTTAAATGATTTCACAAACTTTTACAAACAGACGGGTCATGTATACTACAACATCACAGGCACAATTGTTATGCATGGTTCCTTACCATGAAAAGTTTTCTTTCTTTCAGAAGATGGTATGTACCAGGACACCCATTTGCTTTTTTGAGAGTTATATATTTTTGAATCCTCCTTATTGGCCTTTTCAGGCATAGCTCAACCCGCCCCCCATTGTCTTGTATCATCTACTAGCTGTATTGTGGAAACATTGTGTCCCTACCACGGCTAGAAAGTTCTTGGCTTGAATAGGGTACTGTGGCAAATTGTTTTGCGAGTTCTGTTATCATCAGCATTCTGTCACTTTTAGAATAGCACAAGCATGACAAATTACTACACACTCTTAATTGTTAATTTATGAAGATGAGATTTTAATGGCTTGCTAAAATTGGTGCGAACAATGACTGCGTCACCTATATATTTTTTTCATTAGAAACTTTGAAAATGAGAAATGCGTTTAGAACATAATGGAGGAACTAGATAATGGAAGACTATCACATTATTTACACTGATATAAAATGCACATCTTTTTCACTCCCACAAAAATGAAAACTGTTTGACAACATACTCCTTTACATACAGGGTGAAGGGAGGTTGGACAAGCCTGTTGCAACAAAAATCAATGCAGCATGAGACACCAGTCTGCTGCAGGGCTTTTTCAGACATAACTGGAAATTGGAGTATTTACAGAAAATCATCACAAACAACATGGAAACCCCATAACAATAACAACCAAGAGGCATACATAATTTATAAATAAATCAAAGCAAGAGTTGGCTTCTAAAACCATTAAAAGCACCATAGTGTCATTGTAGCCACACATTTTAAGCCCAAAGGGATGAGCACTCATGCATTATAATAAACGTGCACACTAGTTTTCAAAAGTCTGTAATCACCCAGAAATTTTCATGCTTTAACATAATTTTTTTGTTTTATTAAGGAACCATTAAACTAAATTAAAAATGTAGCCAAGACATTAATATTGCGAATAGCTATTACTGACAAATAACCGATTTGTTTTATTGTTTACATAAGACTGCAAAGCCCTTACCACTACTCCAGTGTCCTAATGATAAACCCTTTTAACTCTCTAATCAATTATGTTTAAATGATTAGAAGAAACATCTGTAATTTTGTTAACACAGCTGACGTCGGTTATTCTGTTCAATAACACAAGTCAATAGTCTTTCCTGTGTTGCATGGCACTCATATTCCTAAAGTTCAATACTGGGTTAAAAATGGCCAAAACAAAATATGCTTCTTGTAAAATAACACTCTATTGTTTTGTGAAATGAAAGCTGTGTAATGTGATAAGAAACTGAATATTTCTGATGAAGATGTCCACTACTGTTTTGAGAGAAGTGTGAAAATTGAATCTAACCCGGGGGATATTTTTCGTACGTCGCTTAAATCATCCGAGATCAGGTGCCTCATCTTGGATAAGTTAATGCCGGTGACACTCATCCGGGATAGGTCGGTTTTTCAAACGCAGCCGTGTAGTAGATTAGTCTAGCTGGATCTAATCGTATGAGATGAATGCGCGCGCCTGCGCTGAGTGAAAAACCCATATACAGTATATTGAGTCTAGAAAACATGATCAGCAAGTATGATAGGCTGTAACAAAATGACGAAAGAATGGCAGCATTTTTTTTCACACACGCCGCGCAAGACCTTTTATTTGAAGGACATGAAGAATGTCAAGATTTAATATGCACAAGGGTTAACACGGCAAAAGCAGCCCAGACCAGAAAAGATGGCTGGCAAAAAGTGGCCGACGAATTAAACGCTAAGTACTGTGCATTGTACTTACTGAATGCAGCGTTTCATTTCCTATGTGTCAGATTAATTATTATTTAATATGTGATAATTCCAGATCAAACGTGAGCACAAGGAGAACATGGGAACAGGTTAAAGTGAAGTACAAGAATATACTTCAAACTGGTAAATATTGGTATATAACTATTTAAAGAATTGTTGACATAAAGAATCATATATAATATAAAAAACATTAATTTTAAAGCTAATAAGATGGCAGACAAGCAAAAAACAGGTGAAGGTCCACGCAGTCCAGACCTAACCCCTGCAGAAGAGTTGGCTCTCCAGCAAAATGCCCATCGCCCTGTTTCTGATGGCATTCCAGGGGGAAGCTCCTCCTCAGAACCAGTGGCAGGATGCAGTGGTCACTTCATTTCAGGTAAAGGATGGTCACTGCATATATTTGTCCTCCATGTGTGCCATAGGTATGTTCCATATAGCCCTCTTTTTTTGTTGGGTCAGTTGCAGGGAATGTCATACCCCTTGAACCTGTGTATAACCAACGAGATATTGACGAAGGTCAAATATTTGATGAAGACACTGTGTCTGATTATTCATCAGGAGGAGAGGTACATTTTCCAAATAATGTTTGATCAAACTCCACTCTGATCAGTCCCATGTGCCCCAATCACATTTGGAAATCCTGGTAATGAGAATGTTAGGCTGATTGTGAGATTCTTCATGGAACTGTGGGTGTTTTTACTTGTGTATTACCTACCTGCAATGGCATGGAACGCCTCTTTTAGTGTCTGCACACACAGGTGTCCAGGAAACACTATGAAAACCGATGGAAATATTTCAGAGCCAAACAGACTTTACGAATTGCCTGGCAAACTGCACTTTTAGTTAGATTTTCCGCATCGGCTACAGTATATAAAAAAAAAAAGTGCCACTTGTAAAAAACCTCAAAGCCATGCATACTGTCTATGTGGTTGTGAGAGCCCGACTTCGCCTAGTTTGACTTCGAATATAAGGTGCTAATAAATCTTTGAGGTACAATATTCCCCCTTGGCTAAAGCGGTATCTTTCGAAAAGAATTTCCTCCGGGAGCAATAAAGGATCTTGCAGATCATGCAAAACCCTCTCTATATGAAATTCTCTTCTTATAAATTGTGCACCAATATCAATTGGTCACTCATTCATGAACGGCAAAGCCATGACTGGATGACTTACACGCACCGTCACTGATCACGTGTGCAAACGAATCCTTGTTCATGTAGAACAAACCTGCTCTGAGCAGGTTTGCGGATTAGGATGTGTTGCTATGACAACACTTCCAGCAAGAGTTTCGAAAAACCGACAGATCCAGGATCAGGCCAAATCGTCAACAATTACATCCGGCTAAATGACTAATCCATGTACGAAAAATACCCCCCAGGACAGATAAAAGTATACCAGAGCCTTTAAGGTTAAGTTTTCTGCTTCCTTACATACTACATACCAAATACAAGTGTCATCTGCATCAATGAAGAAAATATGTTAAAATGGGCAAAAGACAGACATTGGACTTCTGGGAGATACCAAAACGTTTATTTTAACCATTTTTCTTTTTTTGACGGTTTCAGATGTTTTTGTCTTTGAAAGTCTGTTTCTAAGGACAGCTTTCTGAAGTTATATTTTCTTTTACTGTGATATTATTGATGTTACATGGCCTTTCAAGTTACCAAATTGGAACCTCATAATACTTTTATTGGATGTTTTAAAATCTGTTACGTACGAGTATACCTCCTGATGGAGTGGTACCCCTTTCAGAGTTGTTTCCTACCTTGTAAGAGCTGCAAGGAAGGGCAGCAGTTCCACACAACACTGAAATTGATAAGTGGGCAAGAAAATGGTTGTTGTATACAAGCCAGTTCTTTTCACCTCTATAAACCACAGCATTGTTCTGGCTCTTCACTGCAGCACTCTACCCTTTCAATAAACCCTTGGTAGTACATGTATTGACTATACTTCCCAAAGGAACGATCTAATGTTAAAAATAACCTGACATTAATACTTCAATGCTTTTGTTCATTGCCAGTAATTCTTCAGTCAGACATAAAGAAAGGTTTTTTTATGGTTTTTATAGACCTATGTCTATAAGTAATACCAGAACTATTTTCATATTTCACATGATAGTAAAATTATGTTTTAATTAAAAAATAAAAAAAAAATCATATGACCATATCCTGAAACCACTTCCTCAAGTATAGGCTTGCCTAATTTCCCACCACTTTCTGTGGTCTTGGCTATCTTTATTAGAAAAGGCACATTTTCTCTGGATAACTAACATCACCTGTATCCATATTGTCTTTGGCCTAACTTCCTCCATTTATTTAACAGTACTAATTGTTCACCCAGTCATTCTTTTTTTTCTCTTCCCATACCTAAACTACCTCATCCCATTTCTGCAACCCTTTTAGTGTTATTTCTAGTTCTTTAATTCACTACTGACATAGTGGATGAGCTGAAATTTAAATGTACTGCAGCTTTATATTCTGAAGGCAAGTGCATGTAATGGGAAAAGGATAATTTTCCACAAGATAATTCAGTTGATATGCATGTATTTAAGAAACATGTTTATTCCTGTCCTGAATTATTTCCTAACATTTCTTTCAAAATGTGGCAAAATGATAAATCTCTATGAACCCAACCAGTATTTCTTGGATTTTATTTAGGGAAATTGCAGGTATTCATGAACATAGCTACATCATCAGCTTTGACTACTTTGTTGAGAAAGTTTACTATACATTCTGTACATGTTTTAAATGTGAAATAAAAGAATATTCTGATTTAAATGAAAAAAAAAAAACCCAAACAAGTCATTTTTATATTCAGGAAATATGGGTAAATTATACAATATAACTTTTAAAATGTACTTTTAACCTTTTATAATCCTAAAAAGCTGTTTCATAAGAACGCTTATATTGACACAAGTGTGTGAAGGATGAAGAGTTTGGTAAGAGTGAAGCATCATGAATCTTCTTTTTCCTGATATCTAAAAATGAAAAGCCAAGATAATCATTAGTTACTAATACGTGTAGGGCTGATGGAGAATCAATGCAAAAGGATACAATTAGAACAAAAAACTGTCTCATTCATTGGTGGAATGCAAAAAAGTCACTGGTTTTAGAAAGAATGAAAGGAATTCTAGAGTGACTTGTACTAAAACTATATTTTTTAAAATCACATATTTACACTTTTTTTTTTAATTCATGTTTGTCAAGGAGCACAGTTGGCTAATAATTGCATATTCATAGTTTCCATACTACTATTGGCCTTATTTTTGCAGCAGACCTACCTGCAGCGAGTACAGGTGAAGAAAACTGTTTGACCTTCATCAGCAGACCTCATTTGTCGGGTATGGTATACCATTCCCTCATTTCCACATCTTGCACACTTTCTGTCAGTCTATAAAAAGACAAATGGGAAAGTATCAATTTCCATTGGCTGTATGAAGAAAAGTAATCCACTTAACACTTTCTTCCCCTCTACATAAAACCCTCTTACCAATGGACACACCGGTCTGCTGTTTGCAGCAGTATCACTTTTAATTTAGAATGAAAGCAGCTAAATTTGTTTAACATTATGGATATTCTCATTTTAACAAAGGTGGTTATTTCCCATTAATAAAAAAGCTGTGTATCACCATCACTTACAACAGGGCCCTTCAGTTCTTCCCCACCAACTATTTCTGCAGATACAGATGAAGCTTCTAGGCTGTTAAATGTGAATGAAGACTTGACAGTGAATGACTCAAACTCTGGAAAATAAGAAGCAAATGGATACAACAATTCTGTTAGATGCAGTTGTATTGCTACACAAATACTCAAGCTAGCTCCTCCAATTGGACTGAAATATGAGTTTCCAGGTAGCAATGCTTGTTTTAAATTATTTTGTAAAGAAATGTTTGACAATAAAACAGAGGCCCAGTAAACAATACCAGAACAAAAATGAAGACAAACCAAATGATTAATATATACTATATTAAGTTTCAGAACAAAGACTATCAGGGCAGCAACAAAACAGCAAGCCATTTCTGAATAGTGAACTGTTACCGCCACCTTATCTTATAAAAGAAAATCTTGGGTCGAGATGTGATCATCTCGGAGAGACACTCTGAAGTTTCACGAGACTAGCACGTCACACCCTACTTACAATTTCTCGGAGACAGTTTAACGTCCTGCGAGACAAGGAAGTGAAACAAAAGGACAGCTGCTGTACAGGCTTTTGAATGATAGTCACACATCTCGTTAGCAGCAAGGCAGCAGCTGATTCGTCCACATCTCCTCAGCATGCGTTCAGCAACTGACAACCCCCCCAACACGCGTGTGGCAGAGACCTGAAGTGGCTAGCGTGAAGCGTGTCCTCGGCATATATAGGCATGAGAATCTTGTCTGTACTTTGCAAATTTATCACCAAAAGAAATACACAGAGACATTAGACATAAAAATGTAAGGCTAAATCACAACTGCACAAAAGAAAAGCTATACAAGTCCACAGACCTATTATTTGATGAGAAGACAACTCCAGAGCATATTACTCAGTGATTGTGTCTTTTCTCAAGTTATTGGAATTTTTGTCCTCAGATATGACCAAAATTGCACTTAATTTATCTACCATATCATTTGATATTGCTAGCTTCTCAAACAGGAAATAAAAAAAGCATACATTTTCAAAATATGGGTTTCCATTACATTTACAAAAAAGCGACTTGTATAAAATAGAAGAAAAAACATTTTGGGAGACATTGGTAATTTAAGTTAATATAATCTAAGAATAAAATACACTACTATTCGTTAAACTGCATAATGCTATAGATGAGTTGCGTCAAATTAGAAAAAACTTTTTATAACTTTTGAATATGTTAAATACTATGCTACTAATATGCAAATTACTTGAAACACTGTACTACATTTTTGATGAATTAATCATATTATCCCCTAATGTTTCAACTATTTCCCATTTAGTGATTTCTCAAATAACTGCTTAAAAAATCTAATTCAGCATTTACTAATAAAATTACAATTCAAATGAGAAGGACAAAAGGAAAACAAGTTTATTTAAAATAACTACATTTTTTTGTATTGCCAAAGACAAGCTTCTCATCCTAGTTTAAGTTTTGGAGTCAATAAGATAAGTTCTATACTTTTTCTTTCTTGCAAAAGAAAATCTTAAAAGACTCTGGTCAATTAATGAAAGCGTTAAAACTTAACCTCCCATCATACTCCACAACTTCTTTCATTTTCAATTGTTACCTTTATTTACAAAATCTTAGCGAGTCCTAGACATATGTGACACATGCCTTTGAAGCCAGCCATATAGTGGGTTACCCTCAAAAACCCTCTCATAGCAGTATGCGACTGGACTTGCCATAGATAAATACAGCCACCAGTGCTGTCAGGCAGCATGTAAATTGTCTGTCAAAGAGGTAACTTTGCGGTACACTGGAAATTAGAAACTGTGTTTCCCCGAAAATAAGACCTACTCTGAAAATAAGCCCTAGCATGATTTTCAGGCTGCTCTGTAATATAAGCCCTACCCCAAAAATAAGCCCTAGTCAAGATCATCAGCTGAAAAGTAAGCCGCCTAAGGCCAGGTTTATACTTCACGTGATGTGACTCATGTACCTGAAACATCCATTAAATTCTAAGGACACCTTGCCAGAATATCTCTGAAAAGGATGGTTAATGATTACATACATCAATTTGGGGATGCGCCCATTCCAGCAGCATTGGCGCAAAACAGAAACAAAATCCCTGGATGGGGCATCAGCTCATCACAAGGTGAACACAAGCACACACATACACTGGTGTCATTGTAGCTTCACCAAATCCCCAAACCTTCATGTCTTTGGATGGAAAGCTGAGCACACTGTGGAAACCCACCAGGAAAACATGCAAACTCCAGGCTGGGATCACCAGGGACGTGACTCTCTGCGAGACAGCAGCGCTACTGCTCTGCCACCGTGCCACCCCATATGTGTAACTATTAACTTTGTTTAAATAATGAATACTGTTAACAATTTATCTGTAAATGTAACATACATATTGTAATGCATTTGATCAAGAAAGTGATAAAGTATAAATCTAAGAATTCTAAATGTCCAGAGAGCTGGAATATCATAAATTGAATGTGTTCTGGGTGGCGATCTATTGCTGCTTGCCGCTGCTGTCAGGTCCAGAGGAAACCCCAGAAGCGCGTTGCGATTAACAACTGGGTCGGTTTTAAGATGACGTTTACAATGGACTACATTAATGATAAAGTAAACTACAAGGTTAAAGTGGACATTTCGAGTTTAAAGCCAAAATTTCCACTTTAAATCACAAAATAGACATTTTCATTATGTCCTTTTTTTTTTCTCTGTGGCTCAAATACGCCGCCATACATTCTGATGGTATTGTAAAGGTGTTAAAAAAAAAAAAAAAAAAAGACGGACAGAAGATGGTATGTGAGATTTTTAAAATGTGTTGTGTCATTACTTTGGGGAATATGCGATGCTTGAATATAAAAGCAGCATGAATACATTTGTATGTCTGCATTTTGCTTCACCACATCGAACCAATCATCAAACAACGAAGCAGACACATCGATCTGCAAAGGGGCTGGAGTAGCAAGAAATTCAGGCAGGAATTCAGGGTTTGAATGTGGAGAGTTATGACGATATTCCAGAAGAAGATGACATGACTGTATTTGGATAAATGTACATTGTTGTACATGAATAAATACAAGATATCCCTTGAAAATAAGCCCTAGTGCATCTTTGAGGAAAAATTAATATAAGACCCTGTCTTATTTTCTGGGAAACACAGTATGTGGAAAAGTCATGGGACAGTCAGGTGATCTGTCATACTTTACAATTCCTAGTTGCATAATCTAAAATCCTCAAGGAAATCAGATCCAGCAATTATGATTCCTAACTTTTGACATGCCCTTGGATTAAAAATTGTATATCATGCCTCCAGAATTACCTCGCACGTCAATGGAGAACTGACATCTTGGACATTTAACAACATTCTCAAAGCTGGGTAAAGGAAGAACTGTGCCACATTCTGGACAGAAATCTGTCACTCCATGAAAAGCAGAGCCAGTATTCATCTCATATAATGCTGCAAAAGGAATAAAATAAAATTAGTAAACAATTATTTATAGAATTTCAATTTTAGGAAACCCAAGGTGAAAGTCAATGATGTATTTTACTAGAAATACAAGCAAATTGTTTGAATGTTAATTGTACCTACCTTTATTTATTAACATATTATATACAATATACTGTATAAACAGATTTGTTCCAAAAAGCTTATTTGTACTAGCTTTCAATAAATTCAAATAATTTTTCTAAGCTTATTTTTCTTATGTCAGACATATGGTATTTATAAAAGCAGTATTGATACCAAACATTGTTGGAAAAAAAGAAAAAAAAAGTACCTCATTTGGGGGTGAGAACTCCATTGTCACACTATTTGCCCCACAAAGAATATAATAAAAAACACACATTGTGATTTTATAAATCATTTAACATTGGTGTTAACATTATTGGTTCTGTTTGATGAAACAAATGTTAATTTTGTTATTTCCAGCTGCAATGCACTTCCTGGCATTTGAAATTAAGGCATGATCAAGTTACCCAGATGCCTGGTAAAAGTTTCCACATACTGACTAATAAAATGTGCTATGCTTCTGAAAATAAAATCTACTATATAAACAATACAAGCAACAGTCGATTAGCTATAGTAACTGGTTGTTCCCTGTGTGCGGCATAAAATCTGCTTTTGTAATTATAAGTATATAGCCAGCATTCTATATATTCTGTAATTACAATTAGTTTAAAAAAATTACTTGTAACAGTTTGCAGAACATACACAGAAAACACATTGGGTACATTCTAAAAACAAGCAAATCACAGAAAAAGTAAAAAGATTAAAAGGTTCAAAATGTGCTATGTTACTGTGTCACCCAGGCCCAATATGAGAAATCTGAAATGCACGCATAACTCGGGAGATGTTGAATACACTGGCAAATAAGGCAAAGATCGGACAGCAACTCCATTATTGACAATAGCCAGGTTTCCATCCAAGGAGTTTTTGCGAAAAAATATTTAGCGCTTCAAATTTTTTACCGATATAGCTGATGGAAATGCTAATTATCGATGAAATGTTGTACATGTCGACATAATATTTTTCCGTTTAACTTTAGCGCATAAATTCCATGTCGATACTTCAGATGTCGCAAAAACTACATTGGAAACAGTTTTTTGTCGGAAAAAAGGGCTTTAACGCAAATAAATGTGTCACATTTTCATCACGTGCAATCAAAACGAGAATGGCGGAGCGGCTCGCATGGTCTGATGAAGAGAGTTTTTTTTTTTGATTAAACGTCGTTATTTTGTATTAATTCAAATTTCAGTTTTAATTAAAAACCTTAAGGGAAGCAGGTTAATTCAGTTGTTATCGCACTGTGAAGGGATGTTGAAAGGTAGGCTCACCTGTACAGATCCGATGCTGCAAACACAGCTGCATCATGGGCACTTCCAGGAGTGCCAACGCAAATGTCTCGTATCATGCACCTGTCATCAACAAGGGCCTGGAGAACAATAGATGGCCACCCTTTGCGATTAATGTAATCGCGGTAGCCTTCCGTCGGGGGAAGAATAGGCACATGCGTGCCATCCAGCGCACCGTAAATCTGTGGCACAAGATGCACCAAGGAATTGCGGTATGCAATTTCATTGGCCTCCGCTACAGTCGGAAGTCTGATATAACGCCGCATTAATTTTTCTTTAATAGCGGTGCACACAGCATATACACATCGATGGACGGTAGTTTTACTAACCACGAAAGTTTCTCCAACTACTCTATACTCGGCACAGGTTGCCAGCTTGTAAAGGGCGATGGCAATCCGCTTTTGGGTTGGAACCGGTGGGCGGGGGCAACCTGTGATGGGCGCAACATCAGGACTGATGAATCCACACAACATGTCAAACGTCGGCCGTGTCATTATAAAATGTTGCAGCCAGAGATTTTCTGTTAAGTGTCTCTCCACCACCTCCTCCCAGAAGGTCTTATTCCATCGTCTCTCCCATACCCGTGGGTTTCGTCGCACTGGGGTACTTTCTTCGAGCTCTAGGGCTATTCAGACAAGCAACTGCTTCATTCTGCTGTCGTCTTCGGATATTATGTACAATTCCAATTATTTGTGAAACTGAAATAACAGTAAGCTGGCAAATTTCAAAAAACTGTCTGAATAATCTCTCCATTTCTTTGTTTAGTGGAGGGGGTGTAACGTGGAAAACAAAAGGTAGATAATTTGCGACATACACAAAATTATGTATGGAAACGGCTCAAGGGCAGATTTTTTTCGCGATACAACAAAAGTTATGCGACAGTTCGTTTTGGGGGGGGATGACGTCATCACGCACACCATTTTATCGATAAAAAGCCAGTTTGATGGAAACAGGCTGGAGACAGCAAATTTCGCACATTTTTTTTACGTATATTCTGTTTGTCGATAACAAAACGTCGCAAAAAACTGGATGGAAACTTAGCTAATGACACAGATTTCAAGACCCCATGTAAAATCATGAACAATAGGTTAATCAAAATGTCAGTAACACTAAGTATCACTCTGGGACACCATAAATGGAAAGATTACACAAAACATAATAAGTCAATAAATAAAGATTATTTTAATCATTTAAAAATAAATATAAGCAACCTCAGCAGCAGCTCTAATGAACAAACATCCTGCTAAATAGTACATCTTTGGCTTCTGGTAGGATGCATGTGACTTTTACAGCTTTGGTAAGTAGAGCATTCCACAGTCTACGGCCCTACAGAAAAGGCTACTACTCCAATGGCAGATTTAGATATTTTGACAGTTTAAAGACAACCCATATCCAGTGATCACAACACAGGCATTATTAAATTATGGAAGTTAAAAGGGGGACTAAGCCACTTCATATGTTAAAAGATGTGTTTTAAAATGTCAGCTCCAAACTTACTCAGAAGCCAAAATAGTAATTTGAGTAACACACTCAGTGTGATGAGTTAGCATTTACATCTTTATGCAGGAGCATTGGTGTTTAGGGGAATGCAACCATCATTTCACTTTTATCATCATTCATAATGGCAGATGACACTGCTGCTTCACAGCTGCTGAATCCTGGTATCAAATTCCAGCACAGTCGACATGTTAGGTTAACTGGCGATCCTAAACTGTGTGATATTTTTTTTTTTGACCATATCAAGTTTGTTCTCTGCGTTATGTTGGATACTTCCAGAACAAGTCCTGGCAGTCTCAAAACTAGTCTGCTTTAGGAAGTATTGATGATGAATGAATACATCCATTATGACTTCATTATTCTTTAAGTGGTCACTTTGTATACTACAGTATACCTAGTCAACAGAAAACTAGCCCCTCACAGCTGGAGTGCTGGGTCAAAATATTGGCAAAGGGATGCTAGCTTCTGTCAAATCCAGTGTTGTCCTAACAGTTAGCTTGTAATGGCCCTTAACTCCAAACAATTTTCTCCCAGGATCCGACTGGGAAGGCTGTATTGTGCAGAATGAATTGTCACATTCCTAAAACTATTTCATTACTTTTCCAGTATTCTGGCATGAATCATTATTTGGATGAACAACTAAATTAGCAGAAGGGATATACTGCTGCTACTAATCACTTAACTATCAGAAATGTTCAGATATTAAAAGGCATTCAAACATGGGGTATCTTTAGACAAGACTAGCAAAGTGTACTGTAAACACACACCCTACACTATCACACAGCCACCACTTGCCTGTGCTGGTGCCAAAAATACAGCTGATGTGAGTAACCAGAATGTTCAACTTTGGTTTTACATAAAGCTACTGCCTTTTTTTTTTCCCTAGGTATTTCATCTGGCAGCACTTCTGAGCAGCCTGCTAGCACGGATACACCGAATACCTGCTGATAAAACTGCATATTAAACAAGAAATGTGGAAGAATAATCCTCAAAGCAGTGGGACTGCATGAAAATTACTAAATTGTATAGGGAACTACATACTATCTACAGTGACAAAAGAAACTAAAAAATGTTTGACAAAGCAGGAATAATGTATATTTCATGACAGGGTATAAAGTACTTAATAACAGAGGTTAACCTGAATCATTAATAAATGGATTGATGGTGGTTCATCCATCCATTATCCAACCCGCTATATCCTAACTACAGGGTCACGGGGGTATGCTGGAGCCAATCCCAGCCAACACAAGGGTGCAAGGCAGGAAACAAACCCCGGGCAGGGCACACACATTAGGGACCATTTAGGATCACCAATGCACCTAACCTGCATGTCTTTGGACTGTGGGAGGAAACCAGAATACCTGGAGGAAACCCATGCAGACACAGGGAGAACATGCAAACTCCACGCAGGGAGGACCCGGGAAGTAAACTGTACCACCATGCCACCCTTGATGGTTCTTAAACCTACAAATTGTATTTAGCAGGCAGCATGGCATAGTTAAGTCTGTAGACTCAAACTCTGTGATTTTGTGAGTTCAAATCCTGACACTGTGTGACCATGAGCAAGTCAAGTCACATGCCTGTGCTCCAATTGGAAAAGTAAGGAAATGTAAAGAATTGCATCTCAAAATGTAAGTCACCATTAATAAAGGTGTCAGCCAAATAAGTAAATGTAAATTTGAAAACCGCTTTTGACTCACCATCTCACTTTTATTCCTACTAGCTAGCATTTTATTAAATAAGCAAGGGGTGCACTTTTTGCCTGAAACAAACTTTTAAAAATTAAAACTTAAGATTTTTTCTAAATTATTACTTCAATTTAAACATTGCGATCATAATGACTAAATATTGTATATTGGTATCATAATCATTCTCGGTCCCAACACAAGATGCACAATACTATATACACTGCAGCAACTGAGCAAAATTAACCTAGCTGAGAAACTTAACATTTCTTCATAGACATCGGCTCTCTGACACCTTCTAAGAGAAAAACATTTATCACGTTCTATTCTCTCCTTTTTCCGTTTTCACAACTACATGACTTCAACAGTGTTAAGATTTACACAGTATTAACCCTACATGTTTGACACACTGAAAACTACTGATCAAGGAGCCACCATTCTGGCCATTTTTCCTATGCCCAGTCGTTGCCCATATGAAGTTTGCAAGTTCTCTCTGTTAGTTCTGCTCGACTCCAGTGTTCCATCCACAACCCTAAAGATGTGCTGATTAAAATCAGCCGTGTGTGAAGGACTGGTGTCATGTTCACAGCGGTTTACTGCCTTTTCCTAAGTGTTATCTAAATAGGCTCTGAGACGCCAGTTAAGGTTCGCTTCTAGTGTGCATTTGACACCTGCACTTTACTCATAGATAACTTGTCTTGAATTTTTTATTAGCAAACAGCGGGTAAAAATATCTTTTACTTGCACCATTATAGCGTTCAGACCTCCATTATGAATACGTACAGGAAAGTATCGACTTCCTCCTGCTAGCAAGAACTACATAATACAGTCACAACTTACAGAACTCTATATTAATTTATCTTCATCCACAAAATATTAATGATTTTGACCAATCATAACTTTTTTTTCTGCGACTTTGCCAATCAATAGGACCACCAGAACATCTCAAACACACGATGCTTCACGGTCAAAATCATTCTATAGGCCTTTTGAACGATATTTACAGCATTTCTAAAACGTACGGCCAAAGTAAATAATTACGTGTTGTAATTAATTTCTAAATGCAAAAATGTGTGTGGCAATATCTTCAGTACTATAAACGTATGCTCACCTGTTAATAAACGTGTCCGTCTGTAGTATACGGCCAGCCGACACCACTGTTTAGTCTGTCCCAAAGCAATTTGAGGGTAAAAGTCCCATCAGCGCCATCTATAGGGTCGGAGAGGATCGCAGTCGCCACTAAAGTTAGAAATTGGACAAATATTTTTTCGTCGTATGCAGTGCACAATTCTATTCTTCGAAAAGACATAAACAATATATACATTTGATTGTTTCACTCTATGGAGTAAAGTACAATTTGACAAAATGTTGAACATTTAAGGCAACTATTCATTTTCATTTTTACATTAGGGACTCCATGCCATTTCAGCAAAAGATTTAGAATTAGAGCCTAATTAAGCGTGGTCTGTAAATACGAAGCAAAGACCTGGCTTGCAATTTATTTTGACAGGCAAAATTCAAGATATAGCAAAACTAGTTCAATTAACTGTAAAGGGAAAATGAAAATCCGTACAATTACTGTTAGACACACTGTTTATAATGCCATGTTTTGAATCAGGCAATCAGGCGGTCAGCCTAGTGCGTGGACCCTTCCGGCTGGCGGTCTCTCACAGAGAAAAAGCTTCACTCGACAGTTCAACGGTGGTGCTTGTGTTGCATTTAAAGGTAAGGCTGGCGGATTTATGTTTCATTTGGTGCAAATATGCGCGCTTGACCTGCACATGTGATTTGTGTGTATTACAAAGTTTTAAAAGTGATGCGTCGCCAATTTAATTTCGTTTTGGCATATTTACATCTATAAAATATTAGCAAGGCCTGCAAGTGAGTTACTGTACCGTCAGTGGTAGGCGAGGAAAAGGGAGGGCGTGCTTGAAGTAGGCCGTGCGATTGTGAATAAAATCTTAAGTAAATTATGAAACGGTCATCTGGTTTAATCTTGTCGATCCTCCGTTGTGTGTGTTATCAGCTATCTTTACAGTAAGGAGAAAACAATACGTTTCACAATCTAAAATTAGAAATTTCGTTTACTTAAAAAAAAAAAAAAAAGCTTTGTGCGCTACGCAAATGACGTCAGACGTTTGTTTCGGGGCAGCCTTTGGTGCAGCTCATTGACAGATTTACGTGAGCATTGTTATTTTGGGGACAAATAGTAGGATTAGAAAATGGGCAGCATTTTCATTCACTTGAAGTATAGAAAAGCCGCGATATGAATAGAATGTATTTTATTACTTGAAAGTTAGTCATTTTATGATTTTTACACACACGATTTGTGTTTAATGATCCTTTTGCCCAATATAATTTAATCTTCACTGTAAATATATAGTTTCAGTAGTATATTTTTACTTTGTATGTGTTTACTATTGTACAGTTTGAAATCAACGTGAAATGATAGTTTGAGACATGTGGCCTTTTCGCTCAGTGACTGTTAATCCATAAATATAAATCTGTTTTATTTATATTCATATATATATATATATATATATATATATATATATATATATATATATATATATATATACATTTTACTTGACTTGTCATTTTGTAAATGTCAAATACAGTAGGCTAGTCACAAGCAGTGTAATCTCTATATTAAAACAAGTCTGTCAGTGGTGGTCTTTGAGAGTTTTATATTTAGTTAAACAACTGAGCAACATGTTTAGGAGACAGGACACTGTGCTGTGAACATATAGTATCACCTGCAGTGCTAAAAACATGCTAGTACCATCAGTACACAAGTATGTCTTACTAAAGTCTACCAGGATAGGAATCGCAGTATGATTATTTTTCCATAATTCCTAACACCTTATCACCTAGGTTTCAAAGATGCATTCTTTCTGTCCTTCAGTTTCAACATGGGCTAGATCTCCGGAGGTCTGGCTAGGTTCCACTGTGCAGAAGGTGTCGCCAAAAAGATCTAGTGTCTTTGACTTCTTTGAAGCAGGAACACATATTCTGGAGTGACACAGAAAACAAGACTTAATTATGCTGTACAAAATAACTATTATTTAAGTATGTGCACTTTCAACAAAAACAAGCAATATACACGCCTTATTCGTTGTTTTCAGCATAGGACATGTTAGGATGAAAATTAAGATTTTGGTCACAAGATGAGTGTGGCCAATGGAGAGACAGAATACTTAAGGACTATCAGCTGTGTTTGAGACACTGGCAAGTTGCATATCTCTCCTCTTTACCCAGAAAAGGCAGCTTTTAAATTTGAAGTTTAATTCAGACACTCTGTGTGGGACTCACCGCACATTCCCCAATTTCCTGTTCAAGCACCTTAGCCATAGTTTGTTTCATTTTTATTATCAAAGTGCATTTTCCTCTGTAACTTGGAAGTGATTCAGATATTTAGTTTGAAGTGGTGCATTGACAGAGTAGAGTGGGCTGCTATTCTTTACACATGGATGGTGGTAGCATCTTTCAGTGGTCTGAGTAGCATAACAACTTCTTCAGCGGCAGTGACGTCATTTATGCATATCACCTGTACCAAGTTTTCTGTCCAGGCGTGAGACACACACTGTAGCTTGCTGTTCCAAAAATTGTTTCAGCATATTGAGTGAACAATTCCAGAGAGTTATAACGTCCTGTTTTAGATTGTGTTCTGGAACTCTAACTTCTACTTCTTTTCTAAGACTGTGATAGTTACCTTGCTGTGTTGAAAAAAAGTCACAACCCATCTCACCCTGCCCAAGTGCTGTCCTGCAACAGTACATTTCAGGCCTTTCTGTGTTGCCAGATTAATTGTATGCATGAAGCATTTAATATGGGGTGATAAATTTGCCTCTTGGCTGGCTCTGAACATGCTAGCATAATCGCTCACAAGAGCAGGTTTTTTGTTTTGCATATTCCACTCCTTACATGCTTCTGTCAACACTGCCCTAGTGTTTACTCCTGTGTGCGTGTCATTCAACATATAAATTTGAAGAACATAATTCTTCATTTTTCTAGACAGTGTTGATGAAATGGAAGGTCATTGTTACATTGGCTTAGGTTATGCATGATGTCCAACCATCTGATGTTGCAGGACTTGCCATGCATCCATTAGTTTGCATTTAATGTCGTCTTCACAGCTTCAGTACGCAGGTTTCCCTGAAGTGTTTTTGAGAGGGTACATTGTATTTCGTCTCCAATGTGTGCAATAGTTCACAAAAGTCTTTATTGTTCACCACACTGTAGGACTTCATATCCTTGCAAATGAGATGACAGATGTAACATTCATTGCTTTTTTGAAATTGTGGGTAAATTTTTGAGGGAAAAAAGGTTAACAATGCATGTATGGGAGTTTTTTTTTGTGAAAGAGCCAACAGCTCAAGTTTTAAAGTGAGCTTAACAGGTTTGTGGTATTTCCTGAGTATCTTAACTCACTCTTACATTTTTTGCAAACAACAGAGGTCTTGACTGTCTGTTCATTATACTGTATTTTCTGAAACCAAAATGTTTCCAAAGTCATGATTTCTTGCCAATGGGAGCCTAAAACCCTTTTCTTGCCTTCTACTGCTCAGAATACTGGTAGACTACTGTTACATTATTAGGCACTTTAATGTTAGCACTAGCATGTAAGCAAGGCAGACTGCCTCAAGCTTACACGCATGGCATCACATACAGTACAGGTGTGTGCAGGGAGGAATAATGTTGGAACAGCTGTGAAAATAACTACAGACACATCCATATTTGTGTCACATTGATGATACTGAATTGTGTGCTATTTCACTGATGCATTGGTACAGATTATTGGAATGTTATACCCCTAGCCCCAAGCTAAGCTGTATGTGGGATGGTAAATTTGTCTTCCAGGTCGGAGCTAGACAAAGCCTGCTTCACAGTGTCATGTAAAGCTCCTGTGGACTGCTGTGACTTTGAAACAGGAGGCTGAAAGTGGGAGCTGTATTTTAATTTAAAAAAAAAAAAATGGACAGAGTAAGCACCAAAGTGACAGGGTCTCCCATGGCCTTAACAATGAGAGAGTTGTAAATAGTTATTAATTGCATTTTGTTGTGTGTGTTTGATCAAAAAAAAAAAAAAATCAGTGAAGTTTTGTTCCTTGTATATGGGACAGATCATTACCATATTAATGCGAAGAATATAGCAAGCAGCACATCTGTAATGTCCAAATCAATTTCCTGGAATTGATTCAGATATGAAAGATCGGATGTTGAACAAACTAAGGTAAAATGTAAAGGATGCAAAAGGACAATAGCAGTTAGAAGTGACAGCTCATACTGATTATTTCATCACTTAAAATGAAAACAGCAGAATGGAACTGGTATGAGATAATATAGGACAAAGTTAAAGCCTGTTCCCAACCAGCAGCTTCCGAGTTTTCTTTACCCTGGTTTAGCATGTACCACACAAGGCTCCCTGTTATATATCCCGTTATTAGACAGGGTGATTTCGTTTAGAGCAGGGCATGCCTTGTCTCAGGACGGAGGAAGAAAACGCCAGACCTGTACATCAAGCCTTTTTACCCTGCAAAAGTAGCTTGGCTATAATGGGGACGAGAACAAGCAGGCTGTTTGTAACAGGTGGTCGGATGGCTATCAGAGCACAGTTGCATAAACTCCTCAACAGGCAGCTCACTCTAGAGACCAGTAGTTATATTACAGTCAAGAAGTTGGCTGATGTGCTTTGGTAAATAAACTGCTTAAAGAAAGAGAGAAAGAAAGAAAGAGAAAATGTTCTTGGTAAAGTTGTTTCTTAATTATAGATCAGTGCAGTGAGGGCTGCAAAAGAGAAAAAAAATTGAAAAGTGCAGAAAGTTTAAGTAAAGGTTCTTGTATGTGATGTGAAAGGATTGTAGAGGCAACAGGGAAGAAGAATAAAGGCTGCAAATTTAAAAAGACATTTTCTTATTTTGCACTTTTTCTCATTGATAGTAAAAGTATTTAAAATTTTGCATTTCTAGGAAGGATGCAGTTGTATTTTCAGCTTGCAATACACGGACAGCCTTATTTTGTATGTGGTGTTTTTTGTTGAATGTGATTTTTATGTTAAAATATTTAATCATACATAATCTATGAATATAATTTTGTGTAATTTTGCCTAGCATTATGGTTGTGTACTTTGAATTCCAAGTGTGCATAAATCTTGAAATTTTAGGTGAATTTATACAGACTGCTCAAAAAAATTAAGGGAATACTTGAGTCACACATTGGATCTTGATGAATGAAATATAAAAGTGGAAAATCTTTACTTAGTAATGCTGTGTAATTCACTGAGAACAAAATGATTCAACAACGGTCAATGGAAACCAAAATCACCAACCCCTTGGGGGCTGGATTGAACATTATACTGAAAGTCAAAGTTAAAATTGAAATCACAGGCTGATCCACCTTGCATAAATTTCATCAAGGCAATTCATAATGTGACTCAGTGTGTATGGTCCCAATGTCCCTGTATGAACTCCCGACAACGTCTAGGAATGCTTCTGATGAGAAGGCGAATGATGTCTTGGGATATCTCCTCCAAGACTTGGATCAGATCAACAGTGAGCTCCCGAACAGACTGGCGGTACTTGGTGGTGTCCGATGCAATGATACATAATGTCCCAGAGGTTCTCAATTGGATTCAGTTCTGGAAAACATTCAGGGCAGTCAATGGCATCAATTCCTTTGTCATCCAGGAACTTCCAACACACTCTGGCTGCATGAGGCTGGCATTGTCCTACATCAGGAGGAACCCAGGGCCCACTGCACCAGCGTAAGGTATGACAATGTCTTTGAGAATTTCATCTCGCTATCTAACAGCAGTCAAGGTACTATTTCCTAGTATGTGGAGGTCTTTGCAACTCTCCAAGGTTATGCCTCCCCAGAAAATCACTGACCCACCACCAAACTGGTCATGGTGGATGATGTTGCAGGCTGCATAATGTTCACCACGGCGCCTCCAGACTCTCACATCTTTTAAATGTGCTCAGTGTGAGCCTGCTCTCATCTGTGAAGAGAATGGGGTACCAATGGTAGAGCTGGCAATTGTGGTATTCTTTGGCAAATGCCAATCAAATTGCACAGTGATGGGCTGTAAGCACAGTTCCCATTAGAGGACGTCAGGCTGTCCTGACACCGTCATAGTATGTTTTTGACAGTTTGGTAATGTGCACTCTAGTAACCAGCTGGAGGTAATTTTGTAAAGCTGTGCAGCATTTCTCCTGTTCCTTCTTGCACGCTGCTGGGTTAATGCCCATCTGTTTCTTTCCAGCTCTTCTTGTGGAATGGCCCATCTACTGGTATACTCCATGCTTCTTGCGATGGCACGTACGTTTGTGCCATCGTGGATGAGCTGGACAACCTATGCAATTTAAATTGGCTGCAGGTTCTTCCTCATGTTGCCAATAGTGACACGGACACTAGCAAAAGACAAAACTAGAGAAGAATTGGTCAGGAAAGATAAGGAGAGAGGAGTTGTCTGCGGCCACCACCTGCAAAACCATTGCCTTTTGTGGGGTTGTCTTGCTGTTTCCTCTCCTGTGCGCCTGTTGGTCACTTTCATTTGCATCAAAGCAGGTGAAGTTGATTTGCTTATGCTTCCCACCTGGACAGATATCCCTAAAGGTTAATTGACTTCGTGTTAGACTATGGTGATTAAGTGTTCCTTTAATTTTTTGAGCATTGTTTGTTTTTGGTTTTTTTTGTTTTTTTTTTTAGCTAACTAAAGTAATTGAAGCACCAGTATAAAACATAAACTAATCTAAAAACTATTATATGTATTGATACTATGTGAGTGATTATAAATGACAGTTATCTGGAGGAGAGTGAGACAGCAGTTCAAATTTGGGTAGCAACATACAATACATGCAAGTGTGTGCATGTGATTCATACATACGCCAGTAATTCAGCATAGCTGTACTTATGTTTTGTTTTTTTTTCTGAAAGGCATTAATGGCCAAGTACCGCACTCCATCAGACCATCTGTTTTTACAAAGAAAGCCCACTGTTCATTCTTCAACTTTTTTCCTTTCTAGCATTGTATTACCATATGCTGTGTTGGGTCAGAAGGTAATGGAACGCCCACACTCTGTCGTTACCGTTGCTCACAAAGTAATTTGGTTTTATATTTGACTTGCTCTAGTAATCGTAACAGATGCAAAGATCGCTACATAATACATTTATGAATGTTAATGCAAAATAAATGCGCTACATGTTGAATATACAGTTATTGCAATTGTAAAGCTTAATTCAATTAAGCCAAAAATGTAAACTCCAAATGAAAATAAAATGGCTTAGAATGCAGTTTGTCTCATAACTGTTACATAAACATTGAGCAATTCACACAAAAGAGCACTGCTAAGGCTGCTGTTTTTATTAAAAACCGAGCAGAGAGAGCATGAAGTGGATGGATGTCATTAATGTACAGCAGACCATGGCTGGCTTAGTGTTAAACTGGTAATGGTTTTCAATCTAAGCCCAACAAAGAGAACCTTTTGAATTTAATCTTCTTAACTGTGTGAATTTGCCCAAGATGTAACTTGTTTGCATGTGTTTTTTGTGTCCAATGATGATATGCGGTATGTAAAATGCTTCTTTTTTTTAATCCCCCCCCCCCCCCAATTCTCACATCTGAAGTGAAAACAATGGCTGAGAATGATGTGGACAATGAGCTCTTGGATTATGAAGATGATGAAGTAGAAAATGCAGCCACTGGTGATGTCACTGACCTACCAGCTAAAAAGGATGTAAAGGGTTCATATGTGTCCATTCACAGTTCAGGTTTCAGGGATTTCCTTCTCAAACCTGAACTGCTTCGAGCTATTGTGGACTGTGGTTTTGAGCATCCATCTGAAGGTAAATGCAATGCACATTATATGATATATAGTGTAATATATTTTATTAAGTACAAGGGTATTTTCATTTATTTCTTACAATTAAAATTAAGTGATCCAGATCTAAAACATAGAGAAGCATAAAGATTCATGTTTGTTAAGAACATCCCAAACCCATTTTGAAAATTACCTAGTGGTTCTTTTTCCCTCCTCTTTACTGATAGGTTTCGTTTATATTAGTTCTTCACCCTTTGTGGGATGAATTTAAAACCTGCACTGCCAAATATGCCAACACCATTACTATATCAACACCTTGCTTTTGCAGGTGTTTTTCCCTCAGAGGTATTTTTGTGTATAGCATGCCCTGCAGGAAGTTCAGTTCCCCTTTTAGATAAATAATGTGTTTATCAAACTTTAGAGTAGTTTGATGGAATAATGTAAACATTTTTAAATGGTAAAAATGGTGCAGTGTAACTTTTCAGGATACCCCTTTATATTCCTTATATTTCTCTTCTTCTTTACCTCCACAGTACAGCATGAATGCATTCCTCAGGCCATTCTAGGCATGGATGTTTTATGCCAAGCAAAGTCAGGAATGGGCAAAACTGCTGTATTTGTCCTAGCCACTTTGCAGCAACTTGAGCCAGTGACTGGGCAGGTGAGTCTGCTTTGATTTCTGATGCATGTAATTGTTAATTGAAATGCCTAGGTTGGCAAGAAATGTAAGAGTTAACCAAATATATCAATTTGGATAATCTGTTCTTCATGTTTACTGAAAATCAAAGTATAAAGAGACATATGCTGAAATGAAAGTCCTTGCCAGATTGGTTCTGTAGAAGAGTTGAATTAAAAAAAATCTAAGGTTAACCCTCTGATTAGAATATTAGAACAAACTCTTTGAGAACATTCATCCCAGCAAAGCTCAATGTTCCTCTTAGGGCTAAGCGATATGGCTCAAAATGCATATCATGATATTTTGGGGCCAAATGTTGATATACAATATGCATCAATATGTTTTCCTATCCAGTTTTATTCAAAACAGAAGTCACACAGTTATATTGTTCTTGTATTTAATTATTTGGACGTAATTGCACAGTAATATCTTTTTATGATTTACTTTATAATAGCATAGGCATTAACAAAATATGCTGATTATCGCAAGCAATGCATATCAAATCCAAATCCAAAATCAAAATCTTTGTTGTCATTGTAGCTATGAGACATTGTACAAGGAAATTTTTAGGTGCAATTTTCCAGTGCAGAAAAAAATAAAACAAAACCAAAACACAATTACTCAAGTTACTTATTTTATTCCCTTATTTTAGTTGTATCCAAAATTGTACATAACAGCAGAACAATGTTTTCCACTCATACATACATACATTATATTGTACTTGTCCCTTATCAAATGTTAACTTAGAATGAAGGTGTATTCGGTCAGACTGACCACTTAGCAGCATTCAGCATGGTGATGGCTGAAGGATAGAAACTGTTTCTCAGTCTATTTGTCTTAGTCTTTATGGATCTGAAACGTCTGCCTGAAGACAGGCTTTCAAACAATGCATGTCCTGGGTGTGATGGGTCCTGAAGAATTTTCTTGACGTTCCTGAGACAACAGGAACTATGTAGTTCTTCTAGTGAGGGTAGAGGACAGCCGACTATCCGCTGGGTGACATTAATGACCCTGTGGAGCTCTTTCTTCTGTGCTACTGTGCAGCTGGAGAACCACGCACAGAGACAGTAGACCAGGATTCTCTCTACTGTACAGCATTAAAAGGACACCAACAGTTTCTCAGGGATGATGTTCTTTCTGAGCACCCTCAGGAAGAAGAGTCTCTTTTGGGCCTTCTTCACTACCTCAGCAGTGTGTGTTCCCCAGGTCAAGTCCTCCCTAGTGGTGACTCCCAAGAAGCGGAAGTCTGAGACCCTCTCCACACAGTCCCCATTGATGATGAGTGGCTGGATGTTGTATGCCTTCTTCCTGAAGTCCATATAAAAATTAATGCAAGAAAGCCTCTGACTCTACTTAGGTATTGTAGGAGTAGGTGCTTTAACTACTTTAGTAGATTTTCCATTAAAAAAATATATATATATATATTGAGACCTTTTATTTTTAAGCTGTATTTTGCTAACAAATTAACCATGACAAGAACAATCATTCAAGTGACTTCACAAATTTTGTGCAAGAAATACAAGTTTATCAACTGCGACTGGCTTTAAAGATGCCCTGTGGCAGTTCACCATGTTGTCCCCTGTGTTAAATGTGCCAAGTGTGCTACTCCAGGCATTGAGAATATATCTCGTATACAAAACTGTTTTTAAAAAAAAAAAAAAATAAGAAGACCAACCAAATTAAATTACTAACTTTTTATTATTCTAAAGGAGACTGTTTAACATCATACCCTTGTTTATTGTTATTGTTACTATTGCATTAGGGTTTACTATGCTTATCCAGGGTCACTTTTTAAGACCATTCCCTGGGTTTACTATCTTACTATTTCAAGACTGTTAAAGATTATATTTTATGCTTATAGTATTTCAACTGTATCAGCAATAGATATCTCAATTTTAATCCTCATACGCCGCTGCTGGGGGGATTGTTTTGTTTTGGATGTTCTCTGTCTCTAGGTATGTCTGAGGACTGGGACTTTGTGAAGTGGGGTCCAGCCTCACATGGGGAGGCAAAATGGGGGGGGGGGGGGGGGAGAGGGAGAGCAAACTATCTCTAATCTATCCTTTTAATCCTTATAATTACCAACGTAACAATAGGCTACATGGCAATAACTCCTGAGAAAATTGTAAATTAAGGTCAAAGCTGTCTCACTTTCAGTTAAGACTACAAAATGACATCAAAAATTCAGATTCAATGTCTCCATTACGGAACAGTTTGTGAGCTGGAATGTTAAAGGCCTGAATCCCGAATTAAAGAGAAAGTATTCTCTCACCTAACAGGTCAAAATGCTAAAATAGTATTTTTACAGGAGACCCACATATTAAGCAAGGATCAGTTCCGGCTGCAAAAAGACTGGACTGGAAAAATGTTCCATTCCAGCTTTACAGAGAAAACTAGAGGTGTGGGAATTCTTATACATCAAACAGTCTCATTTGTGGTATCAGATGTAGTATCTGATCCTGAAGAGACATATTTGATTGTCATGGGCAATTTATTTAACTGTAAAGTAATTTTGATAAATGTTTATGCACCAAATGTGAATGATAAGGAATTCATGCAAAATGTATTTACATCCATTCCCAATGTGAACACTCTTAAAATTATAATGGCTGGGGACTTTAATTGTGTTTTAAATCCAGACTTAGATAGGTCTCCTGTCACAGGGGTGATGACATCTAACACTGCAAAGACAATTACACAGTTTGCAACTGACCACAACTTATCAGACCCCTGGAGATTTCTAAACCCAAACTGAAGAACATATTCCTTCTACTCACCAGTGCATCATTTCTACTCAAGAATTGATTATTTCTTTAAAGATAAAAATTTCTTGCCTACGATTAAATCTTGCAAGTATGACGCTATGGTTATTTCCGACCATGCCCCTCTGATCTTGGAGCATAAAATCATTATGCCCCACATACTTAGCAGACGAGAACTGTACAACATACAACAAATACATCCTCAGAGGTCTCCGCAGGAATACTCTGGGAAACCCTGAAGGACTTCTTAAGAGGACCGATTATCTCATATCTTTCCCACAGAAATAAATTAGAAACTAAGAAGGTATCAGAGCTAACCAGCAAAATTACTACAATAGATCAAGAACATGCCAGGTGTCCAAGTGAGGCTCTTCATAGGAAAAGGCAGGCTCTGAATTCAGAGCTCAACCTCTTGACAAGTAAAGAAACTGAAAAACTCCTTTTTAAATCAAGACATCATTACTGTGAACATGGAGAGAAAGCTAATAAGCTCTTAGCTCAACAAATCCACAAGCAAGAAGTTCGCAATGAAATCCCAACAATCACCAACACAGAGACAAAATCATTGACCATAAAAATATAATGCACACATTTAGAGACTAATATAAATCCTTATATTCTACTAAGTTTAAAGAAGACAAGACACAATCTAATGCATTTCTGGATGCATTACAGATACCAGAAATAGATCCTCTTAGTACAGAGAAATTGGATAAACCTTTGGCACTTTCAGAATTACTAGATGCTATAAAGTCTCTTAAGAGTGGGAAAGCAGCTGGCCCTGATGGCTACCCTGTCGAATTTTATAAGAAATTCTCCACTCTGCTAGCTCCCCTCTTATTAGCAAAATTCACAGAAGTTAGAGACAATAAAATTCTACCTCAAACTTTTTGCCAAACATTAATCACCATATTTCCTAAACAAAATAAGGACTTATTACAGTGTGCATCATACAGACCAATTTCACTTCTGAATAATGATTTTAAGATCCTCTCCAAAGTCCTAGCTAGAAGGATGGAGAAAGTGCTTTCCTTTGGTAATATCACAAGATCAAACTGGATTTATTAAAGGCCGACACTTTGCTTCCAATCCTCAATTCCTGTTTAATGTAACATATTCACCCACAAAGTCAAACGCCCCAGAGATGTTGATATTGTTGGATGCAGAAAAAGCATTTGATATGATTGAATGGAACTACCTTTTCACTACATTGGAGAAATTTGGGTTTGGCCCAAACATTTGTGCATGGATCAAACTACTGTATACCAAACCAGAAGCTTCAGTTTGTATTAACAACATTAATTCATACTACTTTAAACTAGAACGTGGTACCAGACGATGATAGCGGGTCCACAGCTCAAGTCAAAAAGGCCACTTTTTAAATAAATAATTGCCACCCTCGTGGCTTAGAGAGGAGGCGTGGTATTGTGGCCAGAGTGGTTCCCGGGTGATTCGTGATGCGGACGGTCCTCGCTTAAGTGCACAGTTGAGGACTTGTCCGCATCTGTAATTGTTGCCGGGAGCTACTAATTGCCACACCTGATCCACATACCCGGATCATATAATAAATATAAAAAATATATATATAAAAAAAAAAGAATGGGAAGGGAGGTTAAGGGTGAAGAAGACGGCAGGAAGCAGGACGGAGAAAACCGGTGAAAGGGAATGAGTGAGTGTGCGCAGGCTCATGCTGATTGCAGGCAGCTGGGAGAGACGAGCCCAAGTCTTGGTCTGGGTGAGCAGAACCGGAGCTAGAGATCGGAAAGGCCACCAGACAAGTACAGGGAAGAAGGTCAGCTGCATGTAGGGTGACTCCCCTGGTGCATAGCCTGGATGGGAGAAGCAAGGGTGTCACCAGTAAAAGAAGGCACCGGGCTTTGTTTTAAAAGACTGCTTCCAGCAATTGTTTAGTCTCTTGGTTTTTAAAGGATTTTTTCTATGTTGTTTTTACCTCCATCCTTTCACCTGTTTTTATTTGATTATTTATTTATTGACCTTTGAGAGACACTGCACTATTTATTTGAACACTTTTTTGATTTTATTGCTGTTTTAATAAAAGCACTTTGCACTTTTTGCACCATCCCCTTGCTTCATTGTTGTGCCTCACTATCCAGCTCATCTGTGACATTACCGACGGTGTCGGGTTCAAGAGCTCCCAGAAGCTGGATGGGAGCATGGAGCAGAACCCACAACGTCACAGATGCCCCTTGTCACCACTACTTTTTGCAATCGCCATTGAGCCTCTGGCAGTTCACTGTCAAAATGATTATCAGATAAAGGGGATTATCAGATAAGGACTTGAACAGAAAATTTCTCTATATTCAGAAGATATGGTACTGTATATATCAGACCCACAAAATACTGTGCCTGCAGTCCTAACAGCACTTACAAAATTTCAAAAGATTTCTGGTCTCAGAATTAATTTGAATAAAAGTGTGCTCTTGGGCGGCACGGTGGCGCAGTGGGTAGCGCTGCTGCCTCGCAGTTGGGAGATCTGGGGACCTGGGTTCGCTTCCCGGGTCCTCCCTGCGTGGAGTTTGCATGTTCTCCCCGTGTCTGCGTGGGTTTCCTCCGGGCGCTCCGGTTTCCTCCCGCAGTCCAAAGACATGCAGGTTAGGTGGATTGGCGATTCTAAATTGGCCCTAGTGTGTGCTTGGTGTGTGGGTGTGTTTGTGTGTGTCCTGCGGTGGGTTGGCACCCTGCCCAGGATTGGTTCCCTGCCTTGTGCCCTGTGTTGGCTGGGATTGGCTCCAGCAGACCCCCGTGACCCTGTGTTCGGATTCAGCGGGTTGGAAAATGGATGGATGGAAGATGAATATCCTTCCTAAGCTTATCTTTTTATTTCAAAACATTCCAGTATACATCAATAAATCATTTTTTAAGCAATTAGATTCAACCATAACCTCATTTATTTGGAATTTAAAACATCCATGTATCCCCTGCTTTGTGCCCCAATAAATGCAAGTTATTGCCAATATACTAACAACCCAATTGTGCTTCACTCACTCAGAATATGGAAACAATGTAGAAAGCATTTTAAGATAGAGAAGGTTTAATCTGTGGCACCTCGGCATGAGAACCACCTTTTTCAACCCTTGCAAACAAAAACCATGCAGTTTTTAATATCTGTAAAACATTTGGGATTAAATTACTTAGAGCTCTGTACATAGACAATATCTTTGTATCCTATGAACAATTACATTCCAAATTTAACTTTCCAGCAACACATTTCTTTCGCTATCTTCAAATTAGAAACTTTGTTAAACAGAACCTACCCAATTTTCCTCACCTCACACTATGCTGGAAAAAATATTTTGCTCATTTTGTAGGACTCAAGACAGCATTTCTGCAATATATAAAACCATTTTACAGTCTCTCTCTTTCAAAGATCCAAGAGGACAGTGGGAAAGGATCTCTCACTCAACATCTCAGAAAAGAAGTGGAAGGTAGCAATGCAGCGAATTCACTCGCGCTCCATATGTGCAAAGCATGCAATTATTCAACTCAAAATTATATTTCGAGCACATCTATCTCGTTTAAACTTATCTAAAATGTTTCCAGAGCAAGATCCAACTTGCAAACACTACATTCAAGTTCCAGCCTCATTGGGCCACATGTTTTGGGCATGCGCCAAATTAACATCATTTTGGACCAAAATTTTTAAATGCCTTTCAGACAGCTTTGGTGTCACAATCCCTTCTAACCCATTAACAGCTGTGTTTGGTGTACTTCCAGATGGGCTTAAAGTGGAGAAGGACAAACAAACTGTAATTGCTTTTACTACACTAATGGCACATAGACTTACCTTGCTCAACTAGAAGAATCCTAACTCTCCTCTTTTAAGTCAGTGGGTAACTGATGTTTTATACTATTTGAAATTGGAAATAATCAAATTCTCACTTAGAGGATCTATGCAGAACTTTTTCAAAACCTTGCAGGATCTAATCAATAACATTTTAGAATAATCTCTTAAAGCACTGAGGAAGCAGATTCTCTCTCCATCTCTTTTTTTTCTTCTCAGTTTATCTTTACCCGCTTATTAATTGATCGATTTACTTATTTTTACTAGCTGTAAGTTTTACACTGTTGGTCATGCTCTCTTTCTCATGGGTGGGGGTTGATTTGTTTTCAATCCTATTTTTGTAAAAATTGATCTGTCTGTACGGAATGTTGTAATAAAAAACATTATTTGTATAGTATTTTGTTTTAGTTTTTAAATATAACACTGTAAAAAGAAAATTCTCTGAAATAACCACAAACTAACCAGTAAAAATGCTAATAACTGAATGTAATTGAACTGAAATTTTTAGAAAGCAATATTTTATTCAAATAAAGCTAGTGCAAAATCTGCTGATGCTTCTTTGCAAGAATACTTGATAACTTTGGCTACAGTGTGGCTTCAGAGAGACTAAGCGCTTCATTGACATCCATTCGGTTTCTCTTTCATTTTTATCAGTGGTAGAGTTGAAAAGTCTTCTCACACAAATAGCTAGTAGACACTATGACTAACAATTTAATACCTGTGGCAGTAGTTCATTGCCAGGGACTACAGTGAAACCAAGCTTTACGTGCTCTTAATGCCTAACAAAGTTTCCTTCTCTTTTTTGGTTTCTGTCATACATTCTGAAGTATAATCACATTTATTTTTCACTGTTTCTTTTAACACTAGAATTACCAGAGCCTACGAAAAAACTCGTAGATCCGTCCCACCTTAAATCGCTTCACACTTCTCCATTAGCGTCTTTTGTCCTGTAAATGTTTTGATAAGCAGCAAGCAGTCTACTATCACATCCCCCACTGCCGCACAGTTCTCCGCTCAAATCTGTTTACCTGCGTGTCAGTTGCTTGGAGTTGTATAGAGTGAGAAGTCAAGCAAAATGACACCAAAGAAACACATCACAGTAGGTACAAATATAAGAGAACAAATGCGCTCAGTCAGTCTGTAACAGCTGGTGTAAATGTGTGATACTTGTAAAGGTTAGCTTTGTTTTGTTTTTTTGTTTTTTTTTATTCAGTTTCATTCTCTGTCGCGTTCACGATTCTACTGTACCCCCCCCCCCCCCCTCCCCATCTGACACTGCTGTTTTTACATAAAGACATGCTATAGCTCAAATGTTATTTATTTGGATCCCATAAAGATGTGCTATAGCTCACTATAGCTCAAATGTTATTTATTTGGATCACATAAAGACGCGCTATAGCTCACTATAGCTCAATTGTTATTTATTTGGATCACATACAGTAAAGACGCGCTATAGCTCAAATGTTTTTATTTGGATCACATAAAGACGCGCTATAGCTCGCATGTTATTTATTTCGCCAACGCTACACCTTCCAGATCTAAACACTAACGTGGTGTATGTGCCCAAAAAAGTCTAAATGCATTCTCGTACCATTGCTCGCGTACTAAAGTGTCAGCAGGTATTTTTTGTGACATTACACGTGTAATTTGTGTTCATGCTTTTGACGATCAAACAGAGGAAGCTTTGCAGTTCACTTGTGACTTTATGCTGTAGATCTGGCTCTTACATACAAAGGACGGTGCATGTGCCCAAAACATTAACATTTATATTTTACTTACATAAAAGCCAGAGCTAATGTTATTTACCTATTTACCTCGAGTTATATACTTACATGACGAGGGTTCTACATCGGATCAAGAATGTACTTTTGCCATCGCTGTACTTTGTATATGTACTTGGGAAGCTCTGCACTCGAGACTTTACGCTGTAGGAAGTAAGTAAATAAATAATTGTAAATAGGTAAATCGAATGTTATTTACCTTGAGTTACTTACTTACATGATGACGGTTCAACATCGGATCTGACTTTTATGTAAGTAACATATAAATGTTAATGTTTTGGGCACATGCATCTTCCTTTGTATGTAAAAGTCAGATCTACAGCGTAAAGTCATGAGTGCAGAGCTTCCCATGTACATAGTGCAGCGATGGCAAAAGTGCATTCTTGATCTGATAATGGGGAGGGGCTTGGGGGGGGGGGAGAGATTTTTCGTGAGTTGGGAACATGAACATGGCTAAGAGAATAACAGAATAAAAAAAAACAAAGCTAACCTTTACAAGTATCATAAATTACACCGGCTGTTACAGACTGGAATCAAATGTATGTGTTTATATTCAAAAATAGTAAGAACACGAGCAGCTCAGTTCTCAAAACGGACTTGCCCGGGATCGAACCCGGGAAGCTTTGATTACAAGTCAGCAGCAGATACCGTTGCACCACCGAATCTGTCATGCCAATCATGTGTCAATGTTGCAGGTAAACGTGGGTTGTTTTTTTGCAGTTATATTTTTGAATAAAAGCTCATTTATTCTGTTATATTTGTACCAGTTGTGAAAGTGTTTCTTTGATATTTGGAATTCAGGCATCACACATTATATACTTCATGTCTACGTTTTGTCAATTATTACTAAAACATGAAAAACGTTTCTGTTTTAACGATGGGTTTACATAGATCTTTGTAGACACGGAACACATATGAAATGCATGCGTTCCAAATAACGATATAGTACTTATAAAAGGAGTCATTTTGCTTGACTTCTCACTCTACACAACTCCAAGCTACTGACACGCAGGTAAACAGATTTGAGCTGAGAAAACTGTGCGCAGTGGGGGATGTGATAGCAGGCTGATTGCTGTTTGCTGCTTATCGACACATTTACAGGACAAAAGACGCTGATGGAGAAGTGTGAAGCAATTTAAGGTGGGACGGATCTATGAGTTTTTTCGTAGGCTCTGGTAATTCTAGTGTTAAACTCGAAGCACTTGTACTTGGCTTACTTTTAGTATCACCCCTACTTCTGACTATTGTTTTCACTTTTAAAGAAGGTTAAAAGGTTTTGTTTTTTCTTTCCATTTTGTAGGGTTTAACATTTTACAGCATAATGACACAAGAAATAATTTGCTTTCCGAAATAACACAACAGAATATTTGCAAACAATATGCACGTGTTGTTGACAGTCGAGCTGACACAATACTAGCAGAAGAATGAAGCTGCCCCCTCCATAGCTCCTTGGCGAACAGTCTACACCCCAGCACATTGCCACCTATACTTGTCGTGAGTCCCCAGCTAAATGCAAAAAAGAATAATCTAGGTGTAAATTCAGAAAATAAGGAAAGTAATAATCAGCCTGGAACAAGTGGAATTGAAAAAAAGCATGTCCAGTCGGGCTCAGAATTAAAAGACAAAGTAGAACTTCATAAAGACGTTCAAAAATGTTGCCACTATACACATGCAGAGCAGGTTAGAGATTATGAAAGCAGTGGAATTTGAAAGGCTCAAAAAAACGGCACGATACAAATGCAGAGTGAATTAAAGAATATGAAAGCAGGAAAATTAGAAAGAATCAGAAAAAGAAAGTAAAGATCACAGTAGCCCAAACAAATGGAAATTATTACCCAAAAAAAGGGAAAATAATCACCACAGACCAAGTGTCATTGGATGGTGGGGGGGGGGGGGGGGCTGGACAAAGCGAGGAATGGAGATCGAATATATGGTCATAGGTGATATGTCAGAAGTATGTAAATATTGTAAGGTTTTGAAATTTAAGTCGGAGTATTTCAAAAATGGGGTTTACCTCACATGCATATTATTGGTTACTTTGCAAAAAAAATTATTAACTGCTGATGATGTAGATCGTTTTGTCTGTGCTGAAATTACAAATGGAGAAACCTATCCTGAATTATGGTATAAAGTCATTAAACAAGTCTCACGGACCTCATTTAAAAGATTCAGCATGTTGGGACTCGAAAGATTCCAAATATTGTTTTTAACGAAGTTCTGAAATAAAAGTGAAACTAATGAAATAGCAACAATTCAAAGAAAAAAAAAAAAACCTTAAAAGTGTGTATCCAGAAAACCAAACACGGGGATTGGTGAGTGAAGCCCCCTAGTTTATTTAAATAATGTAATCGTAAATAGTAATAGTTTCCAAGGAGTGCTCTCACCATTAGGGAAACACAGTCTGAAGTTCAAGTCTCAAAAGTACCCAGTAAAATGTAAAGTACAAATTGTGACGAGTAAGGTTTGTGGCATGATACGTTAAATAAATAATCAGGAATCCCAAAGCACTCAGGCTTCAGGCTGATGCAGGTACATGTTTGTGCACATGCCGCTCGGAGGTGGATTGGTGTGCTTAGCTGATCACGCATTCACATGCAAATGCAGGTGGGTCAGTCAGGTGCTTTGTTCTCACCTTGGAACGGGTGCACACCTGCACACGATCGGTGCTATAAAGGGAGCCTACATAATGAAATGGAGAAGGATCATTGGATGAGACAAAAAAAAGACTGTTCGCCTCTTCAGCTATCCTCTGGATTATCAGTGGGAAATCGTATGGCAGCAGCAGCATGTGAGAGGAGGTAGAGCAACTGGACCCCGCGAGTGGAGTGGAGTGTTATTGTTGAATAGTGTATAAGTGGTGACATGGAACGAACCCCCAGGAAACCATGTAGCACCATCCTGGCATTTGGGATGCCAGAGGTCTGGCTGTGCACATCCTGGAGGTTGCTGGTCGAGGCAGGCGGCAATGGGAATCAGGAAAGGTGGCCGTAGTTGTCTGCGTCTCTACCAGTTGGAAGATTGGTAGACTCGACCCTCTGCAGTTCGCATACCAGGAGAAGGTGGGAGAAGAGGATGCCATCATCTATATGCTATACCGATTACTCTCCCACTTGGACAGAGGCAGTGGTGCTGTAAGAATTATATTTCTAGACTTCTCTAGTGCCTTCAACACCATCCAACCTCTGCTCCGTAGGGACAAGCTGACAGAGATGGGAGTAGATTCATACCTGGTGGCATGGATCGTGGACTGTCTTAAAGACAGACCTCAGTATGTGCGTCTCGGAAACTGCAGGTTTGACATTGTGGTCAGCAACACAGGAGCACCGCAGGGGACTGTACTTTCTCCAGTCCTGTTCAGCCTATATACATCGGACTTCCAATACAACTCGGAGTCCTGCCACGTGCAAAAGTTCTCTGACGACACTGCTATCGTGGGCAGCATCAGGAGTGGGCAGGAGGAGGAGTATAGGAACCTCATCAAGGACTTTGTTAAATGGCGCGACTCAAACAACCTACACCTGAACACCAGCAAAACCAAGGAGCTGGTGGTGGATTTTAGGAGGCCCAAGCCCCTCATGGACCCCGTGATCGTCAGAGGTGACTTTGTGCAGAGGGTACAGACCTATAAATACCTGGGAGTGCAGCTGGATGATAAATTGGACTGGACTGCCAATACTGATTCTCTGTGCAAGAGAGGACAGAGCCGGCTATACTTCCTTAGAAGACTGATGTCCTTCAACATCTGCAATAAGATGCTGCAGATGTTCTATCAAATGGTTGTGGCGAGCGCCCTCTTCTACATGGTGGTGTGCTGGGGAGGCAGCATTAAGAAGAAGGACGCCTCACGCCTGGACAGACTGGTGAGGAAAACAGGCTCTATTGTAGGCATGGTGCTGGACAGTTTGACATCCGTGGCAGAGCGACGGGCACTGAGCAGGCTCCTATCAGTTATGGAGAATCCACTGCATCCACTAAACAGTGTCATCTCCAGACAGAGGAGCAGCTTCAGCGACAGACTGCTGTCACTGTTCTGCTCCACTGACAGACTGAGGAGAGCGTTCCTCCCCCAAACTATGCGACTCTTCACTTCCACCCGAGGGGGTAAAAGTTAACATTATTCAAAGTTATTGTCTGTTTTTACCTGCATTTTTATTACTCTTTAATATTGTTTTTTGTATCAGTATGCTGCTGCTGGAGTATGTGAATTTCACCTTCGGGTTAATAAAGTATCTATCTATTTGCTGGGGAGACCGAGTGTAGGATACACTGGGCTGGCTGAGGAAGAACTTTTTGCTGATATGGTTTTATTTGGATTTGCACAACTGTTTTATTTGGATTTTACATTTGTTGACTTTATCCTCCATGATGTACACTGGATTTTATGGATTATTTATCAATTAATGCACAGCTCATTTAGGACACAAGCTTTTTTTTCTAAATAAAAGCACTGTAGCACTTGCACCTTCCTCTTTCTGACTGTGTTTCCTCATTTGCCCTGCTCATCTCGGTTTATGACTATTGATGGTTTAAGGTTCAAGCTGCCTAGGACCATGGACCCAACCCGGACTTTCACACAAACTGTTACCTTAATATATGATTCATAGTATAACCAAGCAGTTTCAACTATACAGTGGTGTGAAAAACTATTTGCCCCCTTCCTGATTTCTTATTCTTTTGCATGTTTGTCACACAATGTTTCTGATCATCAAACACATTTAACCATTAGTCAAATATAACACAAGTAAACACAAAATGCAGTTTTTAAATGATGGTTTTTATTATTTAGGGAGAAAAAAAAATCCAAACCTACATGGCACTGTGTGAAAAAGTAATTGCCCCCTTGTTAAAAAATAACCTAACTGTGGTGTATTACACCTGAGTTCAATTTCCGTAGCCACCCCCAGGCCTGATTACTGCCACACCTGTTTCAATCAAGAAATCACTTAAATAGGAGCTGCCTGACACAGAGAAGTAGACCAAAAGCACCTCAAAAGCTAGACATCATGCCAAGATCCAAAGAAATTCAGGAACAAATGAGAACAGAAGTAATTGAGATCTATCAGTCTGGTAAAGGTTATAAAGCCATTTCTAAAGCTTTGGGACTCCAGCGAACCACAGTGAGAGCCATTATCCACAAATGGCAAAAACATGGAACAGTGGTGAACCTTCCCAGGAGTGGCCGGCCGACCAAAATTACCCCAAGAGCGCAGAGACGACTCATCCGAGAGGTCACAAAAGACCCCCCAGGACAACGTCTAAAGAACTGCAGGCCTCACTTGCCTCAATTAAGGTCAGTGTTCACGACTCCACCATAAGAAAGAGACTGGGCAAAAACGGCCTGCATGGCAGATTTCCAAGACGCAAACCACTGTTAAGCAAAAAGAACATTAGGGCTCGTCTCAATTTTGCTAAGAAACATCTCAATGATTGCCAAGACTTTTGGGAAAATACCTTGTGGACTGATGAGTCAAAAGTTGAACTTTTTGGAAGGCAAATGTCCCGTTACATCTGGCGTAAAAGGAACACAGCATTTCAGAAAAAGAACATCATACCAACAGTAAAATATGGTGGTGGGTAGTGTGATGGTCTGGGGTTGTTTTGCTGCTTCAGGACCTGGAAGGCTTGCTGTGATAGATGGAACCATGAATTCTACTGTCTACCAAAAAATCCTGAAGGAGAATGTCCGGCCATCTGTTCGTCAACTCAAGCTGAAGCGATCTTGGGTGCTGCAACAGGACAATGACCCAAAACACACCAGCAAATCCACCTCTGAATGGCTGAAGAAAAACAAAATGAAGACTTTGGAGTGGCCTAGTCAAAGTCCTGACCTGAATCCAATTGAGATGCTATGGCATGACCTTAAAAAGGCGGTTCATGCTAGAAAACCCTCAAATAAAGCTGAATTACAACAATTTTGCAAAGATGAGTGGGCCAAAATTCCTCCAGAGCGCTGTAAAAGACTCATTGCAAGTTATCGCAAACGCTTGATTGCAGTTATTGCTGCTAAGGGTGGCCCAACCAGTTATTAGGTTCAGGGGGCAATTACTTTTTCACACAGGGCCATGTAGGTTTGGATTTTTTTTTCTCCCTAAATAATAAAAACCACCATTTACAAACTGCATTTTGTGTTTACTTGTGTTATATTTGACTAATGGTTAAATGTGTTTGATGATCAGAAACATTTTGTGTGACAAACTTGCAAAAGAGTAAGAAATCAGGAAGGGGGCAAATAGTTTTTCACACCACTGTATGTATAGGTTATTTATTTAATGTATAGTGTCACTTAACACTAGAATTACCAGAGCCTACGAAAAAACTCATAAATCCGGCCCACCTTAAATCCCTTCGCACCTCTCCATCAGCGTCTTTTGTTCCGTAAATGTGCCGATAGACAAGCAGCCTGCTATTCCACCCCCCCCCCCCCCCACCACCGCCACAGAACATGCACAAAGTTCTACCAGCCTTGATTATCTGAGAGTGAAGTGCTGGAGTTTTAGAGTGGAAATAATAGCTTGTTATTTGGAACACATGCATTTCATGTGTGTTCCTATTCTACAATAATCTGTGTAAACACATTGTTAAAGCAGAAACGTTCTTCATATTTCAGTAATAAATGACAAAATGTAGGCATAAACTATTGAATGTGTGAAGCCCGATGTCCAAAGATCAAATAAACACTTTCACAAAAGGTTCAAGGACGATACAACAGCTTCTGTGGCGTAGCGGTAAGAATTGCTGACTTGTACTGCTTCTTATATTTACCGTTTTCAGTAGTGAGCTGCTCTTATTGTTGTTATTATACAATAAACACATACATTTGATTTCTGCCTGTAAGAGCCGGTGTACATTTATAGTACTTGTAAAAGTTAGCGTTTTTATGGTTTTTTTTTTTTTTTTTTTTCCACTTTTATTCTCTCAGTCACAATCAAGATACATACTACCGCCCCAGCCCATTTCCCCCCATATATCCCACCCAGGGATCTGACGCTGTTACATCTTACAGCTATTCCAAGTTTCAAATAAATAGTGGTGTTTTGTGGCAATGGAACTGGAAATTCTCTGATCTGGAGGGATAAAAGCTGACGCTCAAAACGCTGGTGAATCTGCCTTCTTCGTATCTCACCGTCACTTGAATTTTTTTTTAATTCAGTTTTATTGAGTGTTCCTGCTCACGCTGAATTTGTATGCACCTTATGGTCCATGATGTCGAAGCCGCACTGACAGTGCCACAGTGTTTTCTGAAATGTACTATACAGGTCATAAAATGAGTTATTCCAAATATAATATATACATATGTCTCTGTTTTTTGTCAGTGCGGCTTTGGCATCATGGACCATAAGGTGCATAATAATTCAGTGTGAGCAGGAACACTCAATAAAACTGAATAAAAAAAAAAATTCAAGTGACGGTGAGATACGAAGAAGGCAGATTCACCAGCGTTTTGAGTGTCAGCTTTTATCCCTCCAGATCAGAGAATTTCCAGTTCCATTGTCTGAAAACAGCACTCATATCTACAGTTATTCCCAGTTTCAGATAAAAAATTAGCCATGTCAGATCGGGGGCGGGGGTGGGTGTTGTATCGTGATTGTGACTGAGAGAATAAAAGTGGAAAAAAAAACGGTAACTTTTACAAGTAGTATAAATTTACACTGGCTGTTACATTTGATTTGTGTCTGTATGTTTTTTATTGTGTAATATTAACAGTAAGAGCAGCTTACTACTCAAAACAGTAAATTTGCCGTGGAGCCGGTTTCAAACTCACGACCTCCGGTTTATAAGTCTGCGGATCTTACTGCTACACCACTGAAGCTATTGTATCATATTGTACTTGCACGTTTTGTGAAAGTATTTATTTGATATTTGTCCATCAGCCTTCACACATTATACAGTTCATGTCCACATTTTGTTATTTTATTACTAAAACATTAAAAACTTTTCTGTTTTGACAATGTGTTTACACAGATTGTTGTAAACACAAAACACACATAAAATTATTTCCCCTTACAATTCTGGGTAGCTCACTCCCAGATAATCAATCGAGGAAGGAACTAGGAGAACTTCTGAGGCGGTGGGGGGATGGTATAGCAGGATGCTTGCTGCTTGGGCTTATCGTCACATTTGGAAGACCAAAGACGCTGAGGGAGAGGTGCGAAGGGATTTAAGGAGGGCCGGATTTACGAGTTTATTCGTTGGCTCTTGTAATTGTAGTGTTAATAGATATTGCCCATATTCATCCATCCATCCATTTTCCAACCCGCTGAATCCGAACACAGGGTCACGGGGGTCTGCTGGAGCCAAGCCCAGCCAACACAGGGCACAAGGCAGGAAACAATCCTGGGCAGGGTGCCAACCCACCGCAGGACATGCCCATATTCCAATTTGTCAATTCTAACTGACTGGAGTATAGACAGGCACATCATAGTTTTGTTGCTCTAGGCAAAATAGAGCCCTCAGTAGTGCCTTTTAGAACACCATGGTGGAGTGATGTGGTGGCAAACTTACTCAACTACAGTATTTCTTGGAGAAGATGGGGGCAGCATTAGTCAGTACATAATTGACATGTATGGAGACTGCATTCTGCCTACTTGCAGGTCATTTCTGATGGTGTGATATAGTGAAACAAAATTATTTTGCATACCTGAGTAGTTCAGATATACAGTATACTGTTACTTCTTTAGTAGAAATGTTACTCACTTTTTTCTTCCTTAACTGTAGGTTTCTGTGCTGGTAATGTGTCACACCAGGGAACTTGCCTTCCAGATTAGCAAAGAATATGAGCGATTTTCAAAGTACATGCCAACTGTCAAGGTAATAAGATCATATTTACATTTTTTACAGGTTTTGCTTACATGAAATCTTTTTATAAGCTTCAATCAAAAATGTACTCATATTACATGTTAAATTGACCTTCTGTTAGGCTAAATATCTTAATACATAATTCGCCTGCCTCCTCACTCACTCACTCATGTCCGTCCGAAGCCGAATGCACAGTCGCCTTCTGCGCAGCTGCCAGAAAAACCTTACGAGACCGACATCTAACCCCAACATTGCGGCAGGCGGCGGATTTACGGCTGCAAAATATTCAAAGAGAGATGCGACTTCGGTTAAAGCTCTAGAGGCCTGAAAGGTGATTTAGACTACAGCTCGAGGCCTAATTACGCATTCTGATTCAATTACACATTCATTCAATACACCTATATCAGGTTTGTGGTGCTTATACTTATTACTATTCCATATTGTACTGGAACATTCATCATTCAATATTATACTATAGGCCTGGAAAATTCATCAACTAACAGTACAAGCCTGTACAGTAATGAGTAAAGCGGACTACAATCATTACAAAACAACTTCTTCATTACTTATCATTTGTTCTTCATACACTGCTGACACAAACTCGTGCCCGTTTCATCTTACGTTGTCGAAACGGGCTCTTTGACTAGTTAATAACATATTTGAAAGTGTACCAAATCTAGTCAGGTTAATGTTTCATTGTATTCATAATCTTAACACCTGCCACTAGCTTTTCATGTTGGATCTATGTGCCTATATGTAATAATATAAAAAGAAATAGTTTGTGTAAGTCTATGCACAGTTGTTCATATATTACCTGAGGGCAGAGTGCTTGCAGTGTATAGGATAGGTAAAAAACACACCTTTTATATTTATAAATAAAATATTAATGGAGAACATTTGAGCCAATACTTTATTTTATATGTAGTAAATCCTTGCCTGTACATACAGTATTTGGATGTTTTTAGTCAAGTAACTTGGTGTTTGGAATTTTGGTATTTAGTGGCAATTAGAAGTTGTGGAATTTTGGGGGCATACAGCTCCCCAAACCCGGACACAGACAGGCACAGAGACACAAGTCCAAAAGAAACACACAGTTTATTTCCTCGTGGGGCATCTCTATTCCCCGCTCCCCACTATAGAACACAGTACACAATCACCCACAGTAATAATGCTCAGTCCCTTCTGTCTCTCTTTCTCTTCTTCTTCTTTCTTTGTCTCTTTTTTTCTCTGCTGCCTGCATTCCTCTCCCAGCAAGCTTTGTCTTCCACCTCCCAACTCTAGCTCCTCAATTGGAGTGAGGTGGCCTCTTTTATAGGGTACCTGAAGTGCTCCAGGTTCTCCCGGATCCTCTTCCTGCAGCACTTCTGGGTGTGGTGGAAGTGCTGCAGTCCAGGACTCAAACTCTCCAGTTGAGCTTCTAAGCTCAAACCCGTGGCCCCTTTCTGAGCCAGGGGGGTTGCCCTCCTTGTGTTCCAGGGGAGGTATTGCCCTGAATATGTCCTCTCCCCCGGTCCTTCCATTACAGCAGCGTCCCAGCCAGGCAAGGGCCCTGGCCATCTGCCACAGAGTGCATTCTGGGTATTTGAGGATTCAGTCCTGAGCAGAAGACTGAGTTATACATAGTGCAGTGATTGGATACCCTTTCATTAGTTATGTTGTGTTACCTTTTAAATTATTATGAAAGCATCTAATTAAAGCCACTAGAATTCCATTTATTAAAAACTGCAATCTTTGAGAATTTAATGCTGGCCCATTTTTTTTTTTAGCTTAATAGTCTCACATTGTCTGTATAGAGTTTACAAATTCTCTCCATGCTTGCATGGGTTTTCCTCTTTATCCCAAACCTGTCCATGTTTGGACATATGAGTGCAGTGATTTCTTTCTCTATTTTGGGGAGCTAATGATGTACTGTGGTGGCTGTGAATTCTATATTTAGCAATTTAAACCAAAGTTGAAGTACTGAGGATGATGATATGATCACATACCTCTACTTGTTTGTTTGTTTGTTCCATCTTATTTTATTGCTATTAACACAATTTGGTGCACTGATAGAACACGTAATGCTCATTATAAGCATCCATGAATTGGTAGTTAGCTTTACCTGATTCGTAAAAGTTTATGGGGAAAAATATTTTACATGAAGTTGTACAGAGAAAAATTGTTATTCTAATAAAACAATCTGTTTCATTACTGAAATAGCAATTTTTGTATAGTATCAAATGTTATTTTCTTAAATGTTTTTATATTGCTTCAAACTGTGTATTAAGGATAAGAATTGCATACAAGTTAAAAAAATATATGACCAGAGATTGAAGGTTGTAGTGAATTCTTACTTAAAAATGTAATCCAAAATATATGCAAGGTAATATTTTTGAAAATACTTTATTATTGTGTCAATGAGTAGGTGTAATTGTTCATAGGATTCCTGAGGGTAATATGTTTGTTTGGTTTTCTTCTCTGTTTACACAAGGTGGCAGTGTTCTTTGGAGGCATGTCCATAAAGAAGGATGAGGAGGTTTTGAAAAAGAACTGCCCGCATATTGTTGTTGGCACCCCTGGACGAATTCTAGCACTTGCAAGAAACAAGAGCCTTAACTTAAAACATATCAAACATTTTATCTTGGATGAGTGTGACAAGATGCTAGAACAGCTGGGTGAGATTATCTAATTTCCAAGTCCTTTTAATTGCTTTTTTCATTTCAAAGTTATTGTATACTAAACATTTTTATTTGTTTAGCACTACTAATTTTTTGTGGTTACCCTATCAGTATAACATTCCTACACAATATACACACATATACATATATATAAAATATACACAGTTAACTGCAAATTTATGGCTCCATATGGGACCAGTCACTGGGCCGTTTGTCAGTCACAAAGTATGCAAGATGATTGCAATTGAGGCTCTGTGGGTCTGGTGGAGGTGACTAGTACACATACTTTAACTGCTGGTCTGGAATAGCAAAACCAATCTTCAAGCCTCCACTGTGTAAGGGAAGGCGGCAGGGGCCAAATGCATAAGTATTATCCATGTGGAGGAGTGCTGATCAAAAAAACATAAAAGGCACTCCAAGAGTTAGAAAACATGAGAACCTGTGAATTAATAATAATAACAGCAACAAAATATTTATTACATTTGTTTTAGTCTTCTTGAATGGAAAACAAGACATTTGAACTACTGTATCTGTGTAGATAGGAAGCAAAAAAGCTGTCCCAGCTGTGTGAAGCGAGACTTAAAAAAAAAAAAAAAAGCTGTGTGACATGGTCAATCAGTGCCCAGACTATTTATTTATTTATTTATTTATTTATTATTATTTATCATCAGCATAGCTGTGGTAGCTCACGTTGTGTCCTGAGATAATCTGACCTAACGGAAGTATGTAGATTGAGAAGAGCAGCGGACCCAGGATAGAGCCTTGTGGAACACCATATAGGATATCATGTGTCTTTGAGTTGTAATTACCACAACTAACAAAGAATTTTCTCCCTGCCAGGTAGGATTCAAACCAATTTAAGACAATGCCAGAGAGGCCCACCCACTGACTAAGGCGATTCTTAAGAATATTATGATCAATGGTGTCAAATGCGGCACTCAGATCTAAGAGGATGAGAACAGATAAATGACCTCCAAATTTACCTGCAAATCATTTACTACTTTAATGAGTGCAGTTTCTGTGCTGTGATTTGTTCTAAAACCTGACTGAAATTTATCAAGAATAGCATGTTTATTAAGGTGCTCATTTAACTGCATAATGACTGCCTTCTCTAGAATTTTACTTAAGAAAGGCAGGTTAGAGATGGGTCTAAAATTTTCAAGAGCAGAGGGGTTGAGGTTATTTTTCTTAAGTAGGGGTTTAACTACAGCAGTCTTAAGACAGTCTGGGAAGACCCCCGTATCTAATGACGAATTTACTATGTCAAGAACATTATCAATTAGCACACCTGATACTTCTTTGAAAAAATTTGTTGGTGTTGGGTCAAGGACGCAGGTGGAGGGTTTCATTTGAGAAATTATTTTTAATAATGATTATTATTTATTATTAATTATTAATGTGGGGCCGCTACTCTGAAATCTTTATATCGAATGGGAAGCTCATTGCTCTTTTGTTTGTGCCACTTGCTTATAATTACTGTACATCATAGGATCAACTGCTCATCATTCATTTGTATGTTCTTCCTGTTCATTTTGTTTGTTCTTCCCTACCATCAATTGATTCTACACAGGAGACAGACAGACATACAACCCCACCCAAGACTCTGTGTAGTGTTGTTAAATGTTGCTTGTAATCAGATAGATACTTTATTAATCTCTAGGGGAAATTCACAAATTCATAAGGAGGTTTAAAAAATAAATAATAAAAAAAAATTGTGGTAATGTTGCCTTCAGTGCTGCCTCAAGCAATAAACAAAAGGCAATCAACCTTTGCAACCTGGTGCATTTGGTTTTGGCAACCTCTACAACATTATTACCCCGTTTCTTTTCTGTGCTTCTTGACTATATGTACTAATGACCTCAACTTGGTCAGCTGTAAATCGGTTCATGACTGTATAAAATAAGAGATTTTTTCTTCTGAAAAGTTATTTTTGTTGTCTGTCAATAATGAAAACGTAATTTATGGGGTAATCATCCTAATCCTTTTAAGACTGGAATTTTTTTTTTATTTTTTTTTTTTAATATTTCATGGTTGGTCAATTCCTCTTTTTCAGACATGCGTCGAGATGTCCAGGAGATCTTTCGCATGACCCCCCATGAGAAACAAGTCATGATGTTCAGTGCTACCCTGAGCAAGGAGATACGACCTGTCTGCCGCAAGTTTATGCAAGACGTAAATACCCTTCTTCTAGCTTCTTTAATTCAAAGTTCAAGTTCCTGCTTCTCATCCTCTCCCACTCCTGGCAACTCCACTTGCCTGAAGATGTAGCCTGTAAACCCTCTGCAGTTGCTGATAAAAGAGAGTGAGCAAGCAAGGAAGAGATAAAGTGGCTTCCAACTCTTGACTTCTACAGCCAAGACATCCAGCAACAAAATGATCTTTAATAGTTGGCCATTTTTATACTTTATAACATCTATTCACTTCCACTTGCACTACATGATGCATAATACATTCAACAGAGTAGCCTTCTCAGTCATTTAATACATTTAATCAAGCAAGATCTATTTCATATTTTTAACTTGCAAAAGATTCAATGATAATAGTGCCTTCACCAGATAATTCATCTGCAGAGTAATTACCACAGACATTATTACAAGTTCTGTCAGCATCAGATAAAACTATTTTGTCTAGTGTTTTAATTTGAAATTTGGCTATTTTTCCATTTTGAACCCTGATACAAGCCTCAATGGCTAACAAGAACCCCATTTATGTAGTAAAGAAAGGTTATGATGAGTATCAGTGAAGAAAAATCAAGCCAAACTTAACTGGAGGTTAAAAAAGAAATGACAAACTGATATTTTTTTGCTTCTCTATAAAGGTTTTTGATCGAAATGCTTACTCAACATGAAAGTCAAAAATCTTTTTATTTTAAAACCCAAAGATTGTTATGGACTCAGATATTTAAGTATAAGAAGTTTTTCTCGTCTTATTAATTACTACTTTTTTTAAGAAATGTATTTAAGTATGAAGATGACCAGAAGATTGTATCTGACCTTCATATGCTCTGCAGATAAAGCTTGTAGTCTCTGTTCCATCCATTTTCTGGACTTGCTTATTCCTTTAAAGGTTTGCAAGGAACCAGAGCCTATCTGTGTAGCATTAGCAGCAAGGCAAAATCAAACCTTGGTTGGAATGCCAGTCCATCACTGGGCAGTTTTTAGCCATCTTCATTCCAAGTTGCAGTTGAAAACTCCAAACATAGTAAAGTCGCTGAAAAGGTCATTTTCTCTGCAGCTTTTTAGTATCCCTGTTTAAAGCAGACATTTTAAAAGATGTGTTGATTAAACAAACTAGAACATTTTTTCTCATTTAATTATTCAGACAGATGCATACTGAAGCATTTCTTGTGTCAGAACAACTTATTAAAAAAGAAAAACTTTTTCTGCAGTCCCTCTTCTGCTCTGGTGAAGGGTATTATTATCTTTTGTTGTACAGGTGTACATACAGAATCAAGAAATTCAATATCACATTTTACATGGGGGTTAAAAATTGAACAGATCCCCCTCAGTCCTCTTTTATATAATTAAAAAAAAAAAAAAAGAATTATAATTTGTTCAGCAGCAGTACATTGACTTAGTGGGAGGTCTGCATATGTCTTGCTTATGGAAATAATGAAATTTGGCTATTTTTGGCCCCTCCATTTGACCTCTTGATTTATAAAGTTTTTTTGCCACTTGCAAGTTTTGAAGAAGGCATAAGCTGTATGTTCCATTTAGTTGTTATCAGCATTACATAAACAATAACAAGAACTTGCAGAAATACCCATTGATTTATGGACTCCCTTCTCTCTCACTATATATGGCGCTTTCCTTCCCTGGCACAACTTGCCACATCATTAAAACAATACAAGAAAAACATGAAATATGTATTTCCATAAGTACACACACAAAAAAGATCTCCAAGAATTGGCATCAGTTTTTGCAGCTTGTGAACCCAAGTGAAAGAACCTACAGCACCTGATGACACCCAAAGAAGACCTGCAGCCTGAGAAGCTGACCACCATCAAGATGAACAAGAAAGACCTGAAGCAGAGTTCGTCATTGGCAGAGCAAAGAGTGTGGGGAGAGCGAATGGAAAAAGTTCTACAAGATCATTTATCCTTTTTATTTTTACATATGCAGGGTTGTTCCAAAGAATACATGTGGTAGTGCTGAGTTTGACTTTCCTAGTATAATTTACAACATGACTGTTTATCTACTTGTTTAAAAAAATATAAGTAACATTTCTCCAAACAATTCAATATATTTTAAGGCAAAGTTGATAGGTAGTGAATAATAGATGTTCTTCCTAACTCTTAAACTAAAAGAATAAGTGATTTTTTGTGAACAATCATTTCCATATAGAGTAGCTCATAAAATATCATGAATTTTAAAAGTTTGATTGGCTACAACTTTTTCAGCCTTGTCAGGGTACAAGTTTAATATCCTTGCCCTGCATCTATACCATAAGTGTTTTAAGTTAACATTATTTGAACAACCATTTCATAAATAGCAATTGTATCTATTAATATTACCAGAAAACACTTAACAAATATAAAATTCAGAAACGAGGACAAAATTGAATTTAATTTCTTAGTTATCGAATAGTTAAATAATGAATATAGTATGCTTACCCAGATGGTTCCTTATAGTTTTTCGGGTATCAATGTCATGCAGTATTTTGGTATGCTATGTGCACAGAGGGTGTAATCCAGTAAAGTAGTATAAATAGGCATTTTCCTTATATGATACAACCTTTATTACATTTCCCAATATCGTTTTAAAAAGAAATACAATTCCATTTACACCCTTGGTCTGATTTACTTACTGATCTACTTATCTAGCAAATCAGATTCACTTCTTTTAAGAAATGATGAATAAATTTATTAAAATCAATGTTCTCAAAACAACATATATAGAATTGTACACTTGACTACAGGCAGTTCCTTTTTAGTCAGTCAGTCCTTCACTTGATTTTAAAGGAAATCCCTTTTTTTAACTGTAAGGCAAAAACTTTTAATGTTTAAAAAAAAAAAATGCACCACATGAATGTTGATGAGATTTGATCCTGATGTAAGTGGTTGAATTTTAACATTTAACTTGTTCAGTTAGAAGATGAGGTAGATGTTGAATGTACATGATTTAGAAATGTTCATTACATAGCCTTGCAATCCCTCCACAGTCTCATCTTTATCTGGGTTTTTTTAGTGTATTACAATAAGTCACATAGTACATTTGGCAGTGTTGTGAAGTTTAAGTAGGGTGGGGGGTTTAGAAGTTTGGTTTACAAGTCAAATATGGGGTGGGGGGCGCCGCTCTCTTAACACTTCCTCTTCTGCCCTCAGCCTATGGAGATATTTGTGGATGATGAGACTAAACTGACTCTACATGGACTTCAGCAGTACTATGTGAAATTGAAGGACAACGAAAAGAACCGCAAACTGTTTGACCTTCTTGATGTATTAGAGTTCAATCAAGTGAGTTTTTAAGATCTGGGTTTATATGCTGGGTAAATGGTGATGGCGTTTTGTAAATTCTAATATCTGTTAGAAAGAAGAATGGCTGCTTGGAAAGCCTTTTCACAAGTTATCTGTTTTTAAAATGCACATGCAAAGTTAATTAAAAGCACAAAGAAAATATTTCATAATAAACCTCCAGTCCTTCTTGGTTTTAATGTGCCTCTTAAAGCTAATTTTATATTGTTTATAAGTAAATGTTTAGTATTGACAAATGGTTGCTATTTTTTTCTTTTTGCATGTTTGTGTCACAAACATTGCCTCATAATTCTAGGTTGTCATCTTTGTGAAGTCTGTCCAAAGATGTGTGGCTCTAGCACAGCTGCTGGTGGAACAAAATTTCCCTGCAATAGCTATCCACAGAGGGATGCCCCAGGAGGAGAGGTGAGTATTTAAAAATATCTTTGAATTTGTTTTTTTCCAAGTAACATCTTTGGTTCCAAAACTGGACAAATTGTATGTATAATCTAACATTCTGGGCTATATGCCTGAGAAGTGCTTATTTGGTTTGTTGTGTAGAAAACAGATGTATGATCTTTTGAATTACATATAAATTGTTCTATATGTATCTATACAATCACTATGCAGTGATTGTATAGATACATATATTTATAGCTATATATGTACTCAAATTGCAGCTATTTAAGGGCTGTTTCAGTGAATACTTTTCTAATTCTAATTGGGCAGTGTCTTGAAATCTCAGCATACATATTCACTCATTAATAGCAATCAGATGTTTGTGTACAAGAAAGAAATATATGTTCTGCGAAGAAGTAACAGATTAGGTCACAATATAAAACCAATAAACTTAACTGAATTAGGTGGTCTGATTTTTCTCTGTTTACAACATTGTCCACTTATTAGGCTTTACAGTTTCACATTTAGCAATATGTTATTGTTAGACAACAAGTCTTCATCTACTCTTGGGAACAGTTGACCTTTTCAATTTTAGAATTTAGTTCTCTTTCCTATAATAATCACTCACCTCTCATATTTTTTTTTTTTTTTTTTTTGGCGAGTCACTTTGGAAAAAGATCTGCCAAATTAATAATAATAATTAACTCTGATCATTGTGATACAATATTTAGTATGTATTTAGTAATTGTTCCACTTATTTGTATTGACAGCATAAGACTAGTAAATCAAAATTTCTGAGTTTTAGGGAAATCATGCTAACTGTATACTAGGGCTGCAACTAACGATTATTTTGATAATCTATTAATCTGTTGATTTATTTTATTGAATTAATCAATTAGGGATTTTGCTTGGACTGGTACTTAAGTTTCTTCACAGCCATTTTTTCTAAGCACATACACGCTAATGTTACACGTGAATACAAGCTTATAATGCATCACCATAATTTAGCAGAATGACCGCAGCACAAAAAAAAAAAAAAAAACAAATATGGCAAGTGAAAATGTGAACGTGTACTAGCTAGTGTCTAATGGCACATATTTTTAGTCGCCCATGAGAGAACTCTGTCTCATGCGCTAGTGTTTTAATTGCTAGTGCATTGTATAGGGCTGGACTATGACTTGAAATATTCCTTGTTTCAAATCGAAAGTCATGTCATTATGCCTAGCCTAGCAAACATTGTGTTCATATAATGTACCTGTATCACATAACACTGAAGTGACATTTAACTTACTGGGATGACGGCAAGTCTAACTCCTCCACAGAGCCTGTATCAGTATGTTTTATGTTCAAATGTTTGTGCTTCTCCGATGATCTCTTGTGCCATAAGAAGTCAGACCTACACATTTTGCAACTCTCAACCTTTTTTTTCTGCGTTCAGAGTAAAGTGTTCACAAACCTTGAAAGTCTTGGGTCGAACTGTCATTTTCTGCCACTTGCTTACCGTTTGCATTCACAGCTGAGAGAAGTAGTGATGCAATTGCATGCCACACCGTATTAAGCCTAATGACAATTTTTTGCCAATGTTTTTCACTGGTATACAATGATTTTGGTGCCAACGATGTCTGAACGGTTTTATATTAAGTTTATGGTGCTGATTAAGAATATGACGTTGGTTTCGCCAGATTGGCTCTAGTTTCTGAGATATTTAATAATTAATTAATTAATCAATGCAACACGTTTGAAAAGCATTTAGAATTGCAAGAATATTTTTATTTTAGTTACATCTAGTAAGTAAACAGTCTTAACATCATACAAATAAAATTAAAAATATCTAACAGTGACAGGAAAAATGTTATGTATGATTTTATTAATTAATACAATATTAATTAGTTATTAATTGTTATTAATGTCAATGCATCAAAAAACGCTGTTTATGCAATTTCCTTTTATGTGTGTCATCAGGACAATCGCGTTGGAGACTCCAACAGTAGTCTACCATCATGTGTATGTCCCATCTGCCTTGATATCTCTCCTCTATCACCTTCATATCCTGGTGGAACCTCTCGCCTTGTTCCTCGCTGAAGTCTCCAAGGTTATCTGGAAATCTGTTTAAATGGCTATGGAGATAGTGCATCTTTATGCTCATATTAACTCCCAAATTTCTGAAGTTAGCAAGCATATCTTGCACCAATTCTTCATAATTGTCTGCTCTGTGATTACCCAAGTAGTTCTTCACAACAGAGACAAAACTCTTCCAGGCCGAAGCCTCAGCGTCATTCATGGCATTTGGTAAAATTGGAATCATTCATGAGTTTACGAATCTGAGGACCATCAAAGATTCCAGCTTTTAGTTTTTCCATCCTCAGTCCAGGGAATGATCTACAAATGTACTTGAAGCAATTACCCTTTTTGTCCAAAGCCCTAACAAATTGCTTCATCAATCCTAGCTTAATATGAAGCGGTGGGAGAATGATTTTGTTCTTGTCCACCAGCGGCTTGTTGATGATATTCGCAGCGCCAACAATCATTTCTTCCCTTGTAGCGCATGACACTTTTGTCCAATGATCTTGCTTTGCCCTGCTATCCCAGAGGCACATGAAGCATGGGTATTTTGTGTATCCAGATTGCTGTCCAAGCAAGAAGTTCACCATCTTCAGATTAACACAAATCGACCAGTGATGTTCATGATAATGGATTTTCTGTAATACGATTTTTACATTTTCATATTCTTCTTTAAGTTTTGTTGAGTGAGCAATGAGAAGAGATGCATAACGGTTACCATTGTGCAAGAGAACACATTTCAAGCTTCTAATGGAGCTGTCTATAAAAAGCCACCAGGCTTCTGGTCGATATTCTGTTAGTCCCATTTGAAGTACAATTCCTGGGATATCATTGCAGTATACAAGTTCTTCCTCTTGGTTTGAATATGGTTGAAGCCTGTCTTCTCTTGTTCGATAGGCTGTAATTTTAACTTCCACCTTTATAAGATTTCGTTCATTAAGTTTGGATGCTAAAAGTTCAGATGCTTGCTTGGACAGATGTAAGTCTTGAATCAGGTCATTGAGTTCTTTTTTTCTTAATGGTTAAGGCGTCGAAGAGCTTCCCTCAAATTCACTTCCACTACTACTACCTGCCATACACTCTAATCCCTGCCTCTCTTCAAAGTCTGACAGTGGCTGGTTTGGTAGTCTAGTAAACACTGGTATGGGAACGTCATTCCCATGTGGAATAGGTCGTCTTGCTGATTCCAAATCAGGATAATCCCTCCAAGCTTTCTTGTAACGATTAAAGCCTTTAATCTTTACAACACAAAAATAACAATCGTCATGGTGGTTTTTCGGTTTTCTCCATACCATTGGCACACCAGTTTAAACCTTTTCTTTCACCTTTTGTCCACTGTTGTAGGTGCTCCACACATGTTTTGCAAACCATATGTAGAGCCCAAGACTTATCCTGGTCTCCAAGCTGTATTCCAAAATAAGCCAGGTATCCTCGATGCACAAAGTCTGTGATATTTCTTCTTTGTTTTTCAACCATGTACTCTCCACAGATGTAGCAGAATACATCAAGATTGTTGATGCAGGTTCTTCTTGATGAAGTCATGATTTTTACACGTATTTATATACTTACTAAGACAGAACTTTTTGGGTATAAACCAAGACTGGGTTGACAAACTTATACTGTAGCCGACTTCTTTCCTCTGCAAATTCACAGTTGAATTCTGGCTTCAAAAAGTTGCCTTTATAATATTGTAGGCCTACAAATTGAAATACAAAATAATTATATGGGATGTTTCATTACCTAAGACACTGTTAAAGACTCAAAAGACAGACCAAAAGCTATTGCATTTGTTATCACACACAAGTCGCATTGGGGGAATGCATTATTTTCATGGATGTCCATTATCTCCAAAAGTAGAACCAATTCAGCAAAAGTAATGGGATTTTTGAATTCAGCACCCTCAAAATACCCTAAATCAATTCAAAAAACCTTGGCACCTGAAAAAAAAAAATTTTGTAGACCTGTGATCGATTATTGCTGATAATGTTGATTAGTTGTTGCAGCTCTATAATACACATGTCCAATTGACAGCCGTGGAGAGTAAAACAAACATCAGTTAACAGTGTTACTGCAGAAGATAAGCCCGATGGAGGAGTTTCAGATAGCCTAGGAATGCACAGTAAATAGGTCTTTGCATTGATATCTGCTGATAATGAAATAAGAATAACCTTTTAACACAGAGCGAGTCCAGTGTGCTCAATTAGTATGATAATACATTTGCTATTCACTAAGTACCATGAAGTTTGCTTGTTTACAAACTCTGCACGTTTTTGATTAAAGTTTTATCTGTGTTGTCGTTTTTCACTATGAATGCCAATGACAACAAAATAATAAAATCCAAAACATTTTATGTGAATGTTTTGTATTCTTGAAATTTTTTTCAAATAACTTAATAGACTTTAAAAGGCACCACTTGCAAAAGTATGCTCTAACCAAATAACAAAAAATTGTTATTGATTACAGGACAGGTTGATGCAGTTGTTATATTAATTGTAGGGGCATTCATGTTTCAACTATACGTTTCATTGAATCTTTAAATGAAAAGAAGTTTATCTCTGGAAGTAAAGTTTTAAACATGACACATTCTATACATTTTAGTATAGTAATAATTATTTGCTAATCTTAAGCTTGAAGAAAAAAAAATCATGCTTTTTAAATTAAATAATAGATAACTTGTTTGACCATACCATATCCAAATGTGTTTTAAAAGTTGAACCTTTCTGCCTTGTCTTATAAATGCTTCCTGGTTTGTGTCTTAAATACACCTGTCTATAATTTTCCACATGTCTTAATTGTGTGAGTCAGTTTGGAATTTCAAAAGGCAAGTTCCTTTCGAATGTGTTTTTAAAAAAAAAAAAATGTAGAAAAATTCACCAAATTGGTCAGTGGTGCTAGTAAAGCCACTATTACCAATGAGTAAAAAGAACAAGTCTTGGAGAGTGTGGTGAAATACTTTGCATTTATTCTCATGTATATATTGTTATATATTGACATCTATTCTTGGGTATTCTCAGAGTATATATTTGTCTTTCTTGAGTTGCACAGATGCAAGTCATCTCTATTTTATGTATCTGTTAATCCTTTACTCTGTAAAAGTTGCACCTTAGTGACATGAGGACTGAGGGTATTTCAGGTGAATTTTGCAACATAATTTTGTCAGCTTGTTTTAGCCATTTAATTTTTGGCAGTCTCAACAGTTCAGTTTAACCTGCATGACTTTACTGAAGTGATTAATTATTTTTCCTGAGAAATGTGTTCCTTCATCTAGAGCAGTGTTTCCCAAACTCGGTCCTGGTGAACCCCTGTGGCTGCAGGTTTTTGTTCCAAACGGACTCCTAATCAGTGACAACACCTGATAGCAATGATCTTATTTAATTAGCTGTTTTTTTTTTTTCTTTTATTCGACATTCAGAAAAGCATAGCAGCATGATTTTGACATTTATAAGACATTTAGAAATATTTCTGCTTTTGCTATAAATTTAAATGCTTAGCTCTCTTTTGTTGATTTCATTATACTTTGCCCTTTCTCTGTGCAGTTTTTCCCCCAAGCAAACAACACTAAATAATCAAAGGCTGCAAGTACTTTAGCAATTGACCCACTAATGAGTAAATAATGGATTAATTAAACAATTAGAAGACCTAGAAAAGTAGAATGAAAATACTGTTAAAAAGAAAAAAAATACATTATTCCTATATAACTGCTTGGTACATTTAAATTTTTTTTTTTTTTTTTTTTTTTTTTTTTTTTAGCAAACCTAGTTTTCTAATTTCTATATTGTTCCCTAAACACAGAACTTGGGAAATATCAGTTCACTTAATTAGCCCAGGACTTAAATTTCAAACAGAAGCTGGTTGGAACAAAAACCTGCAGCCACAGAGATTCACCAGGACCGAGTTTAGGAAACACTGATCTAGAGATATCAGACCCATCTATATTTTGATAGCAGGCCAATGCCAAAGTTCTGAAAATGTAACAGTAACAGATTTTTTTTTTACTGTATCGGTAGTACTGAGAAAATGGCAATACTACTTTTGTCCCACATCTCTGCCACATTTTAAAATTCAGACCCTGCATTGTATTTTGATCTTTGAGTGCCAATATTAAGTTTACTTAAAATATAGTTGGTTAACTACTTGATGGATATATTACCATTTTGAAGCTATTATTACTGTTAGTATTTGTATATTTTATATTGTGTTACAGAAATAGGAACAATATTGTTCACTTCAGTAATTGAGGTACTTTAATACAAAGCCATTAAATTTTTATTTCTGTCTTTGCTCTGGTATCGAGTATCGAAACATTTCACCTTCATTGGTATTGAATACAAAAAATCTATTATTATGACATCACTGCTTTCATTACTGGCTATTGTGCACCATATTACAAACCTTTTTACCCCTTTCCATTGCACATATTTTAAAAGCTATGTGTGTCTTTAGTACCTATTCTTTTCATTAAAATGACTTGTAACAATGATTTTGTCTATTCCCTAAGGAATGCATGTATACAGTGGTATGTTTGAAAATGTGCCTCTCTGTCTGTCATGTTACTTTCATATGAAGAAGTTTGTTTTGAAATTGCTCACTTGATGTGCAAAGTTATTTGAAGTTATGTTAAATCAAAGTTTTCTATTATATCAGTATCATTAGTGATGTTTCCTGCTATGGCCAGTTCACAGTTTCTCATGTTCAGAGCACCCCATGTCCCCGGTCACAGGGCTGCCTTTATTACATTTATTCTATTTAAAACAAGTATTTCCATCATAATCATGTGTTGAGCGTGTAATGAAACAATCTGTTGAAACTGGAGAAAGACTGTCACGCACAGGAAGACAGTGCAGACAGAACACAGCCAAAGCCCGAGACCGGACTCAATTATAGGACTTTGAATCTGTGAGGCTGAGTCACTTAATATAATGCTAGATTTTCTATTACTTTCCAGTTCCAGAGTGTGATCATTTAAGCTTGACTTAAATCATCTTGTTAATAACAGGTAAAATATCTGATGATTGAATAAATAAAAACATCAAAAGCAGGAATTAGCTGCATTTTAAGTAAACATAGTAAGATCCCTGAGTATCTTTATTAAAGTTGTATGGGAAAGTTTCTAACTGAAGGATAAAAACTTTACTTTCCTTCTGCCCTGGCTTGAATACCTGATTTCTCCACTACTGCTGGCCAGCAGTACTTGGTCAGTTTCCTAAAAGGGGCGAAAAAAACGGTGCAGCACATGAGCTGGCATTCAAGTACATTTTTGGCTGTGCTGGGTTGGCTTTTCATTTTTCTCCTGATGTGTGCCTCGATCCCATTAGGCTTGGCATTGATTCTGCGTTGACCTGTGGCTTGTCCTCCCAGCTCTTTGCTTTTTATCGCCCATGCCCTTTGTATGTGGGACCCATCTTTCCTTCCATCTGTGCTGTGCCAACTGCTTGCTTGCGCGTTAGGCTGCAGCTTATAAGAAGATATCAATGAGATGGAACTTAATGTCTTCCGTGGATTACCTCATTTCTCTTTGACCTCAGTTGTTGATCAGTCTGTGTTTAGAATCAGGATGGCACTGTTTAATACTCAATCGATTCTAACAAATCTTTTCTCCTGGGGGACATGTTCATGGGTGAAAACTTGGATTTTATGTTTCTGACTAAAAAATGTCAGGAGGACATGAGTAAAATCCATTTGAATGAGCTTTGTCCAGCAAACAGTGCCTGTGTTACAACGCCATGGCTATTTGGTCGTGGTTGTGGGCTTGATGTGGTTCATAAGACACAGTTCATTTTCAAATGTGAAAAACTGGCTGTGCAAAAATTTGGGTCCCCTTGTAATTTTGCTGATTTGAATGCGCGTAACTGTTCAATACTGATTACTTGCACCACCAAATTGGTTGGATTAGCTCGTTAAGCCTTGAACTTCATGGACAGGTGTGTCCAATCATGAGGAAAGGTATTTAAGGTGGTCAATTGCAAGTTGTGCTTCTCTTTGACTCTCCTCTGAACAGTGACAGCATAGGATCCTCCAAGCAACTCTGAAAAGATCTGAAAACAACGATTGTTCAGTATCATGGTTTAGGGGAAGGCTACAAAAAGCTGTCAGTTTCAACTGTAAGGAATATAATCAGGAAATGGAAGGCCACAGGCACAGTTGCTGTTAAACCCAGGTCTGGCAGGCCAAAAAAAATACAGGAGTGGCATATGCGCAGGATTGTGAGAATGGTTACAGACAACCCACAGATCACCTCCAAAGACCTGCAAGAACATCTTGCTGCAGATGGTGTTATCTGTACATCATTCTACAATTCACTGCAATTTGCACAAAGAACATCTGTATGGCAGGGTGATGAGAAAGAAGCCCTTTCTGCCCTCGCGCCACAAACATAGTTGCTTGTTGTATGCAAATGCTCATTTAGACAAGCCAGATTCATTTTGGAACAAAGTGCTTTGGACTGATGAGACAAAAATGGAGCTTTTTGGTCATAACAAAAAGCACTTTACATGGCGGAAGAACAACACCACATTCCAAGAAAAACACGTGCTGCCTACTGTCAAATTTGGTGGAGGTTCCATCATGCAGTTTGGCAAGTTCAGGGACTGGGGCCCTTGTTAAAGTCGAGGGTCGGATAAATTCAACCCAATATCAACATTCTTCAGGATAATGTTCAAGCATCAGTCACAAAGTTGAAGTTACGCAGGGGTTGGATATTCCAACAAGATAATGACCCAAAACACAGTTTGAAATCTACAAAGGCATTCATGCAGAGGGAGATGTACAATGTTCTGGAATGGCCGTCACAGTCCCATGAGTTGAATATCATTGAAAATCTATGGGATGATTTGAAGCAGACTGTCCATGCTCGGCAGCCATCAAATTTAACTGGAGAGATTTTGTATGGAAGAATGGTCAAAAATACCTCAATCCAGACAGTCATCAAAGGCTATAGGAGGCGTCTAGAGGCTGTTATATGTGCAAAAGGAGGCTCAGATAAGTATTGATGTAATATCTCTGTTGGGGTGCCCAAATTTATGCACCTGTCTAATTTTGTTATGATGCATATTGCATATTTTCTGTTAATCCAATAAATTTAATGTCCCAGCTGAAATACTACTGCTTCCATAAGGCATGTCATATATTAAAAGGAAGTTGCTACTTTGAAAGCTCAGCCAATGATCAACAAAAGTCCAAAGAATTAAGAGGGGTTAAAATATAATATATATATTACATTTTGATTTACTTGAATCCTAGTCCTATTGCATCATTTTTATCAGAGTTTTCTGAGTTTTTATCATGAATAATTATGCTGGAGAATGTAATAATTATGGGTGATTTTAACCTCCATATTAACAATATGAACTGTAATGCAGCATGATTTTTTTTTTTCTGTTTTTTTGTTTTTTGTTTTTTTTTGTGTGTGTATTACTGAAAATTGTAATTTTATTCCGCATGTTTCTGGTCCTACACATATTGGCGGGAATACGCTTGATCTTGTTTTTACTTATGGTATTAATATTGATTGTATTTATCTTTGTGATCTTATTTTTAGTGACCATAAATGTATCTTGTGCCATAATCTCTTGATCTTGTACCTGTTAGACAACTTACTTGTACACAAGTTATCAATGATGCTGTGGTAGCTCAGTTTTATACTGTAGTAGCTCAAAAGACTTTGATGGAATGATGCTGAGGCATTGGTTTACTCTTTTAATCAGCAATGTACTAATTGAACTCTATTGCACCTTTTAACTCCGATCACAGCCGCTGGGTCAGTAAATCTTTGCCTTAGCTAAATTAATCTATTCAAAGTGCTAGGTGCCACTGTTGGAAGACTGAACATTTGTGCAAGGCCTCTAAATTGGAAGTTTACCACATTTATTTAATTATTTAAAAGATTTGCATTGCCCATATAACACTGAGGAATGCTAGGGCTTTGTATTTTAAGCAATTAATATCATATAGCACACTTAATTACAAAGTTTTGTTTGACAATATTTCTAACTTTGTTTCTCCTGTCTCTGTTAGTGTTCCTGTTTTTTCAGATATGGATTGTGATAATAATCTCAACTTTTTTGTTGAGAAAGTTACTTCCATTTGATCAAATATCTCTGCTTTTCCATACTTTGTGCAAACTGATCCCCCTTGCTTTTTCAGTCTGAATTAATCTTCCCCAGTATCTCTCAGTCTTCACACTTTAATCAAGACTTTAAATCCTTCATCTTGTATGTTGAATATTCTTCCAGCTTCTGTAGTTTTAGGAGTTCTTCACTTGATTGGCCCAAATTTGGCATCCATGATAAATTGTCTCCTCACTGGGCTTGTTCCAACTTAGTGCATGTGTGCTATTGTGTAGCCTTTGCTGAAAAAAAATCTAATCTTAATTTCCTGCCAATTTTTAATAATCTGAGGCCTTCTAGAAACTCCCATTCCTGGCTGATGTTATAGAAAAGGTAGTCGAATCACAGCTGACTGCTTTTCTTAATAAATATCAAAAGTTAGATCCATTTCAGTCTGGCTTTAGGAAACAACAGTCCACAGAAACAGCACTTCTTAAGGTGACTATTGACCTTCTGATGGCTGCTGATGTTGAGGAGTGTTCGGTCTTTGTTCTTTTGGATCTTAGTGCAGCATTTGATGCTATAGACCATATGCTTCTAATTAATAGGTTAAATCATTATGTGGATATCTTTGGGACTGCCTTAGACTGGTTTTCGTTTTATTTGCCAGAAAGACATTTCTCCGTGTGGGCGAGTACATATCAGCCTCAGCATCCTTGTCATGTGGAGTACCGGAGGGATCTGTTATTGGGCCAGTGTTATTTTCCTTATACATTCTTCCTTTAGCTCAAATTTTAAGTTATTTTAAAGATATTTTGTGTCACATTTATGCTGATGATATTCAGCTTTCATGCTCTTTCAAGCGACAACACCTCCATAAGTAATATGCCCTAGTTGAATGCCTGAATGAAATTAGTAAATGGCTAGCTGCTAATTTTTTTACAGCCCAATTAAAAAAAAAAAAAAAAAGGTTCTAATTATTGCCCCCTTAAATTTGCATACAGAGATCAGTTTCAGGTTATTTGCTGTTTCAGTCAACTTTAAATCTTGCATCCGGAACCTGGGTGTTATGTCTGACCGATCTTTATCTCATGTTAGGTCCTTATCTCATTCTAGTTTTTATCATCTGAGGATTGTATTAAAGCTAAGAACAATAGTATTGAAGGCTCAAATGGTGACATTAGTAAATGCTTTTATTTTGTCACGTCTTGATTATTGCAGTTCTTTATATGTTTAAACAAGACGTCACTTCTACGTGGTCTCATATTACTTCGATTTTATCTTCTCTTTATTGGCTACCAGTAGAGAAAAGCCAAGCAAAATGGCACCTTTTATTATTAGTACTACTTGACTACCAGTGGAATTCAGAATGCGTTTTAAAATTTTAGTATCCACCTATACTGTAGAGTTCTACATGGTCAAATACCACAATGTATTTCAGATTTTTTGCAACATTATACTATCAGTTGCTCACTTAGGTCATCTAACCAGGGCCTTCTTATTATTCCACATACTCGGCTAAAGACTCGTGGGGATTTGGCTTTTCAGTCTGCTGCACCGAAATGGTGGAATATCCTTTCTTGTACTTTTTGGGGTGCTGATACACTTGATATATTTAAAAACAGTTTGAAGAAGCACATTTTTAGGTTAGTATATGGGTAGCCATTTTTGGTTGTTCTGATTTATGGGTCATTTGTTGAAAAGTTAGTTTTATTTTTTGTTTTGTAACTGTGTTTTGTTTTCTATGGTGTTACACTGTTTTTGACACTTTCTGCAAAAGGCACTTTTATAAAGAAAAATAAAAAAGCTATACACTGAATTTGCCCTGTCATATTCCTGAACATTGTTTACTTTGCTATAAAAAATCATGAGTTACCTATTTATGATAATATATGACTTTGACCAGATAAAACATATTTTTCCTTTTACTATTTTTTGTAATAGTGAATGTGTTGGTGTATTTAAAATCAATCAAAGTAAATGACCAACAAGGTTTTTTTTTTTTCTTTCCAGGCTGGCTCGCTACCAGCAGTTCAAGGATTTTCAGCGTCGGATCTTGGTGGCCACTAACCTTTTTGGTAGAGGGATGGATATCGAGAGAGTTAATATTGCCTTTAATTATGACATGCCTGAAGACTCTGATACATATCTTCATAGGGTGAGAATTATAATGATCTTGACAGTTATTATATATTTATATATAAACTTGTATAAATTCTAACTGCCTTTGATTTTCTGAACTTTCTGAGGAAAAATGTCATTTCATCTGTGATTTTCAAATTTATGTTTAGCTAAATTTTTGTTAACAAGGAAAGAGAAAACCATATTAATGTCAACCATGGTTTTGCCACAGGTAAGAAATATTTGACAGCAAACACATATGGGATATGATACAGAAATTATAAATACTAATATTAATTTGTTTTACAATATGTTCTGTTGAAAGAAGCTAATTCAACTGCATTTGTGTCTTTTTGAAATGGTAGCCTTTTTTCTCACAGAACAGGTAGGAATAGGCAATGATTTTAATGTTGAGAGGCTTAGTATGGCTGAATTTTAGGTACGTAACCGTGATACTTTGGTCTGGTCTAGTGGTTGTTTTTTCTCCTTCTTGGTGCTTTGTAAAAAAAGGGAATTGAATAGCTAACGGATTTAAGGTGGGCCGGATCTACAAGTTTTTTTGTAGGCTTTGGTAATTCTAGTGTTAAAGGGAAGATAATCTTATTTAAGAAAAATATTTCTTTCATTGTATGTGGGCTACAATTATTGGCAGCTCTTCCTTTAATAACTGTGCAACCCTCTTTGCCAAGATAACAGTTCTGAGTCTTCTTCAAGGTTGAACAACACACAGTTCAGGATCTGAGGTCATCCTAGTCCTAGGTTTAGGTCAGAGGACTTTGGATCATTGCCCTCCGGGAAGTACTCAGCTACAGCCCAGTTCAAGCAACCTGGCCGAGGTAGTAAGGTTTGACTTAATATCTGCCAATACCTAATGGAGTCCAAGATACCATGTACTCTAACAAGTTATCCAGGGCTTTTGGCAGAAGAACAGGCACACGACATTAAAGATCCACCACCATGCGTCACAATGGGGATGAAGTACTTCTTTGCATGTCTATTACTCGCTCTATGTCAAACCAACCTCTGGTGTATGTTGCTTAAAAGCTTTATTTTGTTTGTCTCATCTAACCATAAATATGTGCCATTTTGGATGTTTCTGTAACATTTAGCAGACTGAGTTTGTTGTTTGACAGCAGTGGCCTTTTTCATGCAACCTTCTCAAACAACTTTTGTTTATATAGGTGGCATCTGATCATAGTTTTGAAGACTTTGACTCTGCAGTTCTCCAGCCATGATCCTTGGTCATCTGTCTAGCTATTTTACTATAGCTATTTCTTGATTTGTACAGTTCAGCAAAATTTTGTCAAACATCATTAATAAATTCATAGGTCTTTCTCATTGTGATGGATGACTATGGAAATTTGGCCTGTATGGCACCTGCATTTATACTCCAGTGAAACAAGAAGTCATGTCTGGCCACTTAAATTAACTTAGAACAAGAGTGGATATTTCAGTTAGATTTTATTCCAATTACTCTCAGTAAAAATATTCTTAAAAAATGTTAAACATTTATTAAAAAGAACATTAAAGTGATCTTTTGTAAAGAATTGTTCAGAAAAGTCACACACAATCAAACCACTAACACACTTACAGACTTTGCATAAATGCATAAATGCAAACGGTGTGCATTGCATATTGTTGTGAAAAAACTACGATGTCTTTGCAACATCCAAATTTTTTATCAAAAAGACTAGCATGTCTTTTTGTGAGACTACTACCTACTTTTGTTTTGCTGCTACTGTACTAAATATATGCTCTAAAGCATAGCTGAAAGTATGTGAGCACAAGGAGTAGTGCCACTGTTAATGCAAATGAGTACTGAAAAGTTGTAGCGCCATACCATTATACATTAAATGTGATTAAATAGGTTTTTGCTCAAGAGTTTAAAAATCTAGGAACTGACGGAGGTTTATACTTATTAATGTTTCTGTAATTTAGAAATGATTTCTTTCAAAATATTTTGTATTTACTTGTGAATCTTGTATATAGTCTTGTATGTGTCTTTTGGTTTTCTGTCCCCATTTACCACAAAGCCAAAGTATTTCCATACAGCACTCTGGTTGCCGTCATTTTCAGTTAACCATGCTGATGAAAGCTCTGATACTGCTGAAGCTGCCGTGTTACTGTGAGTGGATAGAAATTGGGCTATGGTGAAGTTCAAGTGCCTTCATGATGTAGGATGTAAAATTGATACCATGAAAAAATGAGTATTGAAGCATTTTTTTTTAAATATTAAAATTGATACGTATTGATATTTTGATACTTTTGATGATGCTAGAATAGACCTTCTTTTCTTGCAACTGTAGTTTGTAGTCATTATGTGCGTTGCATTTCCAGTAGAGTGCTCATTGGATGTCAACTCTCTGTCACACATACAGAGAAAAGCCCACCCAGACTGGTGACTTGCTACAGCTTGTTGTGGCAAATCGCAAAGCACTATATAACAGAGTTGCTAGGGACATCACTCTACATGATTGATGGTCATGGCACTCAATGTTATTTTCTTAAAGACATCCAAAGTACACGCCTTGTTCAGGTTGGAATTTCAACATGGGTAAAGTTGACCCATGATGAGACAAAAAAAATTTACACAACTTAGACAAGAACATTGTTATCGAACACTGTGCATGCCTATAGTCTTTTTTGATATCACACTTTTGCCGGCTAGAAAACTTTATGTGCTCCCATCAGCTCCAGCACACACTGGCTGCCTGATAAGAATTATTGTCCCACTTTTGCCTTAGTTTTGGGCTACCCCCTTCTCATTATAACTCCTCTTCCTGAGAAAACATAGCTTATATTTTAAGCTCAACCAACAGCAACACACATGCAAAATTTGGTTTACACTGTGTTTGTGTGTTTGGCAAATAAACAGACATCCAAACAGCTTACAATTATATTTATATAGGGTCCTGCTCCCTGCTCACTTCACTTGCCAACCCCTGGGGGCAGGCACTGGGCGCCTGCTATCCTGCGGCCAAGCCACTCAAAGGGAGTCAGGATGTCCCTACATTAGAGAAAGCAGTTGTATTTAAAGAGGTGGTATATAGAAGAGTATGTGGGTATGTGGGGCACAGAAGGAAGATAGTTTGGTCCTTAGTTATTACAGATAGAAAATAAGTTAAGTATTTCACTACAGTTGTCTATTTTAAATACCAATGAATAATAAAATGTAGTAAAAACTAGAAATAAAAGTAATAAAAAGTAAATAAAAAAATTAACACCTCATCAAAAACAGTATTATGAATTACTATATCCTGTAATTTGCATTGTATAAACATTTTTTCATTTCTGTTAACATATTGTTCAGGATACTTTTCTCTTGTTTATTGGATGATTCTCTTTGTTCTTCATTTTTATTATGTGCGGCTTTTTTTTTTTCCCCCAACTTTCATCATCCGCTCTTGCTGCTGTTTTTATATCACAATCTAAAACTCAATATCCTTGAACAGATACTTTGCTTTTTTGCCTTGCCATTAACCAACTGTGTTGAAGGGCGATATAGCAGCACTGAGAGTGTCACGGGGTGGTACGGAGAGAGTATGTGCACAGTAGGAATAATGATTTTACGAGCGGTGTGGAGGGGAGTGGTCAAGGCTGAATTTTGTGGACAAGACAGAAAACTTTTTTAATATAACAGATTATGTAAATGAAAGCTGTGACTGAAAATCCTTAAGGTCATGATATCCTTCTGTATCACAAGACGTTCAGTAACTGCACGTTGTCAAGATGCCCTTTTCAGCCATTTCCTCACACTTAAAACTATGAAATGATGCAAGTGATGTTATTTTTTCATTCAAGTGTGAGATGTATGTATTACAATACTACACATTTCAATCCTGTCGTGCATTTGTTATAAATAGTTTGGTAATTAATTTAGGTGTGATCTTCATTACACATTATTGTTTATTGTTTTGCTAAAATTCAATTTTTTTGTAATTTAGAAACAATTGTGCTATAGGTGGGTGCATATTTTTTCTTTTCACTTTGCATAGAAGCATTTACTATATAAACCTTTTTGTCTTTTTCTAAAAGCAATGACAAAGATACTGTAAATCATAAGGCTCCTTTTTTACGCCCTGCCACTGATTGACTGTTTAATACTAAGGGGGTAATTTTGCCTGAATGTATTTAAACATTTTGTCTTGTTCACAGGTCGCACGCGCTGGTCGATTTGGCACTAAGGGCCTAGCTATCACGTTTGTGTCAGATGAAAATGATGCAAAGATCCTCAATGATGTTCAGGACCGGTTTGAAGTTAACATAAGTGAGCTGCCTGATGAGATTGATATTGCATCTTACAGTATGTATCTTACTTTTTTTCATTATTTCTTAAACTAGAAATAAAATTATGAAGAGTAAATTTAAAGTAGGTGCGTTTACATTCATTACTTTTTGTTTATTCTCTGTTCCCTAACAGTTGAACCAACAAGATAAATGACTGACACACTTTAGTTTTTCCTGAGGTGGGAGAAAAGAAGACTGATGTTCTCAGTCATCCCAGGGCTAGTCTCTCCAGAAGGAGCAAGACTGTGTACATAATCCATTTGTTTTATGTGGAAAGCTGTTAAAATGTTCCGAACCTTTTTACATTAGTACATTTTTTTTATTTGTTTTCTTTCTTTCTTTCTTTTTTTTTTTTTTTTTTTTAAACTCTTTTGAAGATGTCTATGTATGTTTGTGCATGACAGGCTGCAGAAAGCCTCTTTTACAGTAATCAAGAATATACCAGTGTTTGCTAATTTGTTCTGTGGTTGTTTGAATAAACCCAGTTAGACTTGAAAATGAAACTTGTCTTTTCTTTTTGTTTTAAAGTTTTTCTTTTTTTTATATATCAGTAGGTAGTATTATAGTTGAAACATTTAAATATAAATTGATATTTGTTTCACCTGCAATAAAGCAACTTTCCCATCTATGTAAGTTTGTCATTGTAAAATATATTTCTCCACCTTGTTTAAATGTACAGTTAATAATTTTTTGCACCAATAATAATTAACCAATAGAAACACAATGGTAGACATGTTTGTAAATAGTTTCTTTATATAAAAAAGATGATGTTCCAGTTCCTTGTTTTTCCCATAAGAAAGTGATCTTTGCACATTATGGGTGTGATTAAACATAATATATTTCAACACTATTGGGTATTATTGTAGTACTTGCTTATAAAATGTCACATTATGGTCTCTTTTTACCCTTTAAAGATTAAGAACATGTTCATGTCTTAATGTCTGTTTGCCTTGCTAATAGGCTTTTATGTATATTTTTCCACTGAATCAAAAATTTTCAAGGGCAAGTTTTATATTTGTACTTTTCATAGTCAGATACTTTTTGTAAACATATTTATAACATTCAACTTCTAAGGTAAATAGGAAACAAGGAAATGAAAAGTCGTGAACATCAGTAAGGGAAAACTTGAAACTTCCCCATTTGACAGCGCTCCCCCCCAAGAACTCAGTCATAGATGTTTGAGAGAAGTAGAGAACAAAAGTGGTGCAATGAGCATTGCTTGAAAAGGATGAAAATTGAGAGCAAAATTCACAACAAAAGGAAAAAAGTTTTCCATGAAACAAGTGATTGTTTAATTTCTTCCAAAATATGGTAACAATTTCATGTATTTAAAGGACTACAGTAGGCACAGAGGAGGGGACTATATAATGATCAATCTGAAAAATCTTGTTCTGTCATCTTCTGGTCTTCAACCTAAAATTCTCCTCCCAAGATTTAACAAACCTCATCTTGTTCACAACTTCAGCATACCTCTAAATTTAACCAATTTTTAAGAAAGCATCATATTTAATGAAAAATGTATGTTTTACTTTTATATAAGCATTAGTTCTTTAAGGGAAAGTCTTTCCAGGCACCCTTTTTTATAGTGTGATTTGAGCCTGACTGAAGTTGTTGTAATTTTTCAAAAAGAGTACTGGCATATACTGTAACTGAAGAGTTCTATAAGCCATTGCACTTCCATCCATCCATTATCCAACCCGCTATATCCTAACTACAGGGTCACGGGTGCCGGCTGCAGCCAATCCCAGCCAACACAGGGTGCAAGGCAGGAAACAAACCCCGGGGAGGGTGCCAGCCCACCGCAGGGTGCGCATGGTTTAGACCTTCCTGAGTCCAAAAATACCATTTTTGAAATTGTCTGTCAGTGTGTAAACACAATAACTCAAAAACACTTTGAACTAGGTCAATGAGGTTTTGTACACATGCTTTATATCAAAAATAAGAAATCCTATCAACCAGAAGTGGTACTTTAACTGAATACTTTCACAAATTTTCAAGTAAACTATAGTTATAATTACAGATTATTTAAATTTTGTACATATATTTCTAATGATAAAAAGCAAACAGATAGGAAATTTGCAGAAAAATTACTCAACCAGAAGTAGTATTTTATTCAAACAACCATCCAAATTTTTTGTATCCTGAAAATATAAATGTGTACATGGTGTTAAACACTGTATTCAATATAACACATATTCTTTCAATAACTATTATTAATTTTATTTTAATATATACACCATCAGTGTAAGAATAATGTGTAAACACTGAACATGCCATGTAAATATAAAGATGTAATTGGGATGTAGCAGCTTATTGTTCCCATCGTGTTCCTGGTAATACATTTGATGATTTGTTTTATTTCCACTATCATAATTAAATATAGTTAAATGCAGTTTTACCTATAGCAATTTATTGCAACCAATATTATATAATAGTAACACTTTTTCTATGTTTTTAGGTGACTATAACTAATTCCACCACCGTTTTCGACTTCCCTAAGTGGAAAAATATTTTAATACAGGTGCATCTGAATAAATTAAAATATCATTGAAAAGTTAATCAGCGAAATGAAAACAAATAAATGCTTGAACTATATCACTCTGTGTGTAATGAATCTATCTATATATGAGTTTCACGTTTTGAATTACTGAAATAAATTATGGCTTATAGCTAATGAACACCCAAAATTCAGTATCCCAGAAAATTAGAATATTGTGAAAAAGGTCAATATTGTAGACTCATGGTGTCACACTTCACTCAGCTAATTAACCCAAAACACCTGCAAAGATGTCCTGAGGCTTTAAATGGTCTCTCAGTATGGTTCAGTAGGCCACACAATCATGGAGAAGACTATTGACTTGGCAGTTGTCCAGAAGATTGTCAGACACCCACCTCAAGGAGGGTAAGCCACAAAAGGTCATTGCTATAGAAGCTTTCATTAATGGAAAGTTGAGTGGAAGGAAAAAATATAGCAGGAAAAAGATGCAGAAGCAACAGGGTTAACCACAGCCTTGAGAGGATTGTGAAGCACAGCCCATTCAAGAATTTGGGGGAGATTCACAAAGAGTGGACTGCAGCTGGAGTCTGTGCTTCAAGAGCCAGCACACACAAGCAAATCTGGGACATAGGCTACGATTGTCGCATTCCTTGTGTCAAGCCACTCCTGAACCAGACACAATGTCAGAAGCGTCTTACCTGGGCTAATGAGAAAACTGACTGGACTGTTGCTCAGTGGTCCAAAGTTCTCTTTTCTTTTTGGAAATCAAGGCCTCAGAGTCTGTAGGAAGAGTGAAGAGGCACAGAATCCAAGTTGCTTGGGGTCCAGTGTGAAGTTTCCAGTCTGATGATTTAAGGAGCCATGTCATCTGCCGGTGTTGATCCACTGTGTTTTATCAAGTCCAAAGTCAGTACAGTCGTCTACCAGGAAATTTTGGAGCACTGCATGCTTCCCTCTGCTGGCAAGCTTTACGGAGAGGCTGATTACATCTTTCAGCAGGACATGGCACCTGCCCACAATGCCAAAAGTACCAATGCCTGGTTTAATGACAATGGTATCACAGTGCTTGATTGGCCAGAAAACTCACCTGAGCTATTGTCAAAAGGATTCAGTAATTCATGCAAAAGGAGCCCTGACCAAGTATTGAGTGCATACGTTGACATACTTTTCAGTGTATTTCTGTATTAAAAATCATTTTTTCATTGGTCTTATGTAACATTCTAATTTTCTGAGATACTGAATTTTAAGTTTTTATTACTTGCAAGCCAAAATGTTCTGCAAAATGAAAAGAAATAAATGCTTGAAATGTATCACTCTGTGTAATGAATAGGAGTTTCACTTTTTGAATTGAATTACTGAAATAAATTAACTTTTTGATGATATTCTAATTTATTTAGATGCACCTGTATAAAGTTTGATTATACTGTAAATAGAGGTAAATTATTGTTTCTCATCAAAACTAATTGATAATATAGATACACAAAGATATGATATTTGAGAAATATTGCACAATTGGAAGTGGTTCTGATGACCATTTCCTCTACCTGAGTATACCAGAACATCGAGTGGAGCACACTCCCGGTTTTTGATTTGATTTGTTTACACAACAAACCCCGGGCAGGGCGCCAGCCCACTGCAGGGCAGACTCAGTCCATCTTAAACTATAATTCCTTGTCTCACATTTTCCTCTCCTGGTCAGTTTCTTTTCACAATTTGGTGTCTCTGCTCTGGGCAGTACTGGGTACCTCTGCTGGTAGCATACATTTTTTAAATGATTTAAGTTATAATTCCAAAAAACACTGTTGGTCCTAAAAGATGCAATGAAGCATATTCTAAAAATTATAAAAATCTTAAAAAAAAAAAAAATTATAAAAAATCTTGTCTGCTGTTGTGTTTTATAATGGAGCCAATGGGCACTGGGGTGACACAGTGAGGAAAAAAAGCCTTAACTTACCAAATATGTCCAATTTGAAGTAGCAAAGGTTTCAATTTAAGAAAACATGCCCTTTGCGTTTCTGAGGCAGACAACAAAAGTAAACTGAAAATGTACATTTTATCACAGATTCTTGGTACTATTTTCTCAAAGTAATTACTTCTCTACATGCAGTCTGCGTTGTTGATTGGAGCCAAGGCACCTGCATGTTGTATGCATGCACAAAATAAATAAATACCACCACAAACCAATTATGAAAATTTTTTTAAAGCATGCTGGGTGGCTCCTGGGCCCGTTCAGGCACAGCCAGAAATGCAACATGGGACTGCCTTTCTGTGGGACCTCCACATGCATGAGGAATAGAGGCCAAGTGCAATGTGACCTGTATTTTAATTATTCAGAGAGCTGTAATTTCATGAATGTAATGGATTCTGTGTCCTGTCGGAGGAAGAGAAAGCCCGGAAGCACGTAGTGATTCACACACATAGAGCACATAGAAGATCAAAATACAAAACAAAGCATTTAACGTGCTACTTTAGTTACAACGGGATTGAGAAACTAGTAAATTAAACGATTTTAGGATGAAGTTTATATTGTTCTACTTTAATGACAAAATAAACTACGTGATTAAAGTGGAAATTTAGAGATTAAAGTTGACATTTCATGCTTTTTCCCCACTGTGTGCCTATTTTTTACTCTAATAAGCTTTCATATGATACTCAGACGGTGGGCTACGACTCGCCTTTTCACGGCGACATTGATATGTGACAACTTCTTTTTTATTTCGGGCACTGTGCGACTGTGAACATGAGCTTTCGAGTTTCTCTGACACACTATGTCACTCGATCAACTTCCTTTTGTTGTTTATACCACTGTTTAAACCAACAAATAGTAAGTTTTTCCTTGTCTCTACTTGGTATTCGCTGAAATTCTTCTATTTTCCCTCTTGCTTTTGCCATTGTCTTTTCACAGAAGGCTGAGCTTAAGGGCTATCTATATTGATTTGCATATTCAAAGAGGCGTAATTCTGGGAGGAGTTGGTGCCGGACAGCAGGTGCATGCACGTGCGTTACTTTTCACGCTGACCGGGATTTATGAAGCGGAAAAGCGTGGAAGTTGCCGAACGCTCAGATTTATGCATCTGGATTTTTTTGTGCGTAAGCACATTTCCGATTTTGTCCGTACGCCATGTTATAGTGTGAATTTTACACACGGCGTTATGCATGAGGACACCCAGGTGACTCAGCAAGGGGAGGACAGCAATTCATCCAGACTGTTCTTAGTAAGGGTGGAGAAGCAATGACCTGTGGTATTTCAATTTATGCTTTGAGATAATATGAGCTAATGGAAGCATTTAGACTGAAAAAAGCAGCGGACTCAGAATAAATCCCCTATGGCACACCATATAAAATATCATGGATCTCCGAAGCATAATCACCACAACTAACAAAGAATTTTCTACCTATTAAGTAAAACTGAAACCAATATAAGACACTACCGGAGAGGCCCACCCACTGACTAAGGCAATTTATAAGAATACTGTGGTCTGAATACTGTGGTGCTGCACTCATGCCTAAGAGATCAAGAACAGATAGACGGCCTCTGTCAGCATTAACCCGGAAATCATTTACTACTTTAACCAGTGCAGTTTCTGACCTGTGATTTATTCTAAAACCTGACTGAAACTTGTCAAGAACAGAATGTTGAATCAAGTAATCATTTAGCTGCTGAATTACTGCCATTTCTAGAATATTTCTTAAGAAAGGCAGGTTAGAAATTGGTCTAAAGTTGTCAAAAACATAGGAGTTGAAATTATTGTTCTTGAGCAGAGATTTAACACTTAATGATGAGTTCACTATGTCAAGTACACTATCAATTAGGATATCGAAGATTTCTTTGAAAAAGCCTTTTGATATTGGGTCAGGGATGCATGTAAAGGGTTTAATTTGAGAAATTATTCTGCGTAGTTTGGGTAGATCTATTCCAGTGAAAGAATTTAACTCGCTTAATAGGGAATGCTGGGACTCAATCAAATTAACTTGGGGGGGGGGGGGGGGGGGGGGGTGCTATATTATTTCTAATATCATTTATTTTGTGTTTAAAAAAATATTGAAAAAGCCTTACAAGTTTCACTAATAGTTTTTAGGAGGCGAGGTATTCCATTGAGTGAGTGGGGTTTTACAGACAATCAATAGTTGTGAATAACACTCTTAGATCACCAGCATTATGACTTATAATTTTAGAGAAATAGGACTGCCTCTCAAGGCAGATTAAATGTTATATTCGGTTATTTTAGCCTTCAATATTTCATAGTGGACTATCACTTTACTTTTTCTCCATTTATGCTCAGCTCTCTGGCATATTCCCTTTAACTCAGACACTCTGTGTGTCTTTAAAAGGTATAGATAGATAGATAGATAGATAGATAGATAGATAGATAGATAGATAGATAGATAGATAGATAGATAGATAGATAGATAGATAGATAGATAGATAGATAGATAGATACTTTATTAATCCCAATGGGAAATTCACATTCTTCAGCAGCAGCATACTGATACAATAATAGTGCTGGAGGATTTCTTAACAGTCTTTTCATGGGCCACTATGTCAGCTGCAGCATTAAATTTTCCATCTTACTGTTAACACTGTTAGCACTATTGAGGTAAGCACTACAATCTGACTATTTAGCATATCAGCAAACACTGAGATGTATCAAAATAAAAATTTTAACAATAAGCTTCTCATTAGTTGTACTGTAGTTATCAGTACTTCTACATTAAATAATATGCAAACATGGTCCGATATACTGACATCCACAGCCTGCCTCACATCAACCTTTAATCCTTTAGAAATCACTAAATCCAGTGTGTGTCCTCCCTTATGTGTGGGTTGGCTGATGTGCTAACTGAGGTCAAAGGAGAACAGTAAATTAATGAATTATCTTGCTTTTGGGTACATGAAAATTAAAATTACCTTATATGCCCCTGTGGGTGCAGCACCTCAGTCGCAATTAAGTAATTAAGACAGAACACACCATCATGTGCAGACATGCTCCGTCTCAATCATCACACCAACCTCTCACAGTTGCATGAGCTCAAACACCCATGGAGCTCGAGCCGGCTATTTAATTATTTATGTATTTAAAAATTGAGCGACTGTTCAACCACAAATCCACTATACCACAAGGATGCAGACCATCTCGCCTGAAAAAACGCGTTCACTCCCAGAAAAGATCTCTATGATCCACTAAACTGATGTTTTGTCTCTTGCATAAGCCTCTTAACCAGTTGTTCAAGGTCCAGAGATGAATGTAGGATTCATCTGACCATCTAGCCAAAAGTAGGGTACGGTACCCAGAATGATGATTTTCACTGCTAAGGTCCTCTCCTTCATGGCTTGAATTTGTGTTGTGAACTTTGCCTTTAGGACCTGCAACTGTCAATATCAAATGTTATTTATACCCGCATGTAGTACAGTGGTCACAACAGCCCTGTCCTCGTGCTTCTCGAAGACTGTCAGCACTCTTCTCATAATATCTCATACACATGCATTGGGAAAACAAGAAACAAAAGATTTCTGTGTAGGCCAAGAAACATTGAGGTGCCATACAATTGAATCCCCAATAACAAATACATCACCAAAGACAAGACATGGTGGGGGAGCAGAGAGGGTCGAAGCGGTTCTGGATGGCAATGCTTGAGCCCCCACTGGCATTGCTGAAACAGCCAGACTCCCACTTCATCATCATTTCAAGAAGGCGTGAGGGGTTACACTCATTGCGCCACTGAGTGAGTGGCACAGTGCAGGGTTCATGTTGTCGAATCAAGACGAGTTACGACGAACTCAGCTGCTGAGGAGGTCTCTTTTAGTAGGCGAGCCTTCAAGGGCCCGGATTTCATTGACAATGTGCTTTATCTCATAGTCACAAAGGAATGCCAGCTCTGTGCTACCTCACTGCCTATGCTGAAACATCTGTGCTAAATGTATTAAAGTTTACTCTGACTAAAAGTAATTGTATGACTATAAAGGCCATTCAGTTATTGTCACTTAATTGCATGCCATGTGTGTGCTCAGTCTGCCTCACTGGATCACAGAAGCACATATTTTGATAATGGCTTTAGCAGGCAACATCATTGCAAAATAACAAAATAAGCTTCTGTTTAATAAATGAATGTGAGAAATCGTAAATATGATATTTTCAGTTATTATTGTCTAGTTGTCTACACAACAGAACAGCAATTCACATTCACTGTCAATAACAGTGCTTGGTGTTGACCTTCCATTGTGAATTCATGCTCCTGGAAGATAACCAGCAAAGTAAAGAGAACAGCTGGTCTTCTTTTAAAATGGCTGAATCTCGTTAAAAGTTTTTGTTTTTTTTCTTTTTAAAATGACATGATGACATTTTGCAATATGTTTAAAATCTCAAGATGTGGATTAATACTCAATACCATTTTCGGTTTGAAAAATGAATGTATAGTATGTTTTAAGGCTTTTTTTCACATTGGAATCCCAATATCCATTAGTTCCACTACAAAACACAAGGCTAGTTGTTTATTAATATTTATAAAATATGATTTGCTTTAGAATGCAGTAATATATACCACCAGTAATGGTGCACTGCACAATAACGTGCAGTGAATACACTTGACTTGAGCGTTCATAGTTTTCCTACTCTTTCTCTGTATGTTTAGCAGTCATTTGCTCAGAGGTTGATGCGCTTGTTGCTTCCTGAGCAGTTCTTCTTTTCTCAACCCTAGCAGCCCGCTTGTTCTCTTCTTTTGTCAGCATCTTTTCGCATTAAAACTGATTAAGTCAGTGTTTGTGTTGCAATTACTTAGTACGTTTTCCTTAATTTTTCAGTTAAGCTTGAAGAATGATTTAAGATATAAAGAGGTAGGGGAAGTGACAGCGAAGGTGGTAGGGATGAGAACGGCGCCCATACGCATATGCCACACGAATTATTGATTTAAAAGGTGTTTGAATCCGTAAACTCGAATAGGAACTGCTTCCTTTGATAACCTTTTAAACCAACTACAATTTTTAATGGTTTTTACAGACTGAGTTCAAAGCAGAACTGAACACAATAGACAAGATGGTGATTATATGGTAAGTTGGCAGGAATGGGTGGGTCCAGAGGCACAGGAACAGGAAGTGACATCAGTGGAACCAGAAGTGATGTCAGAAGACTTGAGTTCACTCTACTGGTCTACAGAGAGAAAAAGGATTAGTGGACAGCACCAACCTTTGGTTCAGCAGTTAAGTACAATTATTCAAGCCCATAGGCTGTCTCCCATGCACACATGAGTGACATGGGCCCCTGATCCCCATACAATCGGGTCGGGCAGCCCGAACTGAGAGGCCATGAACCTGTGACAAAGCATTAGTATTGGCATGGAGAGAGCCCTGATGATGGACAACAATAAACCGTTAAGGATGGAGGTCCAAAAACCACCTTGTGACTCGTGGGTTCAATTCCCTGTGAACTGCCATCCACTGTAAAGGGGCATGATTGGTGACAAGGATAAACTCATGGCCTAGGAGATAATACCTCAGCTGAGTAACTGCCCACCTGATTGCCAGAGCTTCACATTTCACTGGTGCATGCCTGATTTCCCAATCCAATAGTTTCCGGCTCAGGAACATGACGGGGTGATAAAGACTGTCAACACTTTGCCTCGGCACAGCACCAAGGACTGTGTCCGAGCCGTCAGTCTGGAGGATAAAAGGCAAAGAAAAGTTAGCAGCCATTAAGATAGATGCTGACGTCAGGGCCTGCTTCAGGTCACTAAACGCAGCTTCTGCCTCTGAACCCCATATCACAATGTTCGGAGCCTGCTTCTTTCTTTCAAGGATGCCACCTTCTCGGAGAAACAAGGTACAAACCGGTGGTAGTAACCCACTAACCCCAAAGCCCAGGGGGCCCTTTGGTCTTTGGACAGGGTCGTTTGACTATGGAATCTGTTTTCGAACATTATGGTCTTACCATGCCGCTGCCCACCAGGTAGCCCAAATATTTGGCCTCAGTTAGTCCAAAGTACCATTTCTTTGTATTTATGTAGAGTCCAGTCTCACCTAGTGTATTGGGCACAACATGAACCCAGTGTAAGTGTTCCTTCCATGTGCTGGAATAGATGACAACATAATCTAGGTAGGCAGCACTATAGGAATTATGGGGACGTACCACTTTATCCACTAGACGCTGGAAAGTTGATGGTGCCTTGTGTAAACTGAATGGAAGGACATGATACTACCAGTGTCCACTAGGGGTTCTAAACGAACCTGCCAATACACTTTAGTCATGTCAAGAGTGGTCAAGTATTCTATTTTACCAAGCTACTCGAGGAGGTCGTCCACTTGTGGCATTGGATAGGCATTCAACTGAGAAACCTGATTAAGCCAATGGAAGTCATTGCAAAACCTTCAACTTCCATCTGGCTAAAGGATCAAGATGATAGGACTTGGATTATGACTTTCCTCTATTACACCTAAGTCCAACATATGCTTGATTCCAAGTTCCACATCGGCTCATTTTGCCTCCAGGAGTCAATACAGGTGTTCTCAGACAATCACCCCGGGTTCAGTCACAATGTCATGTGCAAAAAAAGAGGTCCATCCAGGTTTATCTCCTACCACCTCTGGCTCGCAATCCCAGCTCTGCTGCTCGCGTATGGGGAAGCAGATGTACAATTTAATGCATAATGGAACTATCTATTTTACATTACAGTGAGTAATTAACCATAGTAAAAAATAGTAAAACGTAATAAATTGAAAGAAAATTATGTTTCATGTTGCATTAGAGGTATTCATTGCATAATACAATTTCGTTCTGTTTGGCTTTGAAATTAACACACAAATACTTTTTAAACTTACACTTTTACTGTAAAGCTTTAGTAAAAACAATATTTGGAATTAACTTTTTGTCAATATTGGTATGACTTTTGATTCCCTGTTTGGAGTTACATCGTAACAACGCAACGTATAATTGCCTGTGAGTGAATATCATTTCTTTCTCTTTAATAAATAAACCGACTTTTTCGATTCTTTGTCCCTGTGATTTGTTAATTGTCATAGCAAAAACTATTCTAATGGGAAACTGTAAACGTTTTAATTTGAATGGCATATCAAGATCTCCTTTGGTGTCTAATGTTTTCCGCGGAAGATGTATTACATTACCTTTCCTGTCGCCTGTTAAAATTTTACATGTCAGAATTGTTCGACCAATTTTGAATACAACTAATCTTGTCCTATTGCATAGCCCACCACTCATACATAAATTATGCAATAACATTATGATACATCCTTTTTCAACAGTAATTCGTCCAGTGGAAGACTGGACGGTGTTAATGGTTGTGGATATTCTATGGGATATTGTAAGATTAAGTTTTCATCTTCCACACGATCACCACCAACTGTTTCAGCATAGTCTATTGATACACATTTAACCAATTTGTCGTGTAACCGATCAACAATTTTCTCATTAATTCGTTTGACTTCATCATTTCTCGGTGTTAAGATTGCCCGTGTATTCATTTCTTCTGTTGATAAGCATTTGCAATGAAATTTTTCATTAGGATTTGGACATAATAAGTCTTCTTTTATTGGGAACTTAAAGTGAGGAAAACGTAAAAATTTATAAGAACTGAGAGTGCAGGAACTGTATCTGACAAAAGCATTTACACAAATGAGAGGTGAGAGGTCCGTGGGCCGTTAACTGGAAATGGTTCAGAGGAGGGCGGGACTTGAAAAAATCTCTTGGCAGTAGTCTCGTCTTGCGGAACTAGAACAAAATCTCTTGGAAATAGTCTTGTCTCATCTCAAGATTTTCTTTTATAATAGAGAGATATCTACAGAAAATGTTTTATTTTGATTTTGGAAATGTGTTATGGCAAAAGAGTTCACATTAATAATACTAAATGGATAAATATGTGGACAAATCTTTTGTCATACAGAAAATTATGACTATCAAGGGGATTAAATACTTTTGCACACCACTGCACTGATTTCTGAGGTTCTCCAATAATTTTCAAAACAAAACTCAATTTAAAATGAATATATGGACAGTATGAATGTAGAGTTGTTAAATCGGTATGAACAAATCATTCTTAATGTCCTGCTGTGTGGACTTTGTTGTATTACTTGCATTTCATTCTGTATACTATAATAGACTGTAATTTATTATTTTGAATTTTATCTTTGTGTTGTGCTTGGTTAACATGCAAGCTGACTTGTTAAGATAGACTATCACGTGGATTCATTAATTCTTGTTAGTGGACTAAAATCCTTTCTAATAAGCCCAAAGGCCATGTCTGTGACTTGTCTTCTGATGCTCCATATTCAGTCAAGTTATCTTTTAGTTGAATTATGGATTAATTTGGGGCCTTCAGCAGTTGGAATAATTAAACATGCTTCTAATGCTACTTCAGAAATATGCAGAGGAGGGTGAGAATTATTAATGATCTTGCAGTTTTCCTGCTGTGGCTTTCATACTCATCATTCATTGTTTACTCTTATAAGTGAGATAAGAATTCAGCTCGACTTCTCAAAATATGTGCTATCACTTTGCTATTAACTTTTGAGTTATTAACTCAAAATAATTTAATGTTTCTACCTATTCATCACACAGTCATATGTGTCCTTATCTTTATAGATAAGGAGTTTAAATCTCCACATGACTAATGGTGAACTAATTTCTTTTGTTTTTTGCAAGTCAGAAACTAATCATAGCCAGTTTGATGTACTGTTAGCTAGCTCTGCATAAGGAAAACTAGGTGTGATTGTGCTCAAGGCCTTGATGTTAAACTCCGCTTAGCTACTGCCCATAACATCTTTCACTTTTTACACTTTTTCTTATACAGGTGCCTTTTATAAATATTAAAATGAACCTGATTTGCAATGCTAAAACCTCATTATTGTGTAGCTGTTTGTTCATTGCATGGATGATGGGGCAAATAAGACTACTGACAAATGACCTAGGAAATGGCACAAGTCCAGGTCAAATAATAATGATGATGACATATTTTATTAATCCTCCAGGGATTGTGTGACCTTTGGGGGTGAAAGTGCAGGGTCATTCATTGAAAAGCACCCCGGAGCAATTTTCAGTGCCTAGAGATTGTGCAGTGCAATGGCATGTTTTAAAAAGCACTCTTTAGGGGCAGCACCCTGGTATAGTGTTTAGAACTGCTGCCCTATAGCTGTACTGTCATGGGTTCAAATCCCAGCTTAAGCACTGGGTCTGTCTGGAGTCTGCATGTTCTCCCCTTGAGGGATTTCCTTCCACATTCCCAAAAAAGTGCATATTAGGATATGTGGTACCTCTGTATTAGCTTAGAAGAAGTGAATGTGGGTGTGTGCCCTCTCTAACAGCAGTACCACATCTAAAGTTGGTTATTGCTTAATTGGCACTGGTCCTACATGACCCAGAATTCAATGAAATAGGTTTGCTTTCTGGGTCCATGTTTGCATGTTCTCCCTGTGTCTGGGTGAGTTTCCTCCAGGGTGCTTTGGTTTTGTCTGACAGCTCAAAGACGTACACTTTAGGTGACAAATACTGATCATATTAATTTTGTTTTTCTCTTTCTGAATTTCGCTTCCGATTTTCATGAATCCTTTATGTCATGAGTCTACTTGGTTAATGTTCTCACTGACTATAGTATAGTACATAGTATAGTACATCACTATACCATAACGACCCTTCATGTCAGACCTTATTACAGTGTATATTTACACTTACACGGTATTCTTGCTTCCCTTTTTCCCCAGACTGCATACATCTGAGGGCAGCAGCCCTGGCGTCAACAAGCTAAGGAGGCCACACAATAAGATATCAGCATGTTTCCTTGAAAAAGACACCAAATGTTAGCCTTATGAAAATCTAGGATATTCAAGTTTGTCTTTTTAAAAAGGGTACATTTCTAGTCTGAAAACGGCAGGAGTTAAAGTGGCCTGATTTGGATTTAACTCTTTAGATGCATGTTAAATCCCACAGTTTATTAGTGTAGATAAGCGATCGAGTGTGCCAGGTTTACCAGTGCATTAAATTAGCGAACCCGCATTGGACTGGGTAAACTTCACATGCACTAAATAGGTGAAATATGAATTCCTTTCGTAACTTGTGCAAATAAGAAGCTGAGGGCTAGTAAGTAGATGGCTAACTAATATCATTTCCTTTTACTATAAATTAGTGCAGTGGTTAGAGGTGCTGCTTCGCGGATTTAACAATCTGGGCTTGAATGCATGGCCTGCTTTTATAAACTTGCAAATATCCATTTCTGTGGACTGTAACTGTGTGAGGAAAACATCTGACTGTTCAGTGATATGTCCTGTTTCCAGAAAATGATGTACAGTACTACACGATGGTATTTGGTGCTCATCTTAAAGTACCTGGTGTGCAGGCTATGGTAAGTGGTGGACATGAGATAGTAAGTTGTACGCAACGAATTGTTTCCAAGGAAGAAATAAAACACCATATCTCCTCAGGTACTCTGTACGAGTGTGCAGACGAATACCTATAAACATAAACACATACCTAAACCCTTACCCTCCTACAAGCCTAATCTTAACCGTATTGTAATGGCCATAGTGCGATGGGCATTTTGTGAATGACGTTCTGGGCAGTACTTGACATACGTCATAGGTATTACAGGCTGCAGTTAAACCCATCTCCAACCATCCCATACTCCTTTAATAAATAAATGCTTTTTTACATCACCGCGCTACAAGAGCTGGAAGTGACGTCAAACTGAAGCGTTGAAGCCTTGGTAAATGCGTAATTAGGTAGCCCGGAAGCGCACTTTTGTAATTTTTTATTCTAACATTATCTCGTACATACGTGAAACTATCCCGTACGTACGCGAAAACGTATGAGATAAGGGTTATCCCATAATTTTCTTACTGACTGGACTGAAGATAGACTTCACTTTTTTTTTTTTTTTTTTTGCACTGTATATTCCAGAATCGAAAGGCCGTGAAGGATCAGTTAAGAACTGATCACTAATAATGTTATTACAGCATTCTATGTTATGTTACAGTAACGTTACATTTTAATGTTAATGAAATGTTAGCACGTAGAGTTTCCTCTGTGTTTTTAGAACGTTATTTATGAACGTTGCACCATAATGTTACAGTAACATTATATTTTAATTTTAATGGAATGACACAGTATAGATTTCTCTCCGAGTTCATACAAAGTTATTTATCCCAACTGGAAAACGGGACTTGCCGTCCCTGTCCAGAAAGGGAAGGGTGATCGCCTGGATTGCGGCAATTACAAAGGGAAAATACTGCTCTATAAAGTCCTCACTAGGGTCATCCTTAATAGTATCTGTGATCACTTGGTCTGGTGAAGAAGTTTACCATCAACCTCATCCTGGCATTGAAGGTTCTCATTGAGTGCCAACGCAAATATCGGCAGAGTTTCTTTGCAGTCGTAGTCGATTTTCGTAAAGCGTTTGACTCAGTTGATTGAGCTGCCCTTTGGGACATCCTGAGGGTTCATGGGGTCCCCCTGAATTTGCTGGATATCATGGATGGCCTGTACACTGGTACTGTGAGTGCTGTGCAGAGTGGAGGCAGGACCTCTGCATCTTTCCCAGTTGATTCTGGGGTTCACCAGGGTTGTGTTCTTGCTCCTACTCTGTTCAATGCTTGCATGGACTGAGTGTTGGGCAGGGTTGTGGGGTCCAGCAGCTGTGGAGCATCTGCCGGTGAAGAAAGATTCACAGATTTTGACTTTGCTGACGATGTTGTGATCTTCGCAGAGTCAATGGAGGCTCTGATTGGGGCTCTCAAGAGACTGAGTGAGGAGTCTGAGTGTCTGGGCTTAAGAGTGTCCTGGATAAAAACCAAGATCCAGATCTTTAATGACCTCTTGGGCACGGCCATTAGCAGTGTGTCTGTCTGCAGAGAGAGTGTCAACCTTGTCGAGAGGTTTACTTACCTCAGCAACAATATTCATGTTTCTGGTGACTCTCCCTTTGAAATCAGTAGATAGATTGGGAGAGCATGGGTTGGGGGGTAATGAGGTTGCTGGAAAGGGGTGTGTAGATAGATTGGGAGAGCATGGGTTGGGGGGTAATGAGGTTGCTGGAAAGGGGTGTGTGGTACTGCCGATATCTATGCAAAAGGACAAAGGATCAAGTCTTTAGAATCTTATAGAGCTCCTTGTATTGCTATATGGTTGCGAGACATGGAAACAATCCAGTGACCTGAGATGAAGACTGGACTCCTTCAGTACTGTGTGTCTTCAGGGAATCCTTGGGTACTTCAGGTTTGAGTTTGTTTCGAACAAGAGGTTGCTCACAGAGTCCTGAATGAGGCACATTACCTGCATTGAGAGGTAGCGTCAGTTACAGCACTACAGCCATGTGGTGCGATTCCCAGAGGGTGATTCGGCTCACAGGATCCTCATTGTTGAGGATCTGAGTGGCTTGATCAGGTCAAGGGGACTCCCATGTGACACCTGGCTGTGGCAGAGAGAGGGTCATTTCCAGAGGGTGGGACTGGAGCACATGTCTGCCTGGGGGTTGCCATCCGGGATCCCAAGCTGTTTCTTTGTGTGATGGGTGTGGCAATGCGCTGTACCAGTGCATGCTTCCCAGACTAACCTGGCATGACTGAAATAACATTATCAAAGTTTATTCCCTGTACCCTTTATTCCTTGTTCTGAACAAATAACTCATAGACAATCAAAAAGGTCAATTCAACAGTACACCATGTATTATGTCTCCAAGTAAGACACGGATAACACTAGGAATAGCCACTACACCTTCCTGAAAGGAATAACCACTATGCTTTCCTTATTTATAAAAAAACCCCAAAACCAATCAAAAAAATTAATCAGTCAAACAAAAAAAGATTTATTCAACAAGGAAAACCTGGAAAGTCACACCCCTGAGAGAAAAGATTCATCTATGTAGCTCGTGTCTCCACATTTCAAATGCTTGGTCTATTGGAGCTTTTGCAATAGAATGCAATACAAAGTACGCATAAATGGGAACATTTTAAAAAAAGAACAAAATTTGAACATGAAATACTTTATTGTTGTCATACTGGTAGAGCCAGAGCTGCTCCTGCCAAAAGACTTTTATTTGGATCCACCATCCCAAAAAGGTGCATGTTTTAGGACCTCTCTGAGCTCATTGTTTACATCTTAGTTATTTTTTGTAGGTCAGTAAGCCTTTTCTGTAATTATAACAGCCAAACACTAGCTTTACACCTTGATAGTCATGCTTTTTACTTCAGTATCTTTGCAAAGGAAAAAAAAACTGCTTTATAAGGCATATAAGACTATTGACTGTAAAGTGAATCGTAGAGCATATGAGAACATGAGGGCACCCATTAAGAAGGATATCAGGGAGGCTAAAAGACAGTTGGAGAGGAATAGAGCAGATAAGGCAAAAGAAAACCCTAAGAGATTCTTTCAATATTTTAGTAGTAAAAGAACAGTCAAGGAGGAGGTCAAATGCATCAGAAATAGTAAAGGGGAATTAAAAGGTATAGACAATGAAATACTGTAGTGGATGTCCTAAACTTATATTTTTCTGAGGTATTCACAAGTGACCAAGTGGATAACCTCCCAGAGGTAAATGTGACTACTAAGGAGGTACTGAGGGATTTGGAAATTGTAGAGGGAGAAGTACTGCTCAGATTAAATAAGCTGAAATCAAACAAATCACCAGCACCAGATAATACTTACACTCGAGTTCTTAAGGAGGCTTGTGAGTACATATGTATTTATATATATAAACATTTGACACATATTATTAGGAAGTCATTGCACACTAGAGAGATTCCAAAGGACTGGAAAATGGCAAATATCATCTCATTATATATAAAGAGTGACAGGGCAGATCCAAGCAACTATAGGCCAGTAAGCTTAACATGCATCACAGGAAAATTAATAGAAGGAATTATTAAGGATAAGATTGAGCAACACCTGGCAAGGACAGGAGTTATTAGGAACAGTCAACATGGGTTCAGAAGAGGGAGGTCATGTTTTACTAACATGCTGGAATTCTATGAGGAGGCATACAAAAGGATACGATCAAAGTGGAGCATATGATATTATTTATCTGGACTTTCAGAAAGCATTTGATAAGGTGCCACATGAGAGGTTGGGCATCAAACTAAAAGAAGTGGGAGTTCAGGGTGATGTTTTTAGATGGGTGCAGAATTGGCTCAGACACAGGAAGCAGAGGGTGATGGTGCAAGGAACCTCATCAGAATTGGCTGATGTTAAGAGTGGAGTTCCAGAGGTCAGTGCTAGGGCCGCTGCTATTTTTAATATATATAAATGATTTAGATAGGAATATATGTAACAAATTGGTTAAGTTTGCAGATGATACCAAAATAAGTGGATTAGCAGATAATTTGGAATCCGTTATATCATTACAGAAGGACTTGGATAGCATACAGGCTTGGGAAGACTTGTGGTAGATGAAATTTAATGTCAATAAATGTAAAGTATTACACATAGGAAGTAAAAATGTTAGGTTTGAATACACAATGGCCGGTCAGAAAATCAAGAGTACACTTTATGAGAAGGAGTTGTAGTGGACTCTAAGCTATCGACTTCCAGACAGTGTTCAAAAGCCATTAAGAAGGCTAACAGAATGTTAGGTTATATAACATGATGTGTGGAGTACAAGTCCAAGAAGGTTCTGCTCAAGCTTTATAATGCACTGGTGAGGCCTCATCTGGAGTCCTGTGTGCAGATTTGGTCTCCAGGCTACAAAAAGGACATAGCAGCACTAGAAAAGGTCCAGAGAAGAGCAACTAGGCTGATTCCAGGGCTACAGGGGTTAAATTATGAGGAAAGATTAAAAGAGCTGAGCCAATACAGTTTAAACAAAAGAAGATTAAGAGGTGACATGATTGAAGTGTTTAAAATTATGAAAGGAATTAGTACAGTGGATCGAGACTGTTATTTTAAAATGAGTTCATCAGGAACACATGGACAAAGTTGGAAACTTGTTAAGGGTAAATTTCGCACAAACATTAGGGAGTTTTTCTTTACACAAAGAATGATAGACACTTGGAATAAGCTACCAAGTAGTGTGGTAGACAGTAAGACTTTAGGGATTTTCAAAACTCGACTTGATGTTTTTTTGGAAGAAATAAGTGGATAGGACTGGCAAGCTTTGTTGGGCTGAATGGCCTGTTCTCGTCTAGAGTGTTCTAATGTTCTAATTAAAATGATTAAGGAAGAATTAATTAAAATAAGGCACACTTACTAGCAATCACTGTATAAATAGAAATCATCTTTAGAGAAACCTTCTCTTTTTCTGATGATTACTGAACAACTCCTAAACGTTGTTCTCTACAACATTCCTCATCATACTTAGAAGTCATAGTTCCAGAATGCTGGGTTTAAACTCTAAAATTTGCCAAAAACATAACTGGCCACATTTATTCAATGTGTTTACAGACATGCACAAAATTAGGCTATGTTGAGTAATCTGGTAAGGCAGAAGTCAGTGGTGTTGTTTATGGGCTTCTGGGCCTTGAGCCTCTTGTTTTTGTCTGTGTATATAAAAGACAAAAACACAAACAGCAGCACTCATGTTCCGAAAGCAAAATGTGAGGAAACAGCAAATATCGTGAGGTGTAAGAGAGAACCTCCTAGTCAAAGGTATGTACAGTGTTACATCCTTAATTTTAGTGCCATAAGTATAACCTTTGAAACACCCCTCATCACGGGCATCTAGCCCCTGATCTTTGAGAGCCCAGCCCTCCGTCCTCCTGTTCTGCGTTCTGACATGTATGGAGGACTAAGCAAAAACTCAGGCATGGAAACTATGGTTACCCGTTTTTCCCATCTAAACACATATGTTGAAGTACAAACATTATCAGGATCATAATAATAATAATAATAATAATTCATTGCATTTATATTGCACTTTTCAAGGTACTCAAAGTGCATTATACAATGAGTCAGGAGCCACCTCAACCAACACTAATGTGCAGCATCCACTTGGAGGATTTGATGGCAGCAATTTTGCGCCAGTATGCTCACCATACATTAGCTGTTAGGTGGTGAAGGGGTGAGAGATAGTTAGCCAATCAGAGACAGGGGATGATTAGGGGGTCAGAATGACGGTTACATCCTACAATTTACAAAGGATGCCCAGGAATCTTCTATGACCACAGAGAGTCAGGACCTCAGTTTTATGTCTCATCCGAAGAACAGTGCCATTTTTACAGCACTGGGATCCACATTCAGACTACAGGATAGGTACCTTCTGCTGCTCTTAGCAACACCTCTTCTAGTGAAATGTATCGATCTGCAGAGCCATAGCACCATACGTCACGGTAGGTCTACGTCAACAGTTTCAGGGCGGAAGTGACATAAACACATGTCTAGACCTGCAGTTTGGTAATAAATGTTTATAGGTTGTCACAAATCAAATTGATTGACATGTTAACCACACCAAACCTAAAAAAACTAACCACTAACCTTAGCCATTTATCCTACATGCTAACCATACTAACCCCTAACCTTAACTTCCGTCCTATAACCTCTGGTCATGGACTTGCGGTGACGAATGGTGCTGTGGCGCTGCAGTTGGGTATTATTGCTTCCAGCTGCAACCCAAGCTTTTTCCTGGGTGGTCTCCCATCCAAGTACTGGCCAGGTCCAAACATGTCTAGCTTCAGGTGGATGACCTGTTCTGAAGTGCATGTGGTAAGGCAGCTGGCTGGGTTTAAGTTTCTAATAAGTGCTGAAGCTGGCGACACCCCTAGCAGAAACTTGGCTTCATCAAAACCTCTGTTTACATGCGGGAGTCCCCTTAGGACTTCTTCTTTGGCAAAACGCTCCTTTGTCCTAGAAATGTGAAAAAAAAATGACTGTTGTGAATCTGAATAAAAGCATAGCGCCTGTGTCTCCCGAGCAACATTGGGAATGTTACTTTTAAAAATAGCTTACTTACGTTACTCATTACATACAAAAAAGTTACTAAAATGCTATATAACTACTACTATAAAATGTAACGCATTACAAGCAGTGCCTTAATTTTGAAATACTTTTTCTTATTTTGTATGAAAAGCTGCACATTTCACTGGCCATAATTTACTATTAAATGACAAGAGCATAAATGAACGTTTTCTGGAAAATGACCAGAAAAACAGTCAAATTTGATAATATTCAACCATCCATCCATTATCCAACCCGCTATATCCTATCTACAGGGTGTTTTTACTTTAGTAAAATAAGTAGGCCGTTAGGTTATTCGATATTTCAAACAGCAATTGGACTGCGTAACGCACGTTACTTTTTATGACAGGTCGTTTTAATATTTAATCAATTTTCCTTAATATCATCAGTTACAGCTGATATCAAGCTTTTACATGTGGTAACCTGCAAAATCGCTCCCAAAATTGAATGTGGTTTCTGAGACTAGCACTATACCCATAGCTCAGTAATATAGATTTAGCGATGTCTAAAATATTAAGACAGGTTATTTCATCCAGGAGAAGGAATAATGCCATTTGCTTTAGGATATTTATCTTGTGGACGCTTCTACATCTGGCTGCTAAAAGCCTCCTGCGGAGCAAAGCAGGCGAACAAAGTACAGCGGACATACACATACTACACATCATTATGTACTAGCTAAATAACTGTTACTCGCGCAGAAATCTCCGTGGGTTAAGCTGGTTTCTCAGACACCAATAACCCGATTTCTCTAGCCTGAATAAAGGTTTATATAGCTTTTTAAAAACCAAGTATCTGTGACTAACCTGCGCTTCATGCACACGCACTGATTGAAAGAAACCTCATCCACAACTGATGAGGCTTTGCTACTGCGCAGTTCTAAAAAAAATTAAGGAGGCGATTTTGAAAAAATAAATCTTTGCCCGAAAACCTGACAGACTTTCCTCATAAAATAGCGTTTGTTCGTTTGTGATTATAAATAAAGTTATTGAAGTCACGATCCGTTGTTTAAACCCCATTGTCCTGGTAACCAGGAAGCAGGCGCGGTGACGGTAAATAAACATGGCGGCGCCCTTGGAAGACAAGTGAGACACACGATGGCTTTGTCAAGTGCAAATATCAGTAAATGTTGACGTACTATATAATACATAAAGTGGCACAGAGGAGACGGTAAGTATGTTTTGCGATCGGTTGGTGTGGCAATCGTTTTTCAGGAAAGGAGAGTGTATATTATTTCAGAAAAATTCTTTCACGCTTATATTATCGTTGTTAATATTATATTTAGAGCAGAATTACCGGGAGACCTGCAGGTTCAGAGCACATGAAAATGAATTTTAATGAATACATTGCCACTTATATAAATATGAAGAAACGTGCTTGGAACACCCGTTTTTCTATTTTCAGAACCTGCTTAATAATGGATGGATGAGGTTTATGGTTGGTGTCATGGACTTTTTCTTTACAATGTCTTTTTTATTTCATAATTTGTCTTAGAAAATGATAATATCCGCCTATAGTGGGCATGATTGCCCTCGTGTAGGTTACATTTTACCTTATGAAATGCTCATTAGCTTTTTCTTTCCAATAGCACCATTAGCCACTGGCTCATACCACCATAGTGCGGCAGGAGGTGCTACCGAGGCAACATTCGTACTGCGTACTGCCCACCCACTCCCAATGAATTTAAATATGCTATTTCAGAATTTCCAAACTGTTAGCTTTAGTGTGTATTTGTTTAGCATGGAGATACCAATGACTGATTATGTATTTTTTTTATATTCATTAAGATACCCCGGCAAAAATAGAATTCCCTTTCACTGGCTTTAAAATTAAAAGTACCTCCATTATTCAAGTGGGCAATATTGTGCCTTCTTCTGTAATAAAATATAAAATATTGTAAATACTAAAAGTAACAGCACATTTAAAATGATGGCATATCAAAGAAGTAGTTGGCCAGCTGTCATTTAAGTAAGCTGTTATTGGCATTCTGTAATATAAAATAACAATGCAATACTTAAGTTTAATTTGTGAAAGACATGGGGATTCCGCTAGTGTAACAGAAAAAGGGGGGGGGGGGGGATATTAGCATAGGGCTTACAAACAATTATAATTTACTGACCGATTTGTCTGACTGTGTGCACATTTTGAATTTCTTTGACATGTTTTCTGCATAAACACTGCTTAAAATCTAATCTCATCTTATTTTCTCAACTCACCCTTTCTTGTGAAAGCCACCGGGGCAATGCTTAAAATCAATATTAAAAATAAGAATTCAAATATATCTGTGATGTTGAATTGCTGAAAATATCCAGAATTATCTTGGTAAACTTGGTTTTTGTAACAACATGCATTTAAAATCTAGTTTGTCAAGGTTTGTGACATTTGCGATTGTAAGTTTTATATCTGCATCATTAACTGATAAAACACTTAATAAAGACTGATGAGTCAAATTGATTCAGATTTCAAAGTCACAAACTTCTAGGGCTTTTAATTGTTTAAATCTGTCCCTTTTTTCTATTTGTCCCAAATTTAAGGCATTCTGTGTGAAATCAGACTTACCAGATTTACTGTCAAGCATTATGCAAATGTCATGTAAAAACTGCCTTTGTTGTTCTGTTGTCAGAGTATCTTACATGAGTGATCAAATTTTGGTATTGTCTAGCCTGTGTACAAATCCAGAATTAGAAAATGAATGGATTAATTGTAGTCAGTTAATTGTAATGGGAAGATTGCATTACATTCGCCAATGTACCGTTCAAATATGTGATGTACTCTGTGCCAGTGTTAGGTTATTTTACACCCTAGGCCAATCTTATTAGTGTGCCAATCGACTGTTCACTAGCTAACCCATGTGGCTGGGCACCTCCACCTTATGATCTGCACTCTAGGCAAATGCCTAATTCGCCTTAATGGTGGCGCTGACCCTGGATATACTGCATGCATTTTCACTGCGTTTATCACATGTATGGAGTAATGCTCAAATTTAGCCTTTGTAGACTCACATTTAGAATTGTTTTTGCCCATATTGCTGAAACTATGTGTGTATTTGTGGATGTGTGCTTGGTCTCCCTCTGAACTGTACAAATATGTTGTAATTTGTACAAGGTGTGACAGAAAGCTATGCAAATACCATTAAATGAAAGTCTGCAATGTGTACTTTAATCACATGTGAATTGCTTGATTTGTAATTATAAACTGTGGGGCAGAGGGGTAAATCAAGGAAAAATGTGTCTTTGTCCCAACCATTATGGAGGGCACTGAATTTATGCATTTTTTTAAATACACCATCTACAGGAGTGTAATATTTCTTATCTATGCTCAAGAAGAGGTCTAAGCTGACTTTTAATTAGTACATAATTGCTTTTTTTTTTTTCTGTTAGATTGCACGTCTGATCCATGAACGTTTTTCGATATGGGTCTGCAGGTCTTGGACTGCACTTGTGGGGATCCAGAGTTGGAAGACTGAGTTACAGCAGCAATGCGAAGGAAACAGTTGGCACTGAGCTAAACCCCAGCCGAATCAAACACCTCCAGTACAAACATGAAAAGGAAAAAAGGCAGAGAGATCGGCTAGCAGCTATTAAAGCAAAAGGAGAATATGCAAATGTGAGTCACGACACCCGATTAGTGGTTTATATAAACATTAAAAATTAAAGTTGTTTTTAGATTTCAGAGAATTTTGTTTCTTTGAGTTTGAAGTGTGCAGTACATCACTACCTTTTAGTAGGTTTTCTTTAACTAAAACAATAGTTGCAGTGGGAAGTTAATCAGAAGATGATTAAATGCAAATGCTAAAAGTAATTCAGTTATGTTCTTTGCAGAGAAAATTACAAAAAATATTGTAACATACAAAGATAATACAGTTAGGTACATAAATATTTGGACAGAGACAACTTTTTTCTAATTTTGGTTCTGTACTTTACCACAATGAATTTTAAATGAAACAACTCAGATGCTGTTGAAGTGCAGACTTTCAGCTTTAATTCAGTGGGGTGAACAAAACGATTGCATAAAAATGTGAGGCAACTAAAGCATTTTTTTAACACAATCCCTTCATTTCAGGGGCTCAAAAGTAATTGGACAAATTAAATAACTGGAAATAAAATGTTAATTTCTAATACTCGGTTGAAAACCCTTTGCTGGCAATGACAGCCTGAAGTCTTGAACTCAAGGACATCACCAGATGCTGGGTTTCCTCCTTTTTAATGCTCTGCCAGGCCTTTACTGCAGCGGCTTTCAGTTGCTGTTTGTTTGTGGGCCTTTGTCTGAAGTTTAGTCTTCAACAAGTGAAATGCATGCTGAATTTGGTTAAGATCAGGTGACTGATTTGGCCATTCAAGAATTTTCCACTTCTTCACTTTAATAAACTCCCAGGTTGCTTTGGCTGTATGTTTTGGGTCATTGTCCATCTGTATCATGAAACGCCGCCCAATCAATTTGACTGCATTTAGCTGGATTTGAGCAGACAGTATGTCTCTGAACACCTCAGAATTCATTCAGCTGCTTCTGTCCTGTGTCACATCATCAATAAACACTAGTGTCCCAGTGCCACTGGCAGCCATGCACGCCCAAGCCATCACACTACCTCCACCGTGTTTTACAGATGATGTGGTATGCTTTGGATAATGAGCTGTTCCACGCCTTCTCCATACTTTTTTCTTGCCATCATTAGGGATGGGAATTGATAAGATTTTCACGATTCCGATTCCATTTTCGATTCTGTTTAACAATTCGATTCTTTATCGATTCTCCTATCGATTCTTATTTTTAAAAAAGGAGAACACACAGGTCGATTAACTTAGAACTTTGTTTTATATCTTATCTTTGAACAAGATAGAAATTTAGGAGTAGCATGACCTTACAAACCCAATAGTGAGATCTTAAGAGATCCACAGCCTACGGCTCCTCGATGGGGTGCCATGGGGTCCCCAGAAAAAAATGTGTAAATGTAAAATAATAATAAAATAAATATTCTTCTGTAGCAATAACAAAGTATAACATAAATTATTCTGTGGCAATTACACAAGAATGTCCAGTAACATTTACACTCTCCTTTTTAAAAGTATATATGAGCTGAGCACTCAAAAATAAAACTACATCAGCCAGCAACAAATACAATCAACTCAAGTCCAATGGAACTGTGCACAGTGCAATTCTGCAACCATCAACTATTTTGACAGCTACATCCATGTTGGCCGCATTATCAACAGTGGCTGCCATAACCTTGTCTTTGATACCATACTCCTCCAAGATCTCATCAGTCTCCTCTGCTACAGCTGTCCCTGTCTGTGCCTTGTTTACTGGTTTGGTTTTGAGGACTTTTTCTTGAGCCTGGCCATTCCTGACATAATGCAGCGTTACTGTGAGGTAATGATCTTGACTAAAACTTGTCTATCCATCTGCAGTGACGGCTGCCTTCAACACATGTTTCAGCTTAGAAATGGAAACGGATGCAACATCTGGTAAGAGGAGAACACGCAAATTTGACATTCCATGACTTAGCCTACAATTAAACACATTCACTTACCGAAAATCGGGGGCATCTACTGTGGCAAATGGGTGCAAGCCTTTTACCACAAACTTAGTCACTGCTCGGTGACATTCGTCTATCCTGGCCTGTGTCATTTTACTTTTCCCCGCCTCTGTGAAAGGAGAAGCTACCGGTAGACTGCAGCGAGAACTGCCAGCATCTGAGACAGCCAGACTCTGTCTGTCTCTCTCGTCATGGTCATCTAAATGCAATGCACAATAATAGCAGGTTTTGCAATAAGGCAAATCGCGCTAACATAATATGCAATGTTAGTTGATTAGTTACCTGCCGTATTAACGGGAGAGGACCTGCAAACGTTACCGCTGCTGCTGGGTTGAGATTCACTAGTCCAGAGCGGATCAAAAACACAACATTCATTTAAGGTTATCGCGTGTTTTGTGTGCAAATGCTTTTGCATATTCGTAGTGTTTCCTCCCTTTGATTAAATATCTACTTTGCAAGTATTGCAAGTTGCCCTGTTGTCATCCTTTCTCATAAAGTATAACCAAACTTTTGAGCATTTGTGCCGCTTAGGCGCCATGTATCCTGCTGGGTAAATGACGCTACGCAACGCGGTGACGTCATTCGAGGCGACTGGAATCGATAGGGGAATCGTTTGCAAAAATGGCAAGCATTCCAAGGAATTGAAACAGTGGGAACCGGTTTTCGATGCCCATCCCTAGCCATCATTCTGGTAGAAGTTGATCTTGGTTTAATCTGCCCAAAGAATGTTTTTCCAGAACTGTGCTGGCTTTTTTAGATGTTCTTTAGCAAAGTCCAATCTAGCCTTTCTATTCTTGAGGCTTATGAGTGGCTTGCACCTTGCAGTGCACCCTCTGTATTTACTTTCATGCAGTCTTCTCTTTATGGTAGACTTGGATATCGATACGCCTACCCCCTGGAGAGTGTTGTTCACTTGGTTGGCTGTTGTGAAGGGGTTTCTCTTCACCATGGAAATAATTCTGCGATCATCCACCACGTTGTCTTCCTTGGATGTCCAGGTCTTTTTGCGTTGCTGAGTTCACCAGTGCTTGCTTTTTTTCTCAGGATGTACCAAACTGTAGATTTTGCCACTCGTAATATTGTAGCAATTTCTCGGATGGGTTTCTTCTGTTTTCGCAGCTTAAGGATGGCTTCTTTCACCTTCATGGAGAGCTCCTTTGACCGCATGTTGTCTGTTCCTAGCAAAATCTTCCACATGCAAGCACCACACCTCAAATCAACTCCAGGCCTTTTATCTGCTTAATTGATAATGACATAACGACGGACTTGCCCACACCTGCCCATGAAATAGCCTTTGAGTCAATTGTCCAATTACTTTTGAGCCCCTGAAATGAAGGGATTGTGTTAAAAAAATGCTTTAGTTGCCTCACATTTTTATGCAATCATTTTGTTCACCCCACTGAATTAAAGCTGAGAGTCTGCACTTCAACTGCATCAGAGTTGTTTCATTTAAAATTCATTGTGGTAATGTACAGAGCCAAAATTAGAAAAAAGTTGCCTCTGTCCAAATATTTATGGACCTAACTATATCTACCCTAAATAATATTAATATATATATATATATATATATATATATATATATATATATATATATATATATATAATATTTATATATATATATATATATAATATTTATATATATATATATAATATTTATATATATATATATATATAATATTTATATATATAATATTTATATATATATATATATATAATATTTATATATATATATATATAATATATATATATATATAATATTTATATATATATAATATTTATATATATATATATATATATATATATATATATATATATATATATATATATATATATATATATAATATTATATATATATATATATATATATATATATATATATATAATATTATATATATATATATATATATATATATATATATATATATATATATAAATATTATATATATATATATATATATATATATATAAATATTATATATATATATATATATATATATAATATTTATATATATATATATATATATATATATATATAATATTTATATATATATATATATATATATATATATATAATATTATATATATATATATATATATATATATATATATATATATATATAATAAAATCTTAAGGCTAAAAGTGCAACGATTTTATGTGATGTTTTTTGTCATGCTTTAAATTGGGCTTATTTTAAAACCTACATATATATGTTGGTATCATTCTTTTCAGAGTTTATCGAACTTTAATGTGATGTTGTTAGATTTTCAGATTCTTATTCTGTTTTTAAATTATAAACTAAAAAATTTCAAGAACTCACATCTCACGAGACAAGACTTTGTGCCAAGTCCTGGGGCTGGAAATAAAAGACAAACAGTAGGACAGCTGGTGTACAGGCTTTTAAATGTTCGAAGTGCCGAGCGAGATGCAGATCACGCGGCACGGCAGCAGCAGCAAGCCAGCAGCTAATCGAGGAAAGAGGAGGTAAAAAAAAAAAAATATTTGTTTCCTATTGTATCACCATTTAAGAGGGGGGAGCGCGTCTGCTTGGGGTGCATTCAGCCCCCCTCTTCATAGTGCAAGAGGCAGAGACACGAAGTTTCTGGCGAACCCCCTAGTATTAACATACAATTCAAGCTAATTAATATAATGCATATTTTAAACTGTGTGTTCAGTGCTTCATGTAAACATATACAGTTAATGACAATTTGGACAAGTGGCACCAGGGGAGAGCTGAAACCTCACACTGCTTATATCCTAATTTGATTCCTTTGCGGACTTTGCTTTTCTCACACACTCCAAACACATACAGATAGGCTGGCAAATAAATCTCAATTTACTTTATTTGAGTGAAGGTATGTGTGTCTGACAGTGTGCCTTGTAATGGACTGATGGCTTGGGCAAAGTTTGATCCATCTGCTGCTGGGATAATCTTTTGCTCCCATAACCCTGTACTATGATTAATAATTTAATTATCTTTATACTGTATAAAGCACTTTTCTATCCTACTCGACACACTTTACATAGACAGCGAATAACCATTTTAACCATCACCTAAATGACATGATGGCAGCCATTCTTGCACCATTATGTTCACCACACATTAGCTGTTAGGTGGTGAAGTACGTAGTGAGAATGAGAGTTAGCCAGTAAGGGATAAGGGATTATTAGGGGGGCAGAATGCACAAGACTGCAATCCTCCGGGATGTTTTATGACCACAGAAAGTCAGGGCCTCAGTTTTATGTCTCATCTGAAGAACTGAGCCAATTTTTACAGTACATTGTCTCCATCACTGCAATGGGACATTGGGATCCACTCACAGACCTCAGGGTAAGCGCCCTGTGCTGGCCTCCCCAACATGTTTCAGTGGATAATTTCAGAGCACTTGAGTAAAATTAAACTAATCAATGTCTTAAATATTCACACACTTCTAATAATTATGTCAATTATTTTTTAACCAGGAGTGACATATTTGAGTTTTTCATTCTCTTTTTCATGATGTTTCATGACTCATTTTACTTATGTTGTATATGAGGAACCTCAAATAACAACTGAATTGCACTATTTACTGTACCTGGGTGATGCTATATAGTTGTTTTTTTATCTTGGCACCTTAAGCTATACATATGACTACATCCAAGTCAAATTAACAATACTCTGTGAAATTTCATAATAAATGAAATGCGAAGATTGGATTGTATAAATTTATTAACTTGGAAGTCTCCTGGAAATAAGTGTCTACTTCTCTGACATCTGCAAGTGATCTCTAATCTTTTGTAAATTGCTCTCTCCTGCCATCTTTTTATTTCAGTGATGTCTCAAATGAATTAAAGATCAAGCGTGAGTTTTTTTTAAGTGGGAAGTTCTCCGTCCCTTCCTGTTCCACAGCTTCTCATAAAAGGGGCAGCCCCACACCCTTGTGAAATCAATATACAAAGATATTTCATTACTTAGCTGTGTGTGGGCACATGTTTTTTCACATGGGACCCTTCTGAATTCATTTTTTAAAATCAGAATGTCTGGATTGCTTCAGCCTCCTTTCAACCCTATAATTATATTTACTGGGTTCAGTATATGGATGAGTGGTAAATTTTCCTAGGAGTTGGATGAAACCATTTAGGCCTTCCAGTAAACTAACTTAATAATCCTAATATGTTTAAGCAGTATGAGAAATGTCACAGTTGGTGCATAGTTTAATGGTGAAAGGTGTCTCCTGCAGCAAAGTGCCCGTTGTTGCAGTTCTTGAGGATGTTGTTATTTTGCTACAGAAAGAAGAGGATTTATCTGATCTAACAGCATTCATGTTTGATAGTAGCCAGATATTTCTTTGATTTAACTGCCAGACATCAGGCTAATACTTTCATATTCTGACTCGTATTATAAGATAACTGAATGACAATAACTGCATTCACTATATAGTTCACATTTACAATATACTGTAAATAATCAAAATCTAGATAAAAATATTACTTCACACAAGCTAGAATGGTGTCCAGATCAGTTGTATGTGGTAGAATTTTTTTTTGTCTTTGATGGTAATATACTGTATATATATTTTTTTACCTTATCATGCTCTAGTGTGCTTTGCAAACTTTAAAGCTTTGCCTTTTCCCACTTTTTCAGCATTGAAACTAAAGGTGTGTAATATAATATTGTTTACAATAATACTGGTATATTTTCAGAGATAAGATTTTGTAATACTGTATCTCAACACTGTGACATGACCAAGATGGGCAGCAGATGAACAAAAACAAAAAGGTGTGGTTGATTAGCATCGGAGTTTGAAGAATTTGAGTGCCTCTTCCTCTTCATCTTTTCCCTCTTCATCATCTTCCCAATTACTGTCACAGCCACCACCCAGTACACAGCAAATATGTAAATGTAAAACCAGTGAAGAGCAATAGGTTGCAATCAGCATGTCATAAGTCAATTGTAATATATTCACATGTAGATGCATCAGATATAAAGTGAAGCTCTTAACTTTATAATTTAGGAGACTGGGTTTGAATGTATGTGCATTTTTTCTATTGATATATAAATTTTCTGACACATCCAATAGCCATGCATATTAGATTGATTAATTTGCACTGTCTGGAGTTAATTGTGTTGTACCCAATGCTGCTGCTCCTTGTGATCATAATTTTAGATTTTCTGGATTACATTAAATGAAGGCAGGTATTTGAAGCCCTCTGGTATGAATAGTTTATAGTCTGCAATGAGTGATATGTGTGTTCTGGTAGTGAGATAAATATTTTTAAAAGAAAATGAACTATTTAGGCTACTGTGACTTATCCTGTTTTTAATATTTATTTGCTTAAACCTCACTATATAGGAAATACAATTCTCTAATTTGTCTTCTCTTAATCACCTGGATTCTTAGTTTCTCAAGCTGGTGGCCATTTGAATGTTATGGGGATAAAATACATTCTGTTTTTCATCATATCTGCTACTTGTTTAAGATTTCCAAGCACATAGTTTATTTGTAACAAGCAAATGAACATTGAAAGAGCTAAAATTACACATTTTTTGTAGGAGGATGAAGAGAAGACAAGTAAATGGTTAGAAAAAGAAAAGATAACTTACAACATTTTAACAAAGCCTGGAGAGAAAAAAGGTACATATTTCTCTGAACTGATTTTGGTATGTTGTAATAGCTTTTTTTAGCCTCATTTTGCTTTGTGTTTAAAACTGCATTTTGTTCTTCATGTTTGTGAAATTGCTGGCAACAGGCAGCTGAAATATTTGGGTTTCAGGGATGTCATCCATGTATTTTGGATGTCTTAAAAAAGCAGCAATTATACAGTGCATCCGGAAAGTATTCAGAGCGCATCACTTTTTCCACATTTTGTTATGTTACAGCCTTATTCCAAAATGGATTAAATTCATTTTTTTCGTCAGAATTCTACACACAACACCCCATAATTACAACATGAAAAATGTTTACTTGAGGTTTTTGCAAATTTATTAAAAATAAAAAAACTGAGAAATCACATGTACATAAGTATTCACAGCCTTTGCTCAATACTTTGTTGATGCACCTTTGGCAGCAATTGCAGCCTCAAGTCTTTTTGAATATGATGCCACAAGCTTGGCACGCCTATCCTTGGCCAGTTTCGCCCATTCCTCTTTGCAGCACCTCTCAAGCTCCATCAGGTTGGATGGGAAGTGTCGGTGCACAGCCATTTTAAGATCTCTCCAGAGATGTTCAATCGGATTCAAGTCTGGGCTCTGGCTGGGCCACTCAAGGACATTCACAGAGCTGTCCTGAAGCCACTCCTTTGATATTTTGGCTGTGTGCTTAGGGTCGTTGTCCTGCTGAAAGATGAACCGTCGCCCCAGTCTGAGGTCAAGAGCACTCTGGAGCAGGTTTTCATCCAGGATGTCTCTGTACATTGCTGCAGTCATCTTTCCCTTTATCCTGACTAGTCTCCCAGTCCCTGCCGCTGAAAAACATCCCCACAGCATGATGCTGCCACCACCATGCTTCACTGTAGGGATGGTATTGGCCTGGTGATGAGCGGTGCCTGGCTTCCTCCAAACGTGACGCCTGGCATTTACACCAAAGAGTCCAATCTTTGTCTCATCAGACCAGAGAATTTTCTTTCTCATGGTCTGAGAGTCCTTCGGGTGCCTTTTGGCAAACTCCAGGTGGGCTGTCATGTGCCTTTTACTAAGGAGTGGCTTCCGTCTGGCCACTCTACCATACAGGCCTGATTGGTGGATTGCTGCAGAGATGGTTGTCCTTCTGGAAGGTTCTCCTCTCTCCACAGAGGACCTCTGGAGCTCTGACAGAGTGACCATCGGGTTCTTGGTCACCTCCCTGACTAAGGCCCTTCTCCCCCGATCGCTCAGTTTAGATGGCCAGCCAGCTCTAGGAAGAGTCCTGGTGGTTTCGAACTTCTTCCACTTACGGATGATGGAGGCCACTGTGCTCATTGGGACCTTCAAAGCAGCACAAATTTTTCTGTAACCTTCCCCAGATGTATGCCTCGAGACAATCCTGTCTTGGAGGTCTACAGACAATTCCTCTGACTTCATGCTTGGTTTGTGCTCTGACATGAACTGTCAACTGTGGGACCTTATATAGACAGGTGTGTGCCTTTCCAAATCATGTCCAATCAACTGAATTTACCACAGGTGGACTCCGATTAAGCTGCAGAAACATCTCAAGGATGATCAGGGGAAACAGGATGCACCTGAGCTCAATTTTGAGTTTCATGGCAAAGGCTGTGAATACTTATGTACATGTGCTTTCTCAATTTTTTTATTTTTAATAAATTTGCAAAAACCTCAAGTAAACTTTTTTCAGGTTGTCATTATGGGGTGTTGTGTGTAGAATTCTGAGGGAAAAAAAATGAATTTAATCCATTTTGGAATAAGGCTGTAACATAACAAAATGTAGAAAAAGTGATGCGCTGTGAATACTTTCCGGATGCACTGTATGTTTAGTTGGTTCTAAAGATGTGTTTGAACAGTTTGAAAAGTAATGTTTTTTGTTAATTGGCAGATACATCAAGCCCTTTACCTCCTGCTTACAGCCCTTTGTATGTGGAGGCATGCTGGTATGACTGGTGGGAGAACCAAGGCTTCTTTCAGCCTGAGTATAATGTGAGTACTGTACAATTTTGTTTCACTAGTATTGTATTTAGCGCTGCTGCATCTCTTCTGTAGGTATGAGTGTTTGCATACGTCTGTCCTGTGGCAAAACGACAGCTTATCTAGAGATGATGCCCAAAGCTGCTGGCACAGGCTTGGCTCCCCATGGTCCTTAACTGGATAAGTGGGCTGTGAAATAAGTTTATAAATAGGTAGACCAAAACATGTTTGCTGGAGGTTTTGTCTGAAAACTGTATTAATTCTTATTTACTGTGTTTTACAGAAGAGTACACAATGCTTTCAGGACAGGGTGGTTTATAGACTAAATGTGATTTGCTTTTTATTTTTCACTGGTTAGTGGTGATGCGTGACGGTGATAGATCAGTAGCTATGGAAGAGGAGGGTGCATGGCTGTGTAGGGTGTGCACTAGAGGTGCTAGGATATATGCAAAAGATGTAGTGGTGTCTGCAGGTGGCCAGTGTGAACTTTATTTGTGGGAAGTGTGTGAGCAGGTTAAGAATGCTGAAGTAGTAAGTGTAAATTTATATAACTGCAATGGAATTGTTTTGAAGAACGTAGGGATGATCTGCTAATAAGGTGATATGTTAAGTGCTGATGGAGGGTCAGGCAGAGCAGTGATAGCAAAGGTGAGATGTTCATGGAAGAAATTCCGGGTGCTGTCCCCTATTTTGATTTCTAAATGGGTCCCTCTGGCATTGAAGGGAGATGTTTATGGAAGCTGTGTGAAGAGCAGCATGATGTCTGGAAGTGAAATATGTCTGATAAGGTGGAACATGAAGGAAAGCTGGACAGAACAAAGATGAGAAAGACCAGATGAATGTGTAAAGACTAATGGAGCGAGAGGAAGATGAATGCTGAGGGAAATACTTGGTGTGGTTTTCTGAGTGGGGAAAAAAACTGTGATGGTTTGGCCATGTGGAGCAAATTGCCAAGGATGATGGGGATAAGAAGTACACCAAGATAGAGGAGTAAAGGGGATGAGACTAAGAGAGAGGCCAAAGAAGACATTGCTGGAAGTGGTGTCAGACGATGTGAAAAGAATGGGTCACATTCCAAAGGATGGCCCAAAACTATGGAAAATGGAGGGAACAGATTTGGGGGGCATTCGGTTAACCTGGCTAAACCCAGAAAATGACCATTAAACTGGTAATGATGATAATTACCAGTAGTTGGTGCTCGTAAATTTATTCATTTCTGATTTGATGAAATGTAAGCCTTCTTTGAGAAAAAAATAGTAATAACACATACAGTAAATAAATGCAATGTATTATCATAATGCTAAGGTTTGTGTATATGCAAAGTAATCCTAGCAAGTACCTATATTACTTAAGCGGGTTGTATGAAATCAGTGAGCATATTTTTCTATATGCTGGATCATTTCCTGTAGCACATTTATGTTTTGACCACCAAATCTTGTCAGAACAACTGAAAGTTTCATATGGTATGATAATGCATCTACAATATATATAAAGTTGACTGATTCACTTAGTCATCAACAAAAATACAATTTTCCATTTAGTTAAAAGTTGAAATTTGGCAGGACTGTACATCTAGGGCAGTATGCATCCAATAAGAATAGACATTTCAATATATCAATATTTAGGGGTTAAACCCCCAAAAGAAAAACTAAATACCCCTGATTCGCAAACATGCTGTGATTGATTTGATTGAACATGGGAGGTTATAGAAAAAAAGAAAATTAGCTGACATTTCCTTTTTTTATTTGTTCATAAATTTTTTTTTTGTAGATATTATTGATATTATGTTAATGTACATCTCATGCACTGTACTGACAGAGGGCTTTAGGCAAACAAAGGACACAGCACAAGCCATTTATGGGCCACGCAAACAACACCATTAAAAATAGGGTTAATGGATGACTTAAGAAGGAGAGGTGTCCTGGACAGAAAATAGGAATCATGATCACTTTTAATGTGTGCAGTCAGGTGTGAAATGGAAGAAGAAAGTTCAGCTGAGTTCAAGGAAGCTCCAAAGCTCAAAGGTTAGCAAGCGCTCTATAAACTTTGAGTGCCTGTGCCGGGAGCTGTGCCTGTGAGCATAGTTGTTGCTTTGCTACCTGCAAAAAGGAAACGAGAGAGAAGTTATGTTTACATGCACTTCTGGTTGCTTTGAACTGTGATGCCCCACCACCCTGTTCTCCAAAATTCTTTGTGTAAATCTGCATATGTGGTCTTTAAAGGGGAACCACATACAGCTGATGAAAAATATGAAAATAAATGCTTGAGTGAATAACATAAACAAATGAAAATTATAAGCATCTAATTAAGATAATATGTACTCAAATTTCACATTATAACTACTGACTACCCATTTCAATTCAAAAGAATACACTTTCCTGTAAAATTGATTACAAGTAAAACCTAATTTATACAAATAGTCATGGTCCTGTTGTCAGAAATGTCAAAAACAGTTCTGCACAGATGATTTTTTTTGTGATTTATTGTAATCATACATTTTTCAATAGTAATTTTTTTTTTATTTGAAACAGTGAAAACTTTAAGTACTCTTTAGTTAATGCTTTTCATTGTTTATGATTCCATGCTTTCAGTCCTTAATTTTATCAGCCTACTAGTTTTTTTGGAATATGGTGTTGCATTTCTTTCAGGGCAAACTTGTACAGCTTTCTTCAGTATGTTAACAGGAACATTCTTGGATAAAGTCTCTTCAGTTTGATAGAGAAATACTGTATGTGCAACAAACAGTGAAACTTGAAACAACTCTGAAACGTCATTTCTCGGTTACATGGTATTCTGTCTGCAAATGATGAGGATAGACAGCCACTTACTGCTGCGGTTCACAGCATTATAGTAGGGCACTTTATATTTTGAATCTGAGTGGAATTACCATTCAACTATACAACTTACAATCTGAGATTTTTTTTTAATACATATTTTTTTGAAATTGAGAGACTTTTGGTTCATTTTAACAATGTCTTCGTTGCTCTTAGGTTAGGATGAATACACATCTAAGTTAGAAGATTTTACTTCAGCTGTGACTTTGCTTAGAAGAAGGTGGTTTTAAACAGGGGTACTTTCACATGTGCATTATGTTGTCTTGTTATATCAATGTATACATTTCTGTATCTTCTTCTTCTTTTTCTTTCGGCTGCTCCCGTTAGGGGGTTGGCACAGCGGATCATCCTCTTCCATATCTTTCTGTCCTCTGCATCTTGTTCTGTTACACCCATCAACTGCATGTCCTCTCTCACCACATCCATAAACCTTCGCTTAGGCCTTCCTCTTTTCCTCTTCCCTGGCAGCTCTATCTTTAGCATCCTTCTTCCAATATACCCAGCATCTCTCCTCTGCACATGTCCAAACCAACGCAATTAGCCTCTCTGACTTTGTCTCCCAACCATCCAACTTGACCTGAGCCTCTAATGTCCTCATTTCTAATCCTATCCATCCTCGTCACACTCAGTGCAAATCTTAGCATCTTTAACTCTGTTACCTCCAGCTCTGTCTCCTGCTTTCTGGTCAGTGCCACCGTCTCCAACCGATATAACATAGCTGGTCTCACTACCATCCTGTAGACCAGTGGTCCCCAACCTTTTTGACAGCAAGGACCACTTTATTAGATGCAAATTTTTCCACGGACCTGGGGGGGGGGGGACAGTTTTATACACAATTTACATAACATTTCTATTATTATTAAAGTTATTAAGCAGTTCGCATACGTTTGCAATCTGAGCTTTTTCTTCTTTTTTTGCATATAACAAAGACATATGCTTTACATTTGCCAATCCAACAGATTGCACATCACAAACATTAACACTGCAATCTTTTTTTCGTGTCTGCCATTTCTATAGGAGGGTGACAATGAGTTAAATTCCAATGGATGTTTTTCAAATGTTGACAAGCAATAAGCAAAAGGAATCAATGAAAACCACAGAAAACAAAAACAGCAAAAAAAAAAAAAAAAAAAACAGTACGAGGAAAGTTCGAAGAAAGAGATTTTTTTACAATGTTTCTGTTTGGGGGTTGTTGTGCAAACGTGCACAACTGAGCTGCGACTACAGATCTAACTGCTCTGTGGATGATTCGTTCAAGCATTTCAAGGTCACTTCGTTGTAATGAAAGCATCTGTTGAATGTACTTCGTAGTAACGTGATTTCTATAGACTCATGTCATATGGGGAAACTGTCGGGACCATAAAAATACTTTGTTGTAATAGTCTCTCACCTCGGTCTCTGTCCTCTCTCTGCACCGCTGCAAAGCCCCGCCCGCCAAGCGTTCTGAAAGGTCTGAGTGAGTCGCCATTGCCAGCAGTTCTCTCGCGGCCCGGCTGTCAGACGGCTGCGGACCGGTAGTGGGCCGCGGACCGGGGGTTGGGGACCCCTGCTGTAGACCTTCCCTTTCACTCTTGCTGATACCCGTCTGTCACAAATTACTCCTGACACTCTTCTCCACCCATTCCACCCTGCCTGCACTCTCTTTTTCATTTCTCTTCCACAGTCCCCATCACTCTGTACTGTTGATCCCAAGTATTTAAACTCATCCACATTCGCCAACTCTGCTCCCTGCATCCTCACCATTGCACTGGCCTCCCTCTCATTTACAGACATGTATTCTGTCTTGTTCCTACTGACCTTCATTCCTCTCCTCTCTAGAGCATCTCTCCACCTCTCCAGGGTCTCCTCAACCTGCTCTCTACTCTCACTGCAGATCACAATGTCATCCGCAAACATCGTAGTCCACAGGGACTCCTGTCTAATCTCGTTTGTCAACCTGTCCATCACCATTGCAGATAAGAAAGGGCTCAGAGCTGATCCCTGATGTAATCCCACCTCCACGTTGAATTCATTTGTCACTCCTACCGCAGACCTCACCACTGTCACACTTCCCTCGTACATATCCTGTACAACTTTTATGTACTTCTCTGCCACTCACAACTTTCTCATACAATACCACAGCTCCTCTCGAGGCACCCTGTCATATGCTTTCTCCAGGCCCACAAAGACACAATGCAACTCCTTCTGGCCTTCTCTATACTTCTCCATCAACATCCTCAGAGCAGACATTGCATCTGTGGTGCTCTTTTTTGGCATGAAACCATACTGCTGCTCACTAACCATCACCTCGCTTCTTAACCTAGCTTCCACTACTCTTTCCCATAACTTCATGCTGTGGCTCATCAATTTTATTCCCCTGTAGTTACTGCAGTCCTGCACATCCCCCTTATTCTTAAATATAGGCACCAGTACACTTCTTCTCCACTCCTCAGGCATCCTCTCACTTTCCAAGATTCCATTAAACAATCTGGTTAAAAACTCCACTGCCATCTCTCCTAAACATCTCCATGCTTCCATAGGTATGTCATTTGGACCAACGGCCTTTCCATTTTTCATCCTCTTTAAAGCTGTCCTTACTTCCTCCTTGCTAATCCGTTGCACTTCCTGATTCACTATCTCCACATCATCCAACCTCTTCTCTCTCTCGTTCTCTTCATTCGTCAGCCTCTCAAAGTACTCTTTCAATCTGCTTAACACACTCTCCTCGCTTGTGAGTATGTTTCCATCTTTATCACCCTAACCTGCTGTACATCTTTCCCAGCTCGGTCCCTCTGTCTAGCCAATCGGTACAGGTCCTTTTCTCCCTCCTTGGTGTCCAACCTCTCATACAACTCATCATACACCTTTTCTGTAGCCTTCGCCACCTCTCTCTTCACCTTGCGCCTTATCTCCTTGTACTCTTGTCTACTTTCTGTATCTCTCTGACTATCCCACTTCTTCTTTGTTGTCCTCTTCCTCTGTATACTCTCCTGTATTTCCACATTCCACCACCAGGTTTCCTTTTCCTCCTTCCTCTTTCCAGATGTCACGCCATGCACCCTTCTTGCTGTTACCCTTACTACATCTGCTGTAGTTTCCCAGCTGTCTGGTAACTCTTCACTGCCACCCAGTGCCTGTCTTACCTCCTCCCTAAACTCAACCTTGCAGTCTTCCTTTTTCAACTTTCACCATTTGATCCATGGCTCTACCCTCACTCTCTTCCTCTTCTTGATCTCCAACATCATCCTACAGACCACCATCCTATGCTGCTTAACTACACTTTCCCCTGCCACCACTTTGCAGTCTTCAATCTCCTTCAATCAGCTCTTCTGCATAGGATGTAATCTACCTGTGTGCATCTTCCTCCACTCTTGTACGTAACCCTATGTTCCTCCCTCTTCTTAAAATACGTATTCACCACAGCCATGTCCATCCTTTTGGCAAAATCCACTATCCTCTGACCTTCTTCATTCCTCTCTTTGATACTATACCTACCCATCACCTCCTCGTCTCCACTGTTCCCCTCACCAACATGCCCATTGAAATCCGCTCCAATCACCACTTTCTGTCCCTTGGGTACACTGTTCATCACTTCATCCAACTCACTCCAAAAATCTTCTTTCTCTCCCATTGTACACCCAACTTGTGGTGCACATGCACTAACAACATTCATCATGACACCTCCAATTTCCATCTTCATAATCATTACTCTACCTGACACTCTTTTCACCTCCAAAACACTCTTGACATACTGTTCCTTCAGAATAACTCCTACCCCATTTCTCCTCCCATCGACACCATGATAGAACAATTTGAATCCACCTGACTTAGTAGTAATACAGATTAAACGCAGACAATGTAGCAAACACACACCCCAACTTCTACAGCTTTCTACCATAACAAATCACTAGCTTGTCAAAATTATACTAAGAATTGATGTCAAGAAGTCACAAAAGTAGGTTAGTGGCATCTGATACGGTCACCTGTAACACAGAGTAAACAATGACACATGGATATGGTTTATCCAGTTTTTTTGCCAGATCATGCTTTCTTAACCCCAGCAAAGGTTGATAGCTAAGAAATTTTCAGGCACTTCTGTATGAAGGAAGGCATCAGTTATCAGGTCTGTATTGTTTGGAGCCTTTGTCCCTGGTAAAATTGTCAATGGCAACCTTATAAGTGTTTGGCACGTACAAAAAACAATAAAAAATGTGCTTGCACTGATGATTTCTTATGTCCCTAACTGGATCTTATACACGACCAAGGTTATGTACTTGGATCAATTTCTGTAGCCAGGTCTGTGGGGATGATTTTTGACAATAAGCACTGAAGGTTGGATAGCTTTGACTGCTTGGGTAAGATTCATCCTGTACAGTAAAAGCCATATGGAGGTTGGGTACGCTGTCAATAGGCTGGCAAACATGGACATTCACACCTTAAAAAGGCTAACGGAACTATCAGTATTTATAAGTTTGTAAAAAACTTGCTATTCAGGATAAGAGAAGCTTCATGATGATAGCATTAGTGGAGTCACTATTGAACTTTGCTCTCACTTCTCAGTGAACTGGCTGACAGGTCAGGAATATCTCTGGCAAGCTTCACTCCATATTTCCCGCTGCCAATAAGTGACTGTTGAGAATCTACATTCAGTTTTTGTGTGGGCATGCATACATAAAATATAATTTGTTTTTGCCAACGTAAACTGACAGTTTGCCTCAGTGTCTGGTTCTTGTAATGTAAACAGAGTATTTCAATAAGAGCATCTAATGAGAACAAAGCTGCTTTTGTTAACTGTAATCAGTTACATTCCATTAACACACAAGCCATCTGTGATGCACCTGACAAATGTCATGGCTCAGTGGCCTGAGTCAACCTGGGATTCATTTATTTTGAGGTAAAGTAGCTTTGACAGATGTGACAGTACTGTATGTGCTGCCTGGTTGCTGGTAAGGTAATTAGCTCAACCCTCTGTTTTTATATGGCCTGTGATATTCATTGTAACAGCAATCATGTCATTACATGTGCCAGGTAATAAGAGGTCTTCTGCTGAGACTCTGATACCTTACACCTTTGCAGAACGAAGAAGAGGCACTATAATGCTGCTCTTTACCTTGCATCAGTCGCTGGGCACAGCCAGATACTATTGAATGCAGGTGATGGTGTCTGGCTGCGTCAGGAGGGAAGTTGCTCGACCAGGCAAGGAAGTTCTGGAGAATTTTTACAGCTTATTGTAGCCTGTAGTGGGCACCACTGAGCCCAAACCCCAGACACCAACACATCCAACTCAGCCCTTGTTTCAAATATACATTTTTGTTTATTAATGCAGTACATTTACACATGAACAAGATCCACTTTTATAGTCACTGATTATATAATGTTCCTTTTGCTCCTTCCAGTCCTCCAGGTGAGTGGCGCCTTCTACCTCCCACCTCTAACTCAACTGTAGTCCTTTTATGTTGGTCCTGGGAATACTTCTGATGCCATAACACTGAATAGCAGAAGCACTTCTGAGTCAAAAGTTAGTCCCACGAAACAGGGAGTTCTTCTCCCTGCAGCGTACTCTAGCAGCACCCAAGAACCCTGACAGGGTTGTCCCTCAGGACTACAAATCCAGTGGACTCCTGCAGGTATCCATACTGAGTCCACAGCAGTGAAGCAACATCTATTGTAGTGCAGAAGAATTTTCGTCCATGCAATATGGACTCTATTCACATATTTTCATGCTTAACACTACACAAAGTTTTATAAATGAAACCCTAGGTCAAATTTATCATCTTAGGCCACTTCAGTTTTCTCCACTGACCTGTCTCCAGGCCTTAATATAATAAAATCCCTTTAGGATGAGGTGGAGTGGGGAAGGTCATGGCATGAATTTGTGACTTGAAAATGTGCAAGAGGGTATTAAGTCAGCAAGTACTAAAATCCCTATGCGTTTTACACAATGGACTTTATGTTAAAGTACTAGATCACCCACTAGAGTTGCAGAGACATTCCAGAAGATTCTGGAAGTCTGTTCTTTCCCAGATGTGACCTAACATTCTCTAAAGAGTGCTGCAATTTGCCATTTTTTCACCTAAGCCATTGTTTTTGTAACACAGTAAAGTTCAATATGACGTCTGATATTTTGGAAGAGATTAGAATACTAATAAAATATATGTCCTTGGTGAAGTGCTTAGCTTTTTAAACTACTATTAACATTAGGAAAAGAAAAGTGTGACACAATCCTTAACAAAGTAGGAGAGAACTGAAAATTAGCAACCACAGTGTAGACATGTTGTTTTCAATGTATTGATTTTATAATTACACTTTATGGTTTATTTAGCAGAGAATGTTTATCTAAAACAGCTTACAAATGAGGGCAACAAAATCAACTCAACATCAGTTATGTGCTTTGAAACAAGTTTTGCTAAACTAGGTTACAAAAATTTAGCAAACTAAGTGAAATGTTCTCTTGTTCTTAACAGTAAGCAGCCATTAAACCAAATAAAACCAAGATTAATTAATCTTTGTTTAACCAAAAAAAAAAAAATATTTAGACTCAGAAACCATTAGCAATTAGGAAAACATTCACAAAACAGGGACATCTTCCAATGCTAATTTTAGATTTTAGGGTAACTTTGCAAGCCAGGAAACGGAGAGACAGTTATTTTTTTTATGTACATGCAGTTTATGGTGTCATTGAGCAAGTGGTTACCCTGTTGAACTTAAAAAGCTATTGAAAATGGTTTATTGTGTCAATGCACGATTTGATGGTTCTGGTCCTGGAGCACTCCAGTGAATTCATTTTTTCAGTTTAGTCCACCTCTTAATCAGAGAATGGTTTGTGTCTTATTCATTGCAGGTTTAATTACCTTTTTTAAGTTTAACAAATGTGTTCATTTCTTTGGTCAGAGGCACTTAATCTCAATCCTCAAGGGACATAGTGGCTGTAGATTTTCTTTGCAAAGCAATATTTTAATTAGAAGCTAATTCCTGCTTTACAATGACCTCTTTGCTTAATTAGATTTACTTGTTGTCCTATATTTCTACTCTGGATTTGAGCAGAGGTTTAATCAAATTGAGCAATAAGCACAGTTGTATTTTCTGTAACCTGATGCATAATTTTGTAATTTTTTCTATTTTTATTTTGAAAAAAGTACTTGTGTAAAATAGATTTTTAGCCTAAAATGACATTTAAATAATGTGTAATTTACAATGTACACAACCTGAACAGTGACTTATGATTAATATAGATCATCTTTAGCAAAAAAATATTATCTATCTGCTAGGAAATTAATCATTATAAAAATAAGAGTTTTAAAGGTTCTGTCAGCAAAATTCCCAAATTTGGTGAGAATGCAATATATGAAGTACAGAAAGTTAAGTATTACAGAAACTATAAAATTAGAATGCAATTAAATTAGAATGTTGACATGATGATACAGTCGTTTGTGCTGTTGCCTCACAGCATCTGCATCTGAAGCCCAGACAGGGTACTTCTTGCCTGGATTTTGGTTACAGAGAAAGCCAGAATGGTATTGATCATTAGTGCTTTAAGAGACAGACACCCTTATAAGTTCTAACATGTGAATATTATTCAAGGGTGTAACAAAGTTTGAGGCTGGTAGATGGCAGCAGTGTTAAAACTGACTGATGTTCTGTAACTCCTTAATTTGATCTAGTTAGGAGTACATAGCTAGTCACATCACTTTAAAATAAGGAGGTGAATAGATAAAGGCCCACTGTTGTAGTTGAAATCTAGTGTGTCCTTTACACTCTGTACTTTTTTTTTTTGCTAAAGGAATTTGTTTCAGACTTGCATTCTGGGAAAAGAAATCTGTCTCCTCTGGCAGTCTGGTGTTCAAATCCTTATAGATTGCCCTGTTTGGCTATTTAACTCTGAAAAGTACTCTTTTCAAGTTTATGCCTACGCTACAAAATTTTACATAGTCTCATGGCTGCTGCATTTGAACCAACACTACAGTATTGCATTTTTATTCTGTGTTCAATTTTTGTGAAATGTAATATTATTAACAGTGTAGAATTTGTAGATTGCATTCATATGCAGTGTGCAAGGCAGTTAACTTTTATTACCATGAATATTTTGTGTTTATGTTCCAGATAATTGGAAAGATAATTTGAATAAGCTGATTAAATACATTAGTTAACATTAAAGCTGGGTTTTAATCAGTTCTGACCCATATAAATGTCATTTCTCTCCTCCCTTCAAACTAAAGTTGTAAGCACATTGGATTGCAAGTGCACTTCATGCCATTATCAAAAGACATTCTTATAAATCTTGGGCAGGAGGAAAGCTGTTGGCTTCCATTAATCTGGAAAGGGACACTGTATTGAAATAAACAACATTCAGTGCAACTTTGACCAAATAAAGAAAATTTGGAGTAGTAGTGATGAAGGATGAAGCAGCATCCAATGAGTTTGGAGGCATTTACTGGAACCTGAGCAGATAGGATGTTTCTGTATACCTAAGAATTCATAGATAGATACTTTATTAATCCCAAGGGGAAATTCACATATTCCAGCAGCAGTATACTGATACAAAAAACAATATTAAATTAAAGATTGATAACAATATAGATAAAAACAGACAATAACTTTGTACAATGTTAACGTTTACCCCCCCCGGCTGGAATTGAAGAGTCGCATAGTTTGGGCATCTGCCATTAGAGTTGCATCATCAGTGAAGATAAGTGTGCCAGTACCTGTGGCAGACATACATGTCCAAGCCTTAACACCCTCACCACCATGTTTAACAAGTGAGGTGGTATGCTTTGGCTCTTGGGCAGTTCGTTCTCGTCTCACACTTTGCTCTTGCCATCACTCTGGTACAGGTTAGTCATTGTCTTGTTTGTCCACAAGAGCTATTTCCAGAATTTTTTTTTTTTTTTTTTTACTTTTCGCAAAATCTAATCAGGCCATCCTGTTTTTGTGGTAACTAGTGGATTGCATCTTGGAGAGTAGCCTTGTTATTTGTGTTCATGAAGTCTTCTGCAGATAGTAATCTCGGTTACATCAACATCTGCCTCCTGAAGACTGTTTTCTGATCTGTCCGACAGGCTTTTGTGGCTTTTTCTTTACCATAGTTAGGATTCTTCTGTCATCAGCAGTGGAGGTCTTCCTTGGCTTACCAGTCCCTTTGCAATTACTAAGCTCATCAGTGTGTTGTTTCTTGTTAATGCTGTTCCAGACAATTGAGTTAGGTAATTCTAAGGTTTTACTGATGTCTTTAATGGTTTCATTCTTGTTTTTCGGCCTTATAATAGCTTATTTGACTTTCACTGGCACAGTTCTTGTCCTAATGTTGAAAAATGGCAAGTACAGACTCCAAAGGTAGTCTGTACGTAGAAGCAAGCCTAGGTATCTTATGCCTGCAGAAATGAAGCAATGAAACACACCTGAGTAATCACAAGCACTTGTGATGGCAATTTTCCAAAACATTATAGTGCTCTGAAATGGATGGGGGACTATATACAAAAAGTGTTATAATTTCTACATGGTGTGACCAAACTGTATGCAAATTAAAATCTGCAATTTGCACTTTAGTCAGATCTGAAATGTTTGATTTTAGACTATGGAGTAGAGGTGTAAATCAAGGAAAAATGCATCTTTTTTCCCCAAACATTATAGAGGGCACTGCATACGTATGGAGATAACCATGAGTGAATTTTGCTTAAAACTGGGTGGTAACAATTGCACAGCTCATTGATTGTCACATTTCTAAACCAACCGAACATCTCATTAAGGCCGCACTTAAAGCAGAGATGATGATTTTTGAACTGCAAAGAGCAGTATTGATGTTCTTAATCTGGTATGACAGATAGCAAGCTTCTGATTACCACAAACTGTCTACGGCTGAATTGTCTCCTGAAAACACCACTGTTAAACATAAATGTGCGTTGCATGTAGAGAGCACATTGTATATGTTAAAAAAATATTTATAACTAGAAAAAAACCTTCCTTTAACAGCATATTATACATTGACATTTGAAGACATCAATGGACAAGTGCAAACCGATCGGTAAATGCTTTTGGATACTTCTGTTCGGTTCCAATGATAGTTTTTGGGTTGATGTAACCTTGAAAGAATTGGCAACTATGTTAGTAAAAATATGAATGGCAAAATATGCATTTGAAGTGAACTGTGTGCCACAGCCTGTCAAAATTAGATGAAAAGGACTTCCATTAAAAGAGTGGATAACAAAGAGCCACTGGAGATTTAAATTTGGTACTCAAAACACACAAGAAGAACCATAGACGAGGTGGCACAGCATCCACCTTCTGACTGCATGTCTAAACAAATTAATAAAGTTAGCATTGCTGCCTAATTGGAAATGTAAACATGCCATTCCTGACTATTGCTTTAGCGTTTTAACATACATATCTATAGACGACAATGCTTATCTAAGCTCTGTTTGCTGTTATTTTGCCATATAGTGATGCAATAGTCAAAATGACGGAAAGATATTCCAGCAAGCAGAAGCACTTCTCAAACGCTGCAGTGGTCTATGTGTATGTATGTTTCTGACTCTTCTGTCACCTCACTCTTTACAATGTACAAATTGATTACCAAGCTTCAAATGCCTTATGCTACTGAGCTCCTGAATTGAAAACAGCAAATTTAGCTTTTTATGTTCTTTCAGTGTATGGTCCCTGAAACTCCGACCATTTAAAGTGCATGGACTGGATGAATTGGCCTTGGATTTTTGGCCCTGTGGGATTTCAGCAGTGGATTTCACTACTTTTCAGTGTAAACCTTTAAATGAGGTGTCCCCAGATAAATATTGTTGTTTAAGAATGACGTCTGACCCTACAAGACTAGGCTTGTGTTGTTTCTGCTAAGGTCAATTTACATAACTTTAGTATCAACAGCAACAAGAGTCAGAGTGAACAATTCTCAGTTAAAACACAAGTATAGATTATACTAATTACTAAATATAACTGGTACACATATAAATGCAGATTTGTTTAAAAACCCAAAGAACAAGGTAGAAACTAAGTATAAATAGAAACCAACTATATCTGTCCATTAATTAATTGATGAACCATGCAGTTGACACTGGTGGAGATTAAAATTGTAAAGAGAAAGTAAAAGATAAAGTCACAGCCCTAGAGACCCCTGCCAACTTGCTGCCCACCTGCTCCTAGGTTTTCAATAGTGGAATCTACGATGGCCGCCCAGTCTGATGAGAGAATCTTTCTATGTGAAGATTTCAGCGCTCATTTATCTGAGATCACTTTTTCATATGTAGGAGTGCAGCTTGGCAATAGAGCAGTGGTACCAAATACCATATACAGATACTGAGAAGAGAGAACAGAATAAGGCAGGGTTAGTAATGGTTTAAAAATATTGTGAAACGTTTATTTCTGTACAAATGATTAACAAACAGAAATGCAGTATGCATGGCTTATCAGCAGCTGTAGTCAGGGTATACTAGACTAAAGTAGTAAGTCTTCAGCCTGGATCACATATACATTAGTCGAATGTTAAGGTATATAGTAAGATATAAAGCACTGCTCAATTACAAGAACATGTATGCTTTATTCAGTTTTGCCAAACTATATGTTGCACAAAAAAATCTAGAAAATGTGATGTTAGTTTTGAAAGTTAACACTGTATTCTATAGAGAGAATTCTTTTCTTTAACAGTCTGGTATGGTGGACGTAGTACTGTAGCTTAACAGTGCATTTCTGCATCAGGAGCTGGGGAATTTATAACAATTGAAGGATTCCATAAGAGAATGCTAAATTATCTGCTAATAATCTGAAGTGCAGCTGTGTCCAGGAGCAAGACAATGCTCTAAACATGCATCTCAGTCTGCCTATAATTCTGAATCAATTTATAATGAGATATAAAGTATATATCAGTTTAAAATGAATGTTATTTTAGTGATACTATTTAATCTGTAAAGAACACCTAAAGACTTTGTCATGATTTCTGACTGTTTTTCACCTTTCAGAACCATATTCCACATGCTGTGAATAAAACATTCTCTTTGTGTATTCCTCCACCAAATGTGACTGGGTCTCTACACTTAGGCCATGCTCTCACTGTGGCAATTGAGGACTCATTAGCTCGCTGGTAAGTTCATTGAACCACTTTGCATCCAGCTCACTCTTACTTTTGCCAGAAGAAATTTTATTACATTGTTTGCATGGAGAAAAGTCAGCTCATAATAGTATTGATGTCTGATTAAAATGAAATAAAAAGATGAAGACATTTGAAGGGTTCCAAATTTTTTGATACTAAATATATAATATATACTATATATAAACTATATGTGTGTAACTAAACAACAACATCATTTCTCATAACTTATCACAACATAAGTACAGGCAAAGGTATTCGTCAAGAGACATAATTTATTGGCAGTCAACTGGAAGTTAAATTAATATAATTTTAGTTTAATATAATGCCTATTTGATTTGTTTATGAAACCTGAGTCAGAAGTGCCAACACTGGAAATTGTAGCTGATAAGGCTGTCCAGTTCTAAAATCCTTTAAACAGCTTAATTTATGTCCATTTTATTTGATTTAACTGGCTAATGCTTCATCATCCTCCATTCAATTTTCATGTTATACTCCTCAAAATAAAGGTCAGACATTTCACTTTCAGAATTATTGGTATCACTTTAGATTAGGTTTCCCTAATTACTCTGTACTTACCAAGTAATTACCCATATAATTACAGAGTAACTAGGTTTTATTACATTGCATTTATTGTGTAAATACAATGTAATACTGTGGATACTCAGTTATAATCGTTATTCCACAATTTATATACATACATACATACTTTTAAATGTTGTGGAATAACAATTACAATTGAGTACTTAATTATAGCGTTACACTGTGTTACTCAGTAACTCCAAGGTAATAACCCAAGTACCTAGTTACTCTGGTATTATGCATGTAATTTACATGGTAAGTACAGCGTAATTAGGGATACCTAATCTAAAGGGATACTGAATTTTTACAGAGAATTAGTTATGTTGTACACATATTGTTGCCGCAGAATTAATTGCAAAATTCAGTAAAATTTTTGAATGTTATTTTTGTTTCCATAGGTGTTGGAATAAGCTTCTGAACATTATAAAAGTGTCAGGTACACCCTAAAAAAAAGTTAGAAATAGATATATCTGCAAGTAATATTTCTAGGTTTACTGTTTTGAAGCAGTACAAAGAACAGGGTTCTTTTTCTCCACTTTTACAGTTTTCAAAGTATCCATAGCATATATATCCATTGTTGAAGACTCATGGCCTATTTATCATTTTGAAGGGTAGATCTTACTCCTCCGAATATACAGTATATAATTCGAAAATAAACTGTACTTTATATCCAAATTACACCAATAGTTGCAAGATTCAAAAACATCTTTACAAAAAATTGAAATATATAAAAGTAGAAAATCTAGAAAGTGGAATGTGGCATCTTTTGAATGTTAACCACCCAAACCCTTCCCATAAACCCCCCCCCCCCCAAACTCCCCCCACCCGTTTAGTAGCTTATAATCTGTCCATCAAATTGTATGCAATTGAATCAGGACGTTCTAGAAAGCCATGGGAGGAGATTTGGTGAAGATGTTGCTGTAATACAGACGTTCAGCCATCTTTGAAGAGAGAGTGAAAAATATTATAATTTGGTATTGGGGTATGCAGTATGGAATTTTAATAGCAATAAACACTGTACTTTAATTGTAGCAGTAAGAAAATGAATTATTTTATGCAGTTTTTTAATTTAAAAAATATGGCATTATTGTTCGGTCCTGCTAGTGGGTCCAAAATATTGCGGTTTAGGGTTAAGGTGTTGATATTTCCATTTACGCAGTTCACTGGCAGATGGTGGGTGAAAAGGCTCACAATTTTCTTAATGTTTAAATGGATATTATTGTATTTTGACAAGTAATGGCAATTTTAGAGGATATCACAGTGATCTGATACAACTGCAGACTGATCAGGCACCTATTGATTTTTTTTTTTTATTATGCATGATATGTGTGAGCTTGCACAAGTCATTAGCAAAATATTGACAGATATTATTATTTGGGAAGTTAATGTCAATTATAGAGAAGACTGTGGACATAAAGGAAAATTGTGGTATGGCCCTACCAGAACTTTCATGCAAAAAAATGCCACGGATATTGACATAATAATGATAATGCTTTAACATTGTGTAGCTGTCTCTCCAATGTCTCTGATGTGTGGAAAGAATGAACCAAAACATGGAAACCTTTGTATTTTTAGGAGGCGAATGAAAGGCCACAAAGTGCTTTGGGTGCCAGGATGTGACCATGCTGGAATTGCAACACAGGTAAATTGTAATAACCACTATCATATTGTGCTGTGTAACTTAATCTTCTAAACTCCACATGGAATCAGAGTAAAATAATTATTATCAATAATATTGCAGAAAATGAGGGGTGTTAATAGGATGCAATACACAATACAAAACAATAAAAAACCCAGTGTGTGCCTTCCTGAACAAATACAGTGTCTCTATAAAATTCCAATGATAGCTAACCTGCTGTCTTCTGATAAAACTCAATCTCTCTTACATATCAAGCATTTATAAACATTGTTTTGTACTAGAAATCTGCATGTTTATTTATGTCTTCCTAAGAGAGTCTCTGTTGTCTACAGCAGTATTTCTTAATCTTTTTTGGTACTGCAACCTACTTTTTTCCATACAAGTGTCCTTGTGACCCATCAAGGGTGCTCTCATGGCAATTCGAGTGATGCATTTGTCACAGTGGGGGTTATTGGATGTGGCTTGGGGATGTGGTGGTATTATAGATTTCAATCAAACTCGATCATCAGACCAAAACAAGGGGTAGAATTTAATCTAGCATGATTATCAGAGCTGCTTCCCTTTGGTGAATTGAGCATGATTTTCAACGCTTCGACCCATTTCATGAACCACTATTAATACAAACAACAAACAACAGCAACTCTCAACCCACCAGTGGCAGACCATGACCCAAAACTCCTTACCTCACTCTCTCACTAGTGAAGCTTTCTTCTGAGTTGGCCTTACGAAAGTTCAAACATTTTCAAGCATTTTACCTTTGACTCCTGATATGAGGTACCTGGTGGATTCTTCATAAACTTATTGACTGCTTTGAAATTACATATTTCTCTTTTATGTTCATTTATATATTTGAGCTTATCTGATTTTATTTGTAGTTGACAATTTCTTTTCGGTATTTAGCCTGTCAGCTACTTTTGTTTAATGTTTAAACTTGGTTATCAAGCTCTGAGAGTGTTCTTTTTTTAATTTTAGTATCGGATTAATTGCCTAATTAATTTAATTGTGTAATTTGTATTTCTTTAGAAACATATTGTGTTTCCAATTCAGAGTTGCACAAAGAATACTCGGAAAAGTCCTTTTGATCACATTTTATTCTTGAGTTTGAAAGAGTAATATTGGAGTCTTTTAAAGGTAGACTGCAAACGCAATATACTTTACTCATCTGACTCCTGTCATCTTTTCCTGCAAATTAAAATAATTTACAGGCCTATCCATCAGTACTATCAAACTTCCTGAACAATCTACAGGAAAGAAATCCCAGCCGGGTAGAGAACTGATTATATATTAGGTTGCTGAGCTTTAAATGTTTTTGCTAACGTGAGACATGCTACTTTGCATGCCGAATTGCAGCTTTTTGAAGCTGATCCCATACTGTCAAAATGCCACCTGTCTGATTTGTCTGTAATTGAACCAGCTCTAGAAAACAAAAGTGCAGCCCAATTGTTTACAACATTTATAGAGAAAATTAATAGAAAATTAAACTTCTAACACTGGCCACCCTAATTTAATAAATATAGGTAGTTGATAAACAAAGTCCTCATGAACAAACCACAAGGTCACAATGGTATCTTGTGATTCCTGTTTGTCCACTGCAGATAAACTGCTCTTGTATTGTCTTTACCATCTTGGAGTCACTGTAGCCATCTTGATGTGTAAGCGGGAATCTCCAAATGTGCCTCCTGTACTGCACTGTCTGTATTATTGACTAAAATGTATTATGGCCTTTGGTATGTGTAAGGTGTCAAATATATGGCTGCGTTTTTCATTTTCTTTAACTTCCTTTGTACTTCCCTTGTCTCTGCCTCTGTATTCCTGTGTAGGCAGTTGTGGAGAAGAGATTGTTAAGAGAAAAAGGACTGCAACGCAAAGACATGAGCCGGGAGGAATTCTTGACTGAAGTTTGGAGATGGAAAGAGCAGTATGATTATATCTTTTATTTACCTTGGATCATCAGGAGATAGAAGACAATTATCTGTGTTTTAGCTTTCACACATTTACTGATAACCCACTTCTCTACCACAGAATCTCCCCGTCACTGCAAAGGAAAGTCTTCTAGAGGTGTGGAGGAGGTTTAATGGTAAACCACATTTAGGTTTACAGTGAACTGTAGTTCCCAAAAACTAAAAATGGCAATCAATACATTTCCCCCATATTAATGAGTGTTTTATTGAAATTTGAATGAGAGTATCATCTGAATCCCATTCTTTTTCTTGTAACATTCCCACTGAATCAACATATTCACTGTCTGCCTTTTTATGCCATTTAAAAAAAGAGATGCCTCCAAGTAACAGGTTCTTATACAACACTGCATGGAACTGATAAAGGCACACCATGTTAATGAACATTGTGTGAGAAGTTAATCCTTTGGAGCAGGGTAAAGCATGTACAGTATGTGTATAAGACAGGAAGCAGTTTTATGTTGGATTCGCTCATTTTTAAACTTGGTCCTGTTAGTTGAAGCTGAAATCATTTGCAAGAATGACTTTGTAGTGGTTTAACTTTTATTTATTATGTGTCAACTACAGTATCCTAGGTTATTAGCATGCAGCTGTTCGCCAGACATTTGACAGTAGGGTGTTAAATACTATCAGCAGAATAGGATGTGGGTAGATAACCTTAGCTCTCAATGCAGCCATTCTCGAACTTTTTAATCCATTCATAGACACTTCACTGGGCAAATTTTTTCCATACTATCAGTGGATCTGTCATGCTACACCTTCAATATAGATACTTCTGACTTACTCTTAATATATTTACTTATAAGAAATATTATAACAAATAACACCCTTCTCACATGCACACAAGAATCAGGGATAAAAAGACAAAATATTTCCAACTTTGCTAATTTTGTCGTTGGTATTTAAGGAGCCCCAATGGTGTTTCCTGAGAAAATTCTGTTAAATAATATGTTGACTAAAAGTACTTAATGGTGGTGTGTCATAGAGAGGATATGCAGCATTGTTCATCTTCTTCTTCTTCTTCTTCTTCTTCTACTTTCGGCTGCTCCCGTTAGGGGTTGCCACAGCGGATCATCTTCTTCCATATCTTTCTTTCCCTTGGATCTTGTTCTGTTACACCCTTCACCTGCATGTCATCTCTCACTACATCCATAAACCTTCACTTAGGCCTTCCTCTTTTCCTCTTCCCTGGCAGCTGTATCCTTAGCATCCTTCTCCCAATATACCCAGCATCTCTCCTCTGCACATGTACAAACCAACGCAATCGCGCCTCTCTGACTTTGTCTCCCAACCATCCAACTTGAGCTGACTCTCTAATGTCCTCTTTTCTAATCCTATCCATCCTTGTCACACCCAGTGCAAATCTTAGCATCTTTAACTCTGCTACCTCCAGCTCTGTCTCCTGCTTTCTGGTCAGTGCCAATGTCTCCAACCCATATAACATAGCTGGTCTCAACTACCGTCCTGTAGACCTTCCCTTTCACTCTTGCTGATACCCGTCTGTCACAAATTACTCCTGACACTCTTCTCCACCCATTCCACCCTGCCTGTACTCTTTTTTTCACTTCTCTTCTACAATCCCCATTACTCTGTACTGTTGATCCCAAGTATTTAAACTCATCCACCTTCGCCAACTCTACTCCCATATCTTCTTATATAATACGCTACCGTGGCTGTTCGTTTGTCTGTCCAGGATTTTAAATCACCTGTAGCTCGCAAACTGTTTGACCTATTGACCTGAAATTTGGTACACGTATACTATGTGACGTCTACGATGCGCTTTCGGGGTGATGATTAACCTCCAAAGTTATTCGTCTTTTTATTTTTATTTTATTTTATTGTAGAATCAACTCTCTGCAGTGGCCAATAGGGCGGCCGTGCGGCGTATGTGTGTGGGCGTCATTCTCATCCCTACCACCTTCTCCATCACACCCCTACCTCTTCATATCTTAAATCGTTCTTGAGGCAGATTGGGCACGTAGAAAACGTACTAAGTAATTGTAACACAAACACTGACTTAATCACTTTTAACGCGAAAAGATGTTAATGAAAGAAGAGAAGAAGTGGGCCGCTAGGGTGGAGAAAAGAAGAGCTGCTCAGGAAGCAGCAAGCACATCAACCTCTAAGCAAACGAATGTTAAACGTACACATTATATGTATATAATGTCTGTGTGTAAATTATTCTCCTGAACATTGTAATTACTCTTCCTTTCTTATGAATTTTCTGAGAATGATCATTAGCTTTATTTACATTTTCTATCATTTTGTTTTAGTTGCTGTTTTATGCCATCTTTGTTTCTGAACACCGCCATATTATTTTGACTACCTTTGTTGCCATGTGACAGTTAGTGATGCAGAGTGTAATGTCATGGGAGTTTTGCTTTAACCTGGGAGCACCCAGTCTCTCATATATCCTGAGAAATTCCATAGTGTATTTGATGGTTACTCTCACTACCTAGTGCCAAATTCTTTGGTTTTTCAATTTTTTCTTCTCCATTTTCATCCTATGTCTTACCCTGTTTGGTTTTGGTTATTTGGAAATTCTTCTTTTGATTTTCTGGTGTTGTGCTTTTACCGAAAGTTAGCCTTATCCCTTTTTCTTTATTTCATCTTCTGCTCAGTTGTCTGTACTGCAAACATTCTATATAATCTTACATTAAATATGATTTCATGATTACATAAGGTATGATCAATAAGATTTCTTAATCATTTATAAAGCTGATATATTAATATTTAAACATGACTCTTATTCATTTATGTGCTCACATTAAAGAATTAAACACATAAATGTATTTTATGCCCATGCGTTCAGTTGTTAAGCCATAGTGCTCAAATGTGAGCAATTAAACAGCAATGAAGAAGAAATTGCAAAATACTGAACATTAATTTGACTAAATATAAGATGACATTATTTCCTGAATAAAAGAGTTTATATTTACTCTAGTTATGTATGTATTGCATGAATGTGAGTGTGTTCTGAATATATTTACATATGCATTCATTTTTTCTTTCATCCTTATTTCCGAACTGTCTCAATGGCGATATTGAACATGAAAATAGTTTGCTTTTTTTTTATTTAAAAAAAAAAACAAAAACAAATACAGCATTTGAAGTAAGGCACGGTAAATTGACTTTTCTGTGTCAAGTAAATGTAGCTCTTTAATAACTTATGAATAAATACGTGGAGATAAATGGCCCTGTGGTTGACAGTGGTTAGGCAATGATGAAACTAGGCATGGCAGATGCTTGCCACAATTGAATATAACATAAAAACAAATCTCAAGATGTCCATAAGGATTCTGCTGCAGCAGGTGGTTACTTTAAAGAGATCTTTTCAGTCAGTGCTACAGTTTCCATTTTCCATTTTTTTGCATTGAAAAGAAGAGTACTTGAAAGACAGAATGAAATAATTTTTTTCTCCTTTTTTCCCAGGACATAAATAAATAAATAGCTTAATTTTTCTGGTTATAACCTAACTATTAAACTAAATTGCAAAGAAACTACTACTAAGCACACCACTGTTTATCAGAGATTATAACATATGTTTTTGATTTTTATGTTTTGTGCTTACTATTTTACATTTAGTGAGCTCAAAGCATGAAGTGCAAGATCTTAGCTGCTTGTGGACATTCATAAAGAGTATCATCTTCTCTTTTGGATTCCAACTCTCATCAGACAGACTTAGGCAGAGTATATTATTTCTTCAAAAAAATATTAACAGCAGATATTTATTAAAATACTAAGGGGCTCTATCCCCTGCTAGCTTTGCTTGCCAACCCCACTTTGTGTCTCTGCCGCTCGAGTATATGGATTTCACTTTCACCAAACTGCAAATCTTTTAATTCTCGTGGATACGCCTCTTCACTGGGAAGAAACACTAGTTTTCCTTGATAGCAACACGAATTAGCCGATCCGAACAATATCTACATGCTTCTGTCATATCACCTATGTCCATATATTCGATCTCTTTTTGCTGTTTCGTTATTTCACCAAGTAATAATTTCCGTTTGTTAGTGCTAATGCGATGTTTACTATTAGTTTTTTAAGACTTTCGAATTTTAGTACTTTCATAATCTCTAACCTGCTCTGCATGTGTATCGCGCCAATGTTTTCGAACCTCTTTACGACGTTCTACTTTGTCTTCTACTCTTTGTCTTTTATTTCCGACCCCGCTTGGAGCTGAGAGCGCAGGAACTGTGTCTGACAATAGCATTCACAGGAATGAGAAGTATGTGGACCATGGGCATGATTGTAAATGTTTGAGAGGAGGGTGGGACTTGTCCAAATCTCTTGGCAAAAAGTCTCATCTCACTGGACCTGAAATTATCTCTTGTGGGAATTGAAATTATCTCTGAGAAAGTCTCATCTCTGGATTTCCTTTTATAATAGAGAGATATGACTAGTTGGTGTAGTATACCTAAGGATTATGCTACCACTGAGGAGCCATAACACACAGCGGCCTTTATTGGTGCCTGAATGTTTACTGAGTTAACTTAAAAAAATTTAAATAAAAAGTTTAAACATTGTTAGGTGTGATGTCTCAGTACTCCATTGATCTCTGTTCAGTTCCTGGCTGAGCCATTGTTTGCATTGTCATCCTGTGTCTTTGTGAATATCCTCTAGTATATAGTGAATAGGTATGTGTCTCTTGTGATGGATTGTCGTTCCATCTAGGATTGGTTCCTTCCTTGCATCCAGTGTTGCAAAGATCAATTCCAGTAATCTGTGCTTCAATAATAGAGTATGTAAACAAGTTTGGAAAATGGTGAATGGATGAAATGTTTAAATATTTTTGGCTCAAGTAATTTATTACAGAGTGACATGTTCAACACATTACCCTTTCTGTTTAATAATTAAAAAAATATTAAATGAACTTGATTTTTCAGTGATTTTTGTGAAGTTGTATATGTAAAATAGTTATTATTTTTGATATAGATAGAATGACCAAAGATTGCATCCTACTTTTGAATATATGTACTGTATATGTACAGACATATTTTAATAAACCCTGTTAATCTAATTCAAGGGTTTGGGGAACCTTTCCTGGTAGCAGGTGGCCACAATCCTTGCCAGGGTATACATATACATGGAAGCTGTTTTAGAATACTACATTTATATTTATTTGCTTAGCAGACACTTTTTTCAAAGTGACTCACTATTGATCAAACTAACACATGTCTTGGGGATATTGGAGGAAAATGTATTACCCCCAGGAAAACACATGTAGATATGAGGAGAATATGCAGACCCCACAAATACATTGAGCAGATGCTGAATTTGCACTCAGGATGCTGGATCTCTGTGGTCAGTGTTTTACAGGTGAGATGTATTAGAATGAGATGCTTGTTCTTCCAATTACATAGTACAGGACTAGTAGAAGGTGGCTGGCACAAGGTAGAGATGTTTTTGTGCAATAATTGCAAAAGCTCATCTAACACTAAATCCTGTCAGTTGTTTAGCTGTTGAAAATGTATGCAGGCCTTTTTAGTTCAGCATTATTTTTATGTTGACATGCAATAGGCTGTGTTGGTTAATACAGGGAGATTCACTTGAAAGAGGCCCTGAATATTCTGTAATAACTCTCACTAGGATGAAGCAATCTGTGTGAAACAATTTGCAATGTGCTCCTCGAATGAGTTTCGAACAAGCCGGGATACTCCTGTGTCGGAGCGATGAGGTAGGCGCCGGACAGCCATTGCGACGTTTAACCTCTGTTTGCGACTTCTGGGCGCATAACTCTTGTACCCCTTCACTTAGTCACTCGACTTATTATCAGGATGGTGGTGTACAGTATTGAGCAGAGTGTCTTCATGGTGTGAAACTATTGGGTCACCAATTTGTTTAAGCCATGTCAGAATCAGCTGGATGATCGTGAGTTATATCGGCAAGGAGCATGGCAGAAACTGAATCCTCCTTCGACAACAGGGCAACTTCAAAGAGGCTTTGGCCACCACGGTTGCTAGATCTGACACCACCAGACTTCTTCCTTTGGGGTATGCTCAAAGGAAAAGTCTATTGGAATTGGCCACGCACTGTGGAAGATTCGAAGGAAAACATCCAACGTGAGATTGGTGCTATTCCCCCCCGAGACGCTTGCCAATACGTTCAGGAATATGGAGTGGCATGGCAAAATGTGTTTGGCAGAAAACGGAAACCTCTTCCAGCTTTGCTTGTAATGCAATCGATTACACATACGTCAAGGTATATAGCATTTTTTTTTTTTTGGTTCAGATTGCTTCATCCTAACGGGAGTTACAACAGAATATTCAGGGCCTCTTTCAAGTGAATCTCCCTGTATTTACCCTTTTTCTGTGAAACAAAAATACACTTCAAAAATACCAAATTTTGGGGGAACAATCTTGAAGATTATATTTGCTTAGTCCACATTTTTTTTCCAAATTGGAACATACCTTGCAAAAGATTGATTTTTGTGTTTAGTTAGTAATCTGCTTAATTTGGCAGTTCAATGTAAATAAGCTATGTTATTTACCTTTTTAAAAATATTTTTCACAGGTAAAGGCTGTTTCTGCCATTTACTTCGCATTCTGCTTGCATGTTCAAAATCTTAACTTCTGTAATATGTGATCTAAATGTTCATGTACTAATAGCATGTAGGCTTTCAAGGATAATTAGGAAATCTGATATCCATTAGACTGTGCACTTTAAAAGGTGTTTAATTTGAATAACTGTCATCAATATCTGAAACCTTTGTTAATATGTTAAGTGTGCTTTTGCAGAAAAGGGGATGAAATTTACCATCAACTGAAGAAACTGGGTGCTTCACTAGATTGGAAGCGAGTCTGCTTTACAATGGACAAAGTGAGTTGAACAATTAATCTAAATATAGACTTGTTATGGTGCAAGGAATGGTTTCTAGTCAAGTACCCATGTTGTCATTGTGCTTTCAGAAATTCTCCACTGCTGTAACAGAGGCATTTGTAAGACTCTATGAGGCAGGGCTCATCTACAGAGGAGAACGATTAGTCAACTGGTCGTGTGCCCTGACATCAGCTATATCTGATATAGAGGTGAGTCTATTTCTAACTGCATATAGCTGGTACTTTGACAGAACTACAAATGACTGAATGATTCATCTTTACGGCTTAGATAAGATTTTCATTTTTTTTATGTAAAAACTGTTAAAAATTTAAACAAACAGTTCTTTGCTGCTACCTAACCTCATGCATGCCAAATAATGCTGGATATAAAGAAGGCAGCATAAGTGCTAATTATTGTCTACTATTTTCAGTCTTTTGCCATTCCTCTTATTAACAGACAAGGTAAAGCAGACGCTGAGAGGAAATGGGTGCCCTTTGAACTGGATTGGATAATTAGGTGATATTAAGAGAATTTGAAAGATGAATACTGACTCTCTTTTACACAATACCATTGAAACTTTCACCTAAAAATACATTTTCACATTTTGGTTGAGGATTTTAACTTGGAATTTTGCCCTGCACAATTTTTGCATGATTATTTTCTTTTATGACTGGGCATGACTGTGAACTCATAGCTGCCGCTAAATTTCAACTGTTTAAGTTGCACTGTTCCACAAATCTCGAAATTTCTTAAAATTCCTTTCAGCTGTTTTTGCATGTCGTATTAACACCCAGGTAGAATTTGTTTTAATCTACAGTATCTCACCAATGGTGTATTTCTGATGTCGCTTCATATTGTAGATTCAGGGCCATTTCTAATTCTTGGTGCCACACCCCTCCAATCTACCAGCAACATTATATGTACATTCATTATCAAAGACATCATCATTATTATCTTCGTTTTCATTGCTTTTTAGCAGCCATTTTCAAGAATAACCACACTGGGGCTTCCCTACCCCACTGACTGTTGGGCCTCAGTTGTTATCTTGGATATGCCATGAAATGGCCATGTGTAATGCACATTCAGCAGTATGAGTAGCCTGGTTTTCCTTTGTCCTTGAATATATTTGGTTGTATAAAGGCAGACTGGAATGGTCTATTAACATATTAGGGATAGTCTAATTGTAAATCATTGGAAGGAGGAGACATCTGCTCTATGAAGTTGTTGCAGTTGCAAGCAATATTATTGTAAATATTACAAACAAACCTGTTAAGGTTTAGGTAAATTTTGCTTTGTGTCAAAGCAATAACCACACTGCCCTCAGACACCTTATATTGGAAATAATGGATGGACAAAACACTCATGCATTTGGTATTTGTTGCAGTACTGCAGACACTATATGTATTATGAGTTGTTTTATTTGTTGCCACAATAGTAGAAAATGAAAAAGTAGAAGGTGGACTGAAAGTCAATTAGTAGTGGAAATAAATTCTGAGAATGCTGTTCTCATTACATTTTGCACTTACTTTAAGTAGTGAGAAACTGGTTATACATCTGACTCTGACATTATAGTACATCTCTAGAAGTATAGAAGAACTGTAGTCTTTTTTTGGGCATATCAATACTTTATGAGCTTTTTCTTTGGATAAAGTGATATCTAAGCACTTTGTACTGAAAAACATTTAAGCATTATACAGAAAATCCAAACACTCTTGGATAGTGTCAAAATTTATGTCTTATTGCAGGTAAACAAAGTATGTTTGTTGGGAAAAACGTTGTTAAATGTCCCAGGTTATGAAGAGAAAATAACTTTTGGCACCATGACGCATTTTGCCTACCCCTTGGATGGAGAAGGTATGTATGCTTTCTATAAAACTTTACCATGGCAACAACAAACTAAGTTTGCTAAATTCCTTCTGCAGTTTTGTATTTATTTGGTTTTTTTAAGATTTTAACACTGAAGTTTTAACTGAAATTTCTTGTCTTTCAGAAGGAGAAATCATAGTTGCCACTACACGCCTCGAAACAATGCTGGGTGATGTGGCCATTGTTGTCCACCCTGATGATTCACGATATACAGTACGTGAAATATGTCATTTCAGTGAATTGCATTCACTTCAGACAAGTGTTAGGTTAATAAAGATGTATTTATTTCCATTACATTTAAAGGATAATGAGTATACAGCATATTTATAAGGACTACCGGGATGTTTACAGCTGGTTAAAAGTGAGTTGAAGATACAACTCACTTGTATCACGTGAACCTTGGTTCACGACCATAATTTGTTCCAAAACTCTGGTCGTAAACCGAGTTGGTCGTGAACCGAAGCAATTTATGTAAATACAATTAATCCGTTCCAGACCGTACGAACTGTATGTAAATATATATATATTTTTTAGTTTTTAAGCACAAATATAGTTAAATATACCATAGAATGCACAGCGTAATAGTAAACTAAATGTAAAAACATTGAATAACACTGAGAAAACCTTGAACAACAGAGAAAACTAACATTGCAATAGTTCGCGCTATAGTGCTAGGAACCGCTCGCTAAAAACACTTTTTTTTTTAATGAGTTTTAAGCATAGGGGAAAAAATGAACATTTGAAAAATCCTTAATTTAATAAACCACCAAGAAAAGTAACAATGCAGGCTACGAACCGATCACCGTAAACAGAAGTGAAAACAAAAACAAGCCTTCTCTACCTTATGCGTCCCTCCCTCCCTCTCTCGCTCGCTCGCTCTCTCTCTCTCACTCGCGCGCCTGTGTGTGTGTACGTGCGTCTCTCTTTTGCGAGCCTGGAGCGCGTGCGCGTCTGTCTGTCTCTTTCGCGCTCCTGTGTGTGTGTGTGTGCACGGCTCTCTCTGCCTGGCGCTGCCTGTGTGTGTGCCTCTGTCTCTCGCGCTCTCTCTTGCGCTGCCTGTGTGTGTGTGTCGCGCTTTCTCACTCTCTCTCTTGCTTGCTGCACAGGACATGCATAGGGAGAGACTGAACATGTACAAACCGAAAGGGAACCTGGCTTGTTCGTATACCAAATGTGTTGTCGTGAACCGAGGCAAAAGTTTGGCGAACTTTTTGGTCGTAAACCGATTTGTACATGTACCGAGACGTTCGTGAACCGAGGTTCCACTGTATATGTAAACTATTGTTACTGTTACATTTTTTTGGTATATGATAATTTTATTTAATTCAATGAATTCAAGAATGAATGCAATATTTCATCATATCTTGTAGTGGGACATGTCTATCTGTTTATACAACTTTAGGTGGCACTGCTTCCAGTAGACATGTTAATCCTGTCTGGCTCAAGAGCATTCTGATCAGTAGATCGTCATTAATCCTTAAGAATTTTACCCTGCATTTATAGGGCATTTAATCAGAAGGAATGCTTGACAGTTTTCTTTATGAAAGACACAATAATTAAAGCAATTTCTGTCTTTCTTGGATGTGGTGAATAATCCTTTATGCTGCGGGCTAGTCTTACTTCAGAACACAAAGTCTTGTGGAGAGTGTGCTATCACTTACTGTATGACCCATATATTAGTAATGATGCATCTGTTTTATCAAACATAAAGAAAATTACATAGTCAATCCAGCTATTGTTGTGGAGATATCACAAAATATGACTTACATAAAATTCTATTATCTGTGAAAGTGCAGCCGTTTTGAAAAACTGTGAAATGTAATATTCTTGCTCTCTGAAGAGTAGAAAGTACATATCTAATTATTGTGGGCTTGAATGTTTATACTAAAAAAGCCAGTTGATGGTGAAGAACTTGCATTGCCATGCGTTTGTCATATGTAGCAAACAGGTTTTGGTTTTCTGGCTACACTATTAGCATTGAGGTGAGCAGTCAAAGATATGATTATTTTATGTAGAAATAGGTTTTCATGGGGTAAAGAAAGTGCCATTTTGCTGTATCTTTTTCTTTCAGCTGCTCCCATTAGGGGTTGCCACAATGGATCATCTTTTTCTACATGTTCCTGTCCTTTGCATCTTGTTCTGTTACACCCATCACCTGCATGTCCTCTCTCACCACATCCATAAACATTCTCTTAGGCCTTCCTCTTTTCCTCTTGCCTGGCAGCTCTATCCTTAGCATCCTTTTACCAATACACCCAGTATCTCTCCTCTGCACATGTCCAAACCAATGTAATCTCACTTCTCTGACTTTGTCTCTCAACCGTCCAACTTGAGCTGACTCTCTAATGTACTCTTTTCTAATTCTGTCCATCCTCGTCACACCCAGTGCAAATCTTAGCATTTTTAACTTTGCCACCTCCAGCTATGTATCCTGGTTTTTGGTCAGTGCCACTGTATCCAACCCATATAACATAGCTGGTCTCACTACAATATAAATGTAATGAATTATTATTATTATTATTACCGTCCTGTAGCTCTTCTCTTTCACACTTGCTGGTACCCACCTGTCACAAATGACTCCTGACACTCTGTTCCAACCATTCCACCCTGTCTGCACTCTTTTCCACCTCTCTTCCACAATCCCCATTACTCTGAATTGTTGATCCCAAGTACTTAAACGCATCACCTTTGCCAACTCTACTCCATGCGAACTTGGGATTCCACTGACCTCCCTCTCATGTACGCACATTTATTCTGTCTTGTTCCTACTGACCTTTATTCCTCTCCTTTCTAGAGCATATCTCCACCTCTCCAGGGTGTCCTCAACCTACTACCTACTCTCACTACAGATCACAGTGTCATCAGCAAACATCACAGTCCACGGGGACTCCTGTCTAATCGCGTCTGTTAACCTGTTCATCACCATTGAAAATAAAACCTCACCACAGTCACACTTCCCTCGTACATATCTAGTACAACTCTTACATACTTCTCTGCCACTCCCGACTTCCTCATACAATACCACAACACTATCATCTCACCTTCTTCATTCCTTTCCTTGACACCGTACCTACCCATCACCTCCTCATCTCTTCTGTTCCCTTCACCAACATGTCCATTGAAATCTGCTCCAATCACCACTCTTTGTCCCATTCTGCTATATAAATAGATAAATTAATATGGTTTTATTGATTATGTCTTTGAATCACTGGTTGAACTAAGCCCTGGATAAAACCTAATCTACTGTAATTGCCGCCATTCTTGCCTTTGCAATATTTTTTACAATTTTATTTCACTGTATATCTAAAGTTATTTACTATGTTTTGTGTGTTAAAGTCATGTTTTATACAGGATAATAAAACCGGTACCTCAATTTGGATTTTGCATACCGATTGATAGTTTATCAGCCTCTTTTGGTCTGTTACTGGACTATAATCTGTGCATGCTGGTCTACTGTATGTAGAGCTATGTACAATAAAGACTGATTCATCCTGGCAGTCAGTGTGTCCTCAGCAGTAATTTTTGAGTGTATTTTAGAATGCCCATTATCTAAAAGTTATTAAAGCAGTTTACACTATAAGTGAATGTCTGAATATCTGCACTGTGTTCAGTTTAACATGATTGATTTTTGTAAAACAGGTAGAAAACCCGGTAACTGCTGTACTATCATAAACCTTATTTTTTATTTAGAGTCTTCATGGGAAGCATGCCTGTCATCCATTTACAGGAAGAATGTTACCCATTCTTACTGACACTTTGGTTAATCCACATCTGGGAACAGGTAATTGACTCTGTACATGAGATACTACTGTAGCTACTACAGCTTCTGCTAAACATATGCTTCATACTTTTAAACATTTAAACCTTTACTGTAACATTTTTCCAAAATGTGGTTGTCTCACAAATGTATTTACTTCTGTACTGGAACATGCACATAAAGCTGTCCTTTGAATGATGGTTTAACCTTGTCCAAATTTTTATCAGCTATTGAAGTACATTTAATTCTTTTTTCTCATGTACACTTAAGATGCTGTATAGTTGACTGGTTTACAACAAAAATAAAACTGTTGTTGAAAATAGGTTGTTTTTTATTGCTTAAGTTGCTTTTTATTGCATTTATTGCCTCCACATTTTACATCACTTTTAAATGCTATGAACAATAATAATTTGATCCCCAGAAAATAATTACGCAATTAAGTAACATATTTATGGTAATAAAGTATGTTTAGGTTAATTATAGGCCAGTTGATTAAAGAACATATCAAACATATGCTTTGATGGCTTTATATTTATATATTTATTGATATTTAGAGGTGCATGTTGAGGTATATTTCACATGCTCTAGTCATTATGTGAAAAGTTTGCCCTTCAGTAATAGTTGATACTATATCACGATTTTCAAATGTTGTTTATATACAGGTGCAGTAAAATGCACTCCTGCACATGATGCTGTTGATTTTGAGATATCTGAGCATCATGGTCTTCCACGTCTCTCAGTAATTCATGAAGATGGCACTATGACAGGGCTCTGTGGAGAATGGCTGCAGGTAGCTACTTTTGATACTTTTTTTAATACAGTTACTGGCCTAAAAGGTTTTTAATTTCATTGAATATTTGACTGATCTGGATGAATCTTTACGTTTTGTTTGTTATTATGGGTGTAGGAAGGTGTCACCATAGATTTATCCTGTCAGACTGATTAAAATATATATTTATACAATTGATTTTTGTTTTATTAATAAAACAATACAAACATTTACACACAGGTCACAAATATAGTCATGCAAGCAATACTGGCTGATCATTTACAAATACACAAGAAACCAAAGAAAAATGCTATTAAATGAAGGAGACTGAAAATGGATGGGGTGTTTGTCTTTTTCTTTCTGGATTGCATCCTATGCACAAAAATGGTTGAGAGTTCCAAAGATTATTTCAAATACTGTACAGATGTACATTTACAGCTACTATATTCATTACATTTTCTGAAAAAAGTCAGTGCCACAGATGGCAAAACTTTAGTCCATGGCAAATATAAAATGGCTTTAGAATAGAAACTGTTGCAAACTAGAAATATGCCTTGCTTATAATGTTAACTTTTAACACTGTTTGTAGCCACAGATTATTTTGATTTTTTCCCTTCAAATATTGTAATAAAGATGATCTGCAGCATCAATCTAATGGGCTTTAACTGTCAAGTCAATTCTCAATGATAATAAATGTGGTTTAGTTCTCACATCTGACCCTCTGTGGCACAGAATCTGGGCATTAAGCTACATGTGCTGTGATTGTTTAAAAATATGTTAAACACTGGTGTGTTTTAATGAACTACATCATTAGTCCTAAGGGAGTATGATGTGTTTTATTCCATAAGTTTAACATGAAAATGCATTAGAACCATGTTTACAAGAAGTTCTTTTCTAGAAAATCAATACTATAGTACTCATGCATAAATGATGGCATGTCATTTTCAAGTTTAAGTTTTATTTGTCATTTGTGATTGGTATTTTGGAATCGTTATTCACTATTGTTCTCTCAATAACAATGGAAGTATCTAATAAATAGCTAGAAGGATTTTTTTAATGTCTGTATCATTTACATCAGTTTAGTATAAACTGTAGTGTAAGAGGATGAAGTCTATCCATCCATTCATTCATCCATCTTCCAAGCCAGCTAATCCAGAGCAGGGAGAAGTCTTTTGTATAAAATATTCCTCTGCTTCAGTGCACAATGTATCGCTTTTGCCATTTATCTACTGTTGACAATTCTGTCATTCACATACTGTATCTGGATTCATCTTCTCCATCTTCATATATATTCTAGTTTAATGTCTTCATTATATTGCCCTGAGAATTAGGTCATTTTTTGAATGTTTGACATTTTCTAATGTTTCTTCCTTGCATGTCCTTAGACACACCTAAATATAGTTATTTTATATATTTCTTGTGGGCTTTAGTAAGCTGTAGGTATTTGTTTCAGAGTCGGGCTCTCAGTGGACTAGTCTTTGACTTCTTCTTAGATAGATGCTTTTATGTCAGAATCAGTTTGAGAAATTATTTGTCAAATTCAGTAAACAAAAAATGAAATGCCCTGAGTTTTGTACATTAATAGGGAGTCAAACGTTTCTTGGCAAGAGAGCGAGTATTGGAGGCTTTAAAGCAGAAAGGACTCTACAGAGGAACTTATGATCATGCTATGGCTTTGCCACTGTGCAGGTACTCATTAGTTTTGCCTTTGTTAAAAGTGTTCTCTTTATTGTGCCTTTTGTAATTTGCATATTTTCTACTTAGCAATTACTATTTTGTTACTGTTTTGCTTGAACTTTCACAACCTTTTCCTGCCACTCTCTGCATGCTCCTTCTGTAGCCGCACAGGTGATGTTGTGGAGCCTCTTTTGAAGAGCCAGTGGTTTTTGAGATGCGATGAAATGGCAAAGCGAGCAGTGGAGGTGAGGGTCATGACATTTCTTTCTGTCTTCTGTTCACTTCATTGTTCTTGTAAACTTAACTGGGGATGGAGGAGAATTCAAGAGGACTAGATAGATAGAGCCTATGTGTTATTTTTGAAACATTCTTATCTGTCTAATTAATTCTGTCATTCAAACCAACATCTATGATTGAGAAAAAAGAAAATAATGGAGTGTATTCCCCTGTAAAAAAAAAAAAAAAAAAAAAAAAAAAAGAAAACATAAAGGAATAAATAATTCACAAAAATTATAGCCATTTTCAAACCTTACAAGCTGTTAATAGACAAGAGGTGTCTGCACTTTTTGGTTGTTTCATTTTTCATAAAGTGTTTAGAAGAGTTAAATTTTCATGCAGAAACTGTAAGTCCCAGTTAAGCCACATTAATTTGTTTTTGCTATAGGAATTATTTGGAGGAATATTCTTTAAAGAACAATCAGAGTGGACAGCTACATTAACTGCAACAGAGATTAAGGTCCTAACTGACCACTCTTAAATACAAGACAGAAAAGGCATTAATATAAAAAATTTAACTACGGTCATTCTTGTTACAGGCAGTGGAGTCTGGCAATCTGGAGTTTATTCCCCATTTCCACAGAAAAACTTGGAACACATGGTTATCATCTATCAGGTATATTAGTGTTGAGTCTTGGAGATTTTTTACATTGTATTTTAATTAATGCCTAACACACCTGGAATACTGTTATTAAGAATAGTATACTTGGAAAGGGATGTTAACTAATTAATGATTATACAGTAATATAGCATTGAACAATAGCCTTCAAAATTGTTTTTGCTTATTTAATATACTGTGTATGTAGAATAGTAGAAGTTAAACATATAGTTATTGAAGAAAATTATTTTTATCAGCTAGAAAATAAAGAAATATGTAAAGGATATAGAGCAAACTGAATCATTAGAAAACAAATATTCAAGTGTATGAAAAGTCTTAGTGGGAAAAAATGTTTTTTGAGGTTTTTAGCATCCTAAGTTAATAAAAATATAAGTCTCAGACATTACATGTGTCGAAAAACTGCAACAGTTTTGGTCTTATTTATAAAACCATCATAGAAACAAAGTTAATCCTAAATTCAGTAGATCCAATTGTATATTAAAATCAATGTACAAAGCAATGAGAACATGCTTAGTATGTTTACAGACACTCGCAATTATGCAAGATTTATTGAAAGCAAAAACAAATAAGAAAACAAATCAAAAAATATTTTAAGTTCAGGTGACATCAAGTGTGAACACCTTAAAACCCAAAGAAAAAAACAACAGCCAACATGAGAATGAATTAACATATTGACCAGATAGGCAATGCAGAATGAATTTTGAAAAGATGCAAGAAAGTGGCTTTTTTGCCATTATCAGATACTAAGAGTCATTCTTCCATACCTCTGTTATCAGTTCCATCTCATCCTCTCCATCACACAATAATGCTATTTCTTGCAGACAGACTGGGAATATCTCTGCCTACTCTCAGTTGAAGGTTGCCTGTTGTCTTGAAGGCTGCCCATATGCATGTCTTTACAGTTTGTGATCAAAGAGCTCAAGGTTGGATTAAGAGGGGATTTGAGCAAACAGCAGGATTCGTATGTGTGATTGCATACACATACATGTGACAATCTTAGTGAATGAACACACATATATCAGTAAGAAGCACCAACGTTCAATAAATACTCCAATCATCTGCCATTTTAACAGAGTTATTTGTGGGTGATTTCTTGATCTTTATATGGCATTATATCCTGCCATACAAAAAAAAATTGGGATTGTGCTCCCCTTGACTTTCTCGTATACTCAGACAGAGGAAAAGGTCATCAGAACTACTTCCAGTTGCGCGATATATCTCAAATATCGTATGTCTTTGTTTCTCATCATAACTAATTGATAATATTGATACACAATAATTTATCTCTATTTATAATCAAACTTTATATTAAAATTACATTTTTGCATGTAAGGAGGTCAAAAACGGTGGTATTTTTTCATGGTTACATATGCATTACCTAGATTACGTGCAAATTAAAGAGTTATAGTCACCTAAAAACATAGAAAAAGTGCTAACATTATGTAATATTTGTTGCAATAAATTGCTACAGATAAAACTGAATTTAGCTGCAGTTAATTATGATAATGCTTGTGGAAATAAAAAAAAATATAATAAAATTAAATGAATTACCACGAAAACGACAGGGACGTTGCATCTTATTATTTCCATTATATCTTTATATTTATAGGGCATGTTCAATGTTTACACGTTATTGTTAAACTGATGGCGTATAAATTAAAATAAAATGAATAATAGTTATTGAAAAAAAATGTTTTATATTGAATACAGTTTTTAATACAGTACAATTTATTTTTTGTATAGCCCAAAATCACACAAGAAGTGCCGCAATGGACTTTAGCAAGCCCAGCCTCTTGACAGCCCCCCAGCCTTGACTCTCTAAGAAGACAAGAAAAAACTCCCAAAAAAACCCTTCTAGGGAAAAAATGGAAGAAACCTTGGGAAAGGCAGTTCAAAGAGAGACCCCTTTCCAAGTAGGTTGGGCGTGCAGTGGGTGACAAAAAGAAGGGGGTCAATACAATACACAGAACAGAACAAATCCTCAATACAGTATAAAAATAAAAATTACAGAGTAATTGTACGGAGTACAATTTAACAGTAGATGATATCACATAATATGGTTTGGATTTGTTTAGAGTCCTGGAGACCTCATTCATCAAGCTGCCTCCCCCATTTGGCCATTCCACAGCTGAAATAGTGCTAATCCTATGAAAGGACCACTCTTTCCCACAATTCCTGCGATCCTCCATCAGGGATGACTTTACCTTAGGCAGGCAAAACAACTTGGCAGGTGCCACATTTGAGTACCGAGAAGAGAAACAGAATAGCTGAGGGTTAGTATCCAATTATAACTATCATGTTACTTATGTTTTAGTGCTAATGACTAACAACAGAGTGCAGTATGTACAGTTAATCAGTAGCTCTAGTCAGGATATGCTAAACTGAAGTAGTGAGTCTTCAGCCGGGATTTAAAAGCTGAGACCGAAGAGGCATCCCTTATAGTAGCAGGCAGACCATTCCACAGTTTAGGGGCCCTGTAACTAAAAGCTCGACCTCCCACCGTTATTTTATTAATTCTTGGAATCATAAGCAGACCGGCATCTTGAGATATTAATGTGCGCTCAGGTCTGTAAGTCATGATAAGATCAGACAAGTAAACCAGACCTTGGCCATTTAATGCTTTATATGTTAAAAGGAGGATTTTGAAATCTGCCCTAAACTTAACTGGGAGCCAGTGTAAGGATTTAAGAACTGGAGTTATGTGTTCGTATTTTCTTGTTCTTGTAATAATTCTTGCAGCAGCATTTTGGATTAACTGGAGGCTGTATAAAGAACAGTTTGAACATCCAGTGAACACCTCATTGCAGTAGTCAATCCTACTAGAAATAAATGCATGAATTAACTTCTCAGAATCCTGTTTATTTAGAAAACGCCTTATTTCCGAACATTTTTAAGATGGAAGAAACATGATTTGGACAACTTTGTAATATGCGCTTTAAATGACAAAGATAACTCCTAGATTGTGGGCTGAGTCAGTAAAATTAATGGTGATTCCAACTGAGTTAAATGATGACAGAATATTGTTGTGATCAGCGTCATTCCCCCCAACAATTAACATCTCTGTTGTATCTGTGTTTAATGACAAGTACTGTAGTTCTCATCCATCCACTCGTTTAATTCACTAACACAACTAATTAAAGACAACATCGGAGAAACTTCATTTGATCTAAATGAAATGTATAACTGGGTGTCATCTGCATACGAGTGAAAATTAACATTATGTTTCCTAATGATAGATCCCAGTGGAAGCATGTAAATTGAGAATACTAAAGGTCCTAGTACTGAGCCCTGCGGGACACCATATCTCACTTCTGTGTATAATGATGAAGTACTGTCAGCACATTTTTGTACATATTGGAATCGATTTGATAAATAAGAGCTAAACCAAGAGAGCACAGTGCCTGTAATCCCAACATCATTTTCTAGTCTGTGCAGTAAAATAGAATGGTCAATGGTGTCAAATGCTGCACTTAAGTCCAACAACATAATTACAGTGGAGTTTCCTTCATCAGAGGATATCAGAATGTCGTTTACAACCCGTATTAGTGCTGTTTCTGTACCATGACCAGTGCGGAAACCAGACTGGAATTTCTCAAATAAATTGTAATGCGTAAGGTGTGACTGAAGCTGATTGGTGACTACTTTTTCTAGTATTTTAGAGAGAAAGGGTAAATTTGAAATAGGCCTATAATTATTTAGTATGTGTGGGTCTAGGTCTGACTTTTTAAGTAATGGTTTAATAACTGACACTTTTAGTGCATCAGGTACTGTGCCATGCAGTAATGAACTACTGATAATGTTTAGAATAGGTGCTGCAAGAACATCCATTGAACTTTTTACTAGTTTTGTTGGCACTGGATCTAGGGAACAAGTAGTGGGCTTCATTTTAGAAATTAAAGTTAAGACTTCCTGCTCGGTTACAGGATTAAAATTACTAAAGTGCTGAATGCTATGAGGCAGGGTCTGCTAAGCTAGTATTTGGTTTGTACTGTGATGCTGATATCTGGGATCTTATTTTTTTTAATTTTCTCATTGAAGAAGTTCATAAAGTCTGAACTGCTAATATCTATTGGTATTTTGCACTGTAGATCTGAATTTCCATTTGTTAATTTAGCCACTGTTCTAAACAGTACCTGAGGATTTTTATTATTGCTATCTATTATTGTAGAATAGTATTCTGAGTGAGCTTTAAAGAGAATGTCTTTATATTTTTTTAACACTCTCTGTCCATGCAATTTGAAAGACATGTAGCTTTGTTGTTCTCCATCTGCGCACCATTTTTTGACACTAATTTAAGGGCTCGAGTGTTTTCATTAAACCAGGGAGAGTTTCTATGTGTTTTAATCACTTTTGTTTTAAGGGGAGCCACTATGTCCAGAGCATCTCTCAAGGTCACATTATAATGTGATGTTAGCTGATCTAAATTGTTTTCCACGTTTACATTTGATGTTAACTGATCTAAATGGTTTTCCACAATTACACTCGACTTACTCAAAGTATCTATAAATTTTGAAGCAGAATTACAATCTAGATGTCGCACTGTCTTTGTTTTAATCTGGGAGTGTGTTGGCAAGGGCAGGACTAAATCAAATGTAATTAAGTAGTGATCAGAAATAACTTCATTTAATGGAGTAATATTTAAATTTTGAATTTCAACTTTGTAATTTAAAATTAAATCTAATGTGTGGTTATGATTATGAGTTGGACCTTTGACATCTGACAAAATCCTACTGAATTTAACAAGTAAGTAAAACATTTGCTAAAAGTGTCAGTTTCCACATCAATGTGTACATTAAAATCCCCCATCAGTACTACTGATCATAATTTATAGCCAACTCAGATAAAAGGTTGCTAAATTCAGTCATGAACAATGAATATGGCATTGGTGGTCTGTAGACTAGCACTATAATTTTGTTGGAATCTGTTTTAATATTTAAAATGAATGCCTCAAAGGATGTAAAGTCGCCTAAATTCTTAGACGTGATTTGCATTTTGTTACAATGAATTATTCCAAGGCCTCCTCCTCGACCAAAATCTCTAGACTTATGAAGGAACGAGTATCCATCTGGTGACGCCTCAGCTAGTGGAACAGTGTCACATTTACTAAGCCAGGTTTCAGTGAGAAGACACAGATCAGATTTTGTACTTAATACAATATCATTTACTTAAACAGCTTTACTGCCAAGAGAGTGAATGTTCAGTAAGCAGCATTTAAAACTGCATGCTTCTTTCTGAACTGGTGATATATTTTTTGTTTTAATTTGAAGTAAATTTCTATTACAGATTTCCCTAGTGGAGGGTCTGGTTTTATCCCTTGGTCTAATTATACACCTTATTTTTTGGTTACCAGGTAATTTAAGGTTTGCATCAAGACTAAATTTACTGGATGCCCCACAACAGGAATTATGGGTAACAGGTTCAGGACAGTAACAGGTGGGATAAACAACAGGCTGTGATTTAAGATTACATGACTGCAGCCTGGATGGTGCTCTAATTAGTCAACCAGGCAGTTTTGCTGCCATATTTTGGGATAATACATAAGATCCCCTCCAGTTAGGATGAAGACCATCTCTTTTGAAAAATCCAGGCCTTTCCCAAAAATCATCCCAATTGTTCACAAACGCTATGCTTTTATTTGCACACCAGGTTTCTAGCCAGCAGTGAAGGGAATGCAATCTGCTATAAATCACATCCCCTCTATATAATCTTGGTAAGGGGCCAGATACAACTAAATTCCGACATTTTCTTTTAGCTTTGGTGCATAGAGAGATGAAGTTCCTCTTTAATACCTCACATTGCTGTAAATAAATATCATTAGTGCCGACATGCAGCAATAAGGTAGATACTTCATTGTCGGCGACACAGTCCAATGCAGCCTCTATGTCAGAAATCTTGGCCCCTGCGAGGCATTTAACATTAACTGCTGGTTTAACATAGTTTGGAATTCTAACATTCCGCACTATGGAATCACCAATTATGAGCACTTTCTTATTCTCAGTTTCCACAGGCGCTACGAGTGCTGAGAATCTGTTCTGGGTCCGAATTGGTGACCTGGGTGCCGAGGGACTAAATTTTGGCTTCTTAGACCCCGTCTTACTGTTACCCACTCGCCCTGTGGCTGAATTGGTGCTGCTGACTTCGGCTGCGCACTAACTACAGTAGGACCTGGAGAGACTGAAGCCGAATCAGAAGTATCCGAATTGTCTAAACAAACCGAGTCAATCCAATTTTCAGTTTGCCTAATTGCTATCAGGTTCCTAACGCGGTCCTCCAATTCGCGTATTTTCCCCACCAACTCTAAATTAACTAAACACTTTTGGCAGGTGAAGCTGTCTACACTGTCGGCCAGAAAACCTGAACTGTACATGCTGCAGTTCAATAACGTGTGCACATTTATATTTCCATGATACAAGAAATTTGGATGGCTGTTTAAATCAAAGACTACTTCCAGTTGAGTATTTTTTCTCAAATTTCATATGTTTGCTTTTTATCATTCTAAATATCTATCCAAAATTGTAATCATCAATTTGTATTTATAACTATAGTTTACTTGAAAATTCACAAAAGTATTCAGTTAAAGTACCAGTGGCCCAAAAGTTGGTAGAATTCCTTATTTTTGATATAAAGCATGTGTACAAAATCCCATTGACCTTGGTCAAAGCGTTTTCGAGTTATTATGTTTAGAGACACATAATTTCAAAAATGGTATTTTTTGACTTGGGAAGGTCTAAAACGTCAAGATTCATCAAAATCTTGAGGTCGAATTTTTTCATGATTCCTATTCTTTCTGTATATTATGTGTACGAGAAAGTAAAAATTGAAGGTGTTACTTGGGAAGAGACAACATTCTTGTTCACATGCACACAAATTTAAGATGTTAGTAATTTATAAACAGGCTTTGAGTGGGATGGATTTAGGAACATTTATTTGCCCATACAGATGTTTTATAAATTGTTCATAGGAACTTTTAGAAAATAATTGTATGTTAAAATATAGGAGCATTCTATGCAGTTTTAATTTTTTTCTTTAAATGAGGTTCCTGGTTTTAAAGTCTACTTTCACATTTCTAATCATTGGCAAAATGTATATTACTATCTTGACAGTGACTGGTGCATTTCAAGACAGCTTTGGTGGGGCCATCAGATTCCAGCATACCAGATCTCAATTACAGGGTCATATAAGGAAGAAATGGTAGGTTTTTGAATGAAAAAAAAAAATCTGTATCTACAGTGCTATGCAAATTTGCATTGATGTAAATAACCTTAAACCATGGGTATTGACTAAACATGATACTTTAAAATGTTATTTATTGAAATTAGGAAATCTTTTCATTAATCAAGCACATAATATTACCTACAGCTCATTTTTAAGCATACATCTGTTTGCATGTACACAGATGGAAAAAAACCACAACATTTGTTGGATTGAAATTTCAATTTCCAAGCGAAGTGGTGGCTGTGAGGCTAGGGATCTGCACTGGCAATCGGAAGGTTGCCGGTTGAAATCCTGTAAATGCCAATAGGGACTCTGCTCTGTTGGGCCCTTGAGCAAGGCCCTTACCCTGCAATTGCTGAGCGCTTTGAGTAGTGAGAAAAGTGCTATATAAATGCAAAGAATTATTATTATTAAATAACAACGAGCAACTAAAACTAATAAGAATAAAACAGTACAACAACAGAAATGGATAACAATAACAAATGTAAACATTGAAAACCATTTTCTTCCAGTTCTGCAGTATCTGGGACATTGAAGCAATGGTTCTCTGAAAGTTATTCCATTCCTGCTGAAGCCCCTGAGGAAGTTGCTAGCAATTGACAGGGGGAAGGTTATGTCTATGGATGTTGTGACTAAGGATAATCGAAAGGTGATCTGTGAGGGTAAAATCGGAAAAGAAGGCAGGCCAGGACAGCATCTGGACACAAGAATTTTCAGGGCTGCTGTGTGTAACTTTCCGTTTTTCTGCTGTATTGTGAGAACCTATTGCCACTGGGGATGAGTCCATCAAACCCTTTGTCTTGCCCAAGACAGTTAAGTGTTCAGAGTCTGAAGAGAGAGTAGCCGTCAGGTTACCTTTCTCCAAGGCAAGCAGAATAGGATTGTTCTCACACTTTCCTATTATTGATGCAGTCATTATTTCTGTCAGCACATTAAGCAGCCATAGAATGACCAGATCTTGGACACTCTGTGTTGCTTGCCTGAGACCTTGCCTGTAGCTGAGTCACATTAACTTAATATATGGCAATACTGGTACATTACATGCCTGCCTGGATCTTGACAATTGCCCTTCAACTTTTTTTGGAGAAATTGAAACCATTATAAAATACATGGAACACTATGTGTGGCATTTGTCTTTTGAGTTAAAACCTTAATTAAAGGTGACCTGATCAGGTTTCACTTGGACCTCATTAACTAAAAATGCACCTAGGTGCTGTAATGTTTATCAACTTGCAATGCACAAGCTGTGTTGCTTGCTGAAGGAACTGGCAAGATTTCTGACAGTTACACAAGCTGTAATCATATATTTATCATTCAGGAGAAAGTATTTTCGTCATTATATATTATTTACATTTTTGCTTGAAGTGGTATAGTTACTAACAGTGCACTGTGTAAACCGTGTAAAATCTTTTTATTAATTTAGCAAAATGACAGTGAAGGAATATGGGTTTGTGCAAGAAATGAAGATGATGCCAAAGCATTAGCTTCAAAAAAACTTCAGATTCCACAAGATCAGATCACCCTGACACAAGGTAAGATGTTACTTAAAGCATTTCATCCAAACTATTTTGTCATCTTGATATGCCCTAATTGACACTGAGACATTTCTCTCTTTTTAATATAATGAAGCAGAGGAGATTTCGTTGTGTTTGGTAAATACAGCTTGACTTCAAAAACTGAGAAAGTGAGATTTTAAAAATCTTCAAGACATTAGTTTGAACATTTTCAAAATGTGGTACTGTGTATCTGCTGTTAATGCCCACAGTTTAACAGTTTCATTAAATACAGTATTCCAGTTCTAGCAAGAATTTTATGTTAAACAACTTCTTGTAATGTTTGTGCTGTCCACCTAAGATGGGTTGGAATAGTAGAACCCAGCATTAAAATTTGCAGTGCACTGTCTATTGGAATGTATTTTGTAATGGATATCGTAATAAAATACATCAAAGTGGTCATTCCAACAGGTGGTGCATTACAAATATTTATTTTATTGAAATGCATGTTTGTGATGCACCATCTGTCAGAATGACAACTGCAATGCATATGTTTTATGCCTTGTGGTACAGGTTTCATAAAAGCAGTTTTAATGATTGTGATATGCTATCTGTTAGAATGACAAATGCAGTGCATTTTATTACCACAAATGTTTGTGAGACACCATCTGTTAGATTGAAAGAGACACGGGAACCAGATGAACACACAAATGTGTTGAAACATTGACAGATAATCTTTTATTGAAGATGGATTTGCATATTTAATACTTTTAGTATTGTTGATACTATCAATAAAATTACGGACATTGCACATTCTTGTTGTCAGAACCTTTGTTCTTTTTTTAGAGTTAGGATGCTTCACATAATGTTGTTACAGACTCTTACTGTTTATAAAATCAGCAGTTGAATTTATAACAGTAACATTTTAAAGTACATAATTTGCACATTGATGAATTTAATATGAGATTATGGAATATGAAGTGAATATTAAGTTGTGTTTGGACACTGGAATGATTCATGGCTGAAGTATCAGATCTGTGTAGCTCACGTTATTCTCGTATTTGTGGAGCTGCCTACTGTTATCAGCTTTTATGTTCTACAGTCCTAAGATATTTCATTAGGTAATCTGGTTACTGTAAATTAATCAGGTTGGAGCAAATGTGGGTGTGTAATGCATTGGTAGTTCCCTCCTTTACTTGCTGCAATTGGGAAAAACTTACTCTCCCTGGCCCAGTGTTTGGAAAAATGTTTAAGAAATAGATGTGTAATATATATAGTAGTTTATTGTAGTTGGTTGTGGTGCCCCATTGCCCTGACCAGGACGAAACTGAAGCTGAAGCTACAGTGGGCATGTGATCATCAAACTGGATTGCTGAAAAAGTGTTACTTGGTCTGACAAATCTTGATTTATGGACACAGTCTACCCTTTTTAAAATGGACACTTCCAGCAGAGTAATGAGCCATATCACAAAGCATGCATCATCTTAACTTTTTCTTCTTCTTTCGGCTGCACCCATTAGGGATTGCCACAGCGGATCATCTTCTTTCATATCTTTCTGTCCTCTGCATCTTATTGTGTTACACCCATCACCTGCATGTCCTCTCTCACCACATCCATAAACCTTCTCTTAGGCCTTCCTCTTTTCCTCTTCCCTGGCAGCTCTATCCTTAGCTTCCTTTTCCCAATATACCCAGCATCTCTCCACTGCACATGTCCAAACCAACGTAATCTCACCTCTCTGACTTTGTCTCCCAACTGTCCAACTTGAGCTGACCCTCTAATGTACTCATTTCTAATCCTATCCATCCTCGTCACACCCAATGCAAATCTTAGCATCTTTAACTCTGCTACCTCCAGCTCTGTCTCCTACTTTCTGGTCAATGCCACCATCTCCAACCCATATAACATAGCTGTCTCACTACCGTCCTGTAGACCTTCCCTTTCACTCTTGCTGATACCTGTCTGTCACAAATTACTCTTGACACTCTTCTCCACCCAGTTCACCCTGCCTGCACTCTCTTTTTCACCTCTCTTCCACAACATTAACTGATTCTGTGAAAATGACAGTGACTTCAGTTTAGAGCACTTTTAGGATGAAGTGGGACAGAAGGTTTACAGCATGACTATGTGTCCAGAATTAGTGATGGAATTGAAGCGCTGCTAAGCATGGAGACTAGTTTGGCTACTGTGTAACCAAACGTCCTTTTTAATGACAACTTTTTAACTCAGCTATTTACTTATTTATTTGAATTATTTATTTTGTTCCCTTGTTTATCATCTGACAGCTGTTTGCATACTGAATATGTGGAAAACCACAGCTCTAGTCAATAACTACATTGGCATAGGGACTACTTTTTTGCAACAATTTTGGGATGTTTATTTAAGAACTACACAAGGCAAGACAATATTTAACATTCAATTTTTTTTGAACGTCAACCAGGATTGCTATGGTCCCTGAGGACAGCCTGGTTTACCCAAGATTGTAAACCATTGAGATAGGATGCCAGGATGTTTCATATGTGAATATCTGATATATAATGAAACATTATTGTCTGTGCGTGTGGGTCCAGTCTTACTACAGTATTCAGTTTCGTTCAAACGCGATTAAAACAGGACGGATTGGGTAGGAGAGGTTGAGACACGCAAGAATATTGAGGAAAGTCGAAGGAGAAACGCTAAGGGTACATGTAAGGCAAGAGATATCAAATCTCAAATAGTTTCCGATTTATTCTATTATCTTTCTTCAACAAGGTAGCATAGCAAGTTTCTAATAAAGACCTAATTAATCATTTATTTTTTATATTATGCAAATCCCTAAATTTTATGTAACACATTAATACAAAACGTGACTGAAAATTGCAGTTTTTAATTCTTGTATGCTGGGTGAAGTTACAGCTACATAAAGTTTTTCCACCTCTCAATTTTATAGTAGAACTTTTAATGATGTTCACTTGCTGGGAACATTTTTTACTTATGAATGGGTGTCAGGAATCCTCAAGATTTTGAGTCATAAATGATTATGAAGTCCCTTACAGTGTGACCAATATCTGGACTTTCCTTCTTGACAATATGGGCTGATGATATACAGGTAAGCGTTAGGCAATTACACAAACACACATGGTGCATAAGTATGCTGTGAAGCACACCATGCTTGAGCTGGCATACCCCCATATACTTTATCACAGCTCCTAGAAATAACTGACTGAAATTAGAAGTGGTGTTCCAGCTCTTATGTTGAGAATGACAGAATCATGGCTATAAATGTTTTCACTGTTCATGGCACAAATTGAATGATTGATAGAAAATGAGAGCTTTGGAAGATATGTAACCTTCTTGGTTTCTACATGTCCACACTGTTCCCCTTTTGCCTTTGTTCATTTATTACTTTTGACTGTCCACCTCTCACCATTCAGCTCACAACTTATTTGGGCTACCTACCTTTCCCTAAAGAAATTAGTAACACATTTCTACCCTGATTATACCTGCTGTAGGCCTAAGAAAATAGAAGAACATGAACCGTGTTAGTGCTCCTGACATGAGGAGCTGTGGGATTTTTTTTCATATTGCATCCACTGCCTCTGAACACCAGCCTAATTAGTCTAGCCCCCCCTTCTCTAATTTGATGTGCATGCTCCTGCATTGATTATCTGTGATTCAAGTCTATTATTAAAGGTATTCCTTTTTCTATGTTTATTTCTTCTGCTTGTAAAACCCATACGTTGTAGTTAGGGTTGCTGGTGATAAGGTTTGTATGTTTATGCATACAGTAAAGTTCAAATATTAGTGTGTTGCATGTAAAGAAGACAGCACTCTTCCTGTTTCATTTCCCTCATTACATTATAAAGACCAATTTTTTTTCAGAAAAGCACTTTCATTAAGCAAACACTCAATTTGGTCCAGGTATTCTCTTCTTATTTTAGCCAGAGCTTAAGTGTTGCTACGTTCCATCATAATCTAACTTGTTAATTGATTTAATACTTCGGTGGTTATTTATATATTTGCACGTATACAGTTATTTTAGGGCCCTCTCAGTGTTCTTACTGCTATAGATCATTGGTGATTGTGTTTGAGAAATAAATCACTGCTGTTTAATTGTGCTCCAGTTTCTTGTCTCCTCAGGGGAGCTGGGGAGGAAGAAAAGAGCATTGATATTGTATTGCAATTCTCACAAAAATTAAAAGCATAGATGCAAGACTCATGTTTTAGGGCTGAAAATAATGCTTATTTTGTATGTAATTATATAGGCACTTTTTGTAACTTTTTAAAACACCTCCTTAGCTTTTTGTGACACTTTTGTTTTGACTCATTATCAAGAGGATTTGTACAGAATTTCAGGGCACCCTGTTGCTTCTGTAACTTTATTTTATAACCCTGCTTGGGACTCTAAACTTTAAACTTTTTAGGTAATAAGAGACATAGACAGGCTTTTTAAATTATAGAAGCTACTGTATTTTATTCAGCCATGCAGCTCTATGCCTTTGTCTGTAGACGCTTCATTCATAATTTAGTGTCATTTTACCGTGCCGAATAATACAATTTAACTTAAAAATGGTAATTAATGATGCAATGGTGCCTGAACAATAAAGGAGTGAAGGTAAACACCAAAGGCTTAATCGGCAACCTTACGTGTACTAGAGAGGGTTAATTTGTATTCTTTCTAAATATTGCTGTTTCAGGAGTATATAATGTTGTTATTTTGTAGCTCAAAGTTTGGTGCTGTTAGAATGTTGACCTCCTTTGTCACAGCCTTCATAATAGTATAGCAAGACATTCTTCAGCCCTTAAGTTCTTTTCTTCAAGCATGTGTGTGCTTAATAGTTTTCTTTTCTACCAGTTCATCAAATTTGAGATGATAGCATTTCATTTTAATGTAATTGCTTAAGCTTGATTTCAATCTGAAGAGAAAGTAATCAAGATTTTATATACAGTGGTGTGAAAAACTATTTGCCCCCTTCCTGATTTCTTATTCTTTTGCATGTTTGTCACACAAAATGTTTCTGATCATCAAACACATTTAACCATTAGTCAAATATAACACAAGTAAACACAAAATGCAGTTTTTAAATGATGGTTTTTATTATTTAGGGAGAAAAAAAATCCAAACCTACATGGCCCTGTGTGAAAAAGTAATTGCCCCCTTGTTAAAAAATAACCTAACTGTGGTGTATCACACCTGAGTTCAATTTCCGTAGCCACCCCCAGGCCTGATTACTGCCACACCTGTTTCAATCAAGAAATCACTTAAATAGGAGCTGCCTGACACAGAGAAGTAGACAAAAAGCACCTCAAAAGCTAGACATCATGCCAAGATCCAAAGAAATTCAGGAACAAATGAGAACAGAAGTAATTGAGATCTATCAGTCTGGTAAAGGTTATAAAGCCATTTCTAAAGCTTTGGGACTCCAGCGAACCACAGTGAGAGCCATTATCCACAAATGGCAAAAACATGGAACAGTGGTGAACCTTCCCAGGAGTGGTCGGCCGACCAAAATTACCCCAAGAGCGCAGAGACGACTCATCCGAGAGGTCACAAAAGACCCCAGGACAACGTCTAAAGAACTGCAGGCCTCACTTGCCTCAATTAAGGTCAGTGTTCACGACTCCACCATAAGAAAGAGACTGGGCAAAAACGGCCTTCATGGCAGATGTCCAAGACGCAAACCACTGTTAAGCAAAAAGAACATTAGGGCTCGTCTCAATTTTGCTAAGAAACATCTCAATGATTGCCAAGACTTTTGGGAAAATACCTTGTGGACTGATGAGACAAAAGTTGAACTTTTTGGAAGGCAAATGTCCCGTTACATCTGGCGTAAAAGGAACACAGCATTTCAGAAAAAGAACATCATACCAACAGTAAAATATGGTGGTGGTAGTGTGATGGTCTGGGGTTGTTTTGCTGCTTCAGGACCTGGAAGGCTTGCTGTGATAGATGGAACCATGAATTCTACTGTCTACCAAAAAATCCTGAAGGAGAATGTCCGGCCATCTGTTCGTCAACTCAAGCTGAAGCGATCTTGGGTGCTGCAACAGGACAATGACCCAAAACACACCAGCAAATCCACCTCTGAATGGCTGAAGAAAAACAAAATGAAGACTTTGGAGTGGCCTAGTCAAAGTCCTGACCTGAATCCAATTGAGATGCTATGGCATGACCTTAAAAAGGCGGTTCATGCTAGAAAACCCTCAAATAAAGCTGAATTACAACAATTTTGCAAAGATGAGTGGGCCAAAATTCCTCCAGAGCGCTGTAAAAGACTCATTGCAAGTTATCGCAAACGCTTGATTGCAGTTATTGCTGCTAAGGGTGGCCCAACCAGTTATTAGGTTCAGGGGGCAATTACTTTTTCACACAGGGCCATGTAGGTTTGGATTTTTTTTTCTCCCTAAATAATAAAAACCATCATTTAAAAACTGCATTTTGTGTTTACTTGTGTTATATTTGACTAATGGTTAAATGTGTTTGATGATCAGAAACATTTTGTGTGACAAACATGCAAAAGAATAAGAAATCAGGAAGGGGGCAAATAGTTTTTCACACCACTGTATCTGTTTTTATAGGAATTAGTTTTGCATCTTATATTTATTTGGGACTATGTCACATTACATGACTTTTTCATTGATTTTCAGTTGTAAATTTCATTTACTTAACTCTGATCAAGTCAGGAGCATTCTACGGTGCGCTGACGTGAACAATAGTTGTTTAGTGTGACATAAACAGAAACTGAGTTAAACTAGTCTATGGTTAGTCCTGAAAAACCTGTTTAATTTTGTCAACCAATCCGTGCTCACAATGTATAAAATGCAGCTACGTGGAATAAGCAACACCGGTGTTTTAGGATTCAAAACAGAAGGCAGCCTCATTTGTCTGGTGTCTTGTGTAGTGCGTACCATAGCAAAATGAAACCTAAAAAATGAAATAAAAGGCAGGGGCTGCTGCAGGACTTGGTGTACCTGCAAACAATATGCATGGCCACCAGGTTTATTGCTTTCAGAAAAAGGTGCAAGCTCATAATATTTTGGAAACTGTGAAAAGTCATCACACAGTCATGTAATTTGATATCCCCTGCAATTTCTAGTCATGTAAATTTGTTTACTCTGACTATAAGGTCAGGAAATGCAGTCGTCAGTTTTGACATCCCCCCTGACTAGAAGTTGTTCAATGTGACGTCATCTTAAAAATGCATGTTCTTGGTTCTGAGATGCTTGTAGCTTTCTATCTGTATATATTTTTTGGTCTTATTTTGTTTTTTGTACTAAATGATAAGATAAAAAACTGATGTGACAATACAAGCTTGATGGACTGAATGCTTTGTGGCCATTTGTAAAATGTATATTCTTATATGAAGGTTAAAAGTATCGGTGTTAATGTATTTTGTACAACAGTAGTTTTATGAAAGTATATTTTTGTTCTGAAGTGACGCTAATTTATATTGCAAGTATTTTTTTAGTGTGGATCTGAGTATTTCTAGTATATTTAGCCAAAAAAACTGTAGTTAAAAGAAATGAGTACATACTAAAACTTCGCAGATGTATGTTTATGTTGAACAACTATGGTGGTGCAGTGATTTGTGCCTGCTACCTCAAACTGTAGAGTTTCCCATTTGAATTCTAGGTCACTGAGGATTTAAGAGATGCCCAGTTTAGGAGAACTGACCAGTCTAAATTGACCTTCTATAAATCATTGTGGCCGTCTTTGAAATGTGCCCTGTAGTGAACTGGTGCAACCAGTACTGCTGGAAGTAAACTGGAAAAGTGTGTGAGAAAATGACAGCCTATTTTTGTGCTACCTGAAAAGGCAGATTGCTGCCTTGTCCGTAATGTAAACAAAATGTTTAGCTTGCCGTCTAAACAGTTCCTATGTCTTTACATACTGTAAGTAGAGGACAAAACACATGCGGTCAATAACATTCATAATTATTGTAATATTATACAGGGTCTTTTCACTTGAATATAAGGAGAAGTGTTGTGAGTAGCAATGCTCTTTCATTTTTTCTGGATTTATTCTGGATAAAATTCAAAATTATATCATCGTGCAGTTTTCTAATCTCATGGAATTCAGTTTTGTTATTTGTTTTCTACAAAAATGCTGCCTTTAAAATTTTGTCATTTATTTCCGGCATTTTCCACATCATTTTTTTACTTTATAACAGCTCCATTTTGGGGATCGCAGTGTGTTGCTTAGTATGATAGTCCTTCTCATAATTCTGTTGGAATGTGTGATGACTGATGTCATCACATAGGACAGTATCAAGATCGGCATGTTCATTTCTAGCCTTTCCAAGATTTGAATGCTAAAATTGAGACAAAGTGCAACTTTCTTTTTGACTCTTCTGTGATTTTTGTTTTGGGTTAGTGGCTTTGACAATCTCTTTGTCTTTGATGTCCCAGTTTTTGATATCCTCCCCATTAAAACTCCATCCTGAGTTCATGGTGAGAAAAAATTGTTCTCTCACTGTTTTGTCTTGGTAGAGTTCTGTATTACTCTACTTTCCCCTTTTGTATTCTTTATTATGTAGCCTTTGTCAGAATGCTTCAAATCCCATAGACTCACCACTGTTTATAAGGTATTGTACTTTATAACTTCTCTCCACCTTCCCTTCTACATATACTGTATAACCTCAGGTAGTTACATAGAGTAAAAGACAAGCAGGAGTTAAGTTACAACTTGTAAATGATAGACAGATACTTTATTAATCCCAATGGGAAATTCACATTCTCCAGCAGCAACATAATGATACAATAAATAATATTAAATTAAAGAATGATAATACTGCAGGTGAAAAACAGATAATAACTTTGTATAATGTTAAATGTTAATGTTTACACCCCCGGGTGGAATTGAAGAGTCGCATAGTTTGGGGGAGGAACGATCTCCTCAATCTGTCAGTGGAGCAGGGCATTGACAGCAGTCTGTCGCTGAAGCTGCTCTTCTGTCTGGAAATGATACTATTTAGTGGATGCAGTGATTTCTCCATAATTGATAGGAGCCTGCTGAGCGCCCTTCGCTCTGCCACAGATGTTAAACTGTCCAGCTCCATGCCAACAATAGAGCCTGCCTTCCTCACCAGTTTGTCCAGGCGTGAGGCATCTGTCCTCTTAATGCTGCCTCCCCAGCACACCACTGCGTAGAAGAGGGCGCTCGCCACAACTGTCTGATAGAACATCTGCAGCATCTTATTGCAGATGTTGAAGGACGCCAGCCTTCTAAGGAAGTATAGTCGGCTCTGTCCTTTCTTGCACAGCGCATCAGTATTGGCAGTCCAGTCTAATTTATCATCCAGCTGCACTCCCAGATATTTATAGGTCTGCACCATCTGCACACAGTCACCTTTGATGATGCAATACTGACATACATAAAATAATAGCAATAAGCAAAATATATGTGAATCTTGGCAACCATACAACCTAATAAATGCTGATGTGTAGTTTCAGGCAGCACACAGACTTTAAATATCTCTAGTTAAGTTATAATTTGTAACTTTCTTCAGGACAGGCCGCATGCCTGTCTCAATATGGCTGCCGAGTTGTGCTCCTCATGGCAGTGGTGTGACAGAGAGATGCTTCTTCATGGCGATGGTGTAAGAGAGGAAGGGAGCGATAAAGGAACCGAATTTATACATTCTCTGTTCAAATCCTATGGCCAGTGGGGTTTCGTGGTACAGAATGGTCTCTGATTCAAAACCAAACAGCCAACTTTAGACCAATAGAATTCTGGTGCGACACATACCTCAGTTGCTGGCTTATTTTCACACTTGCCCCCCAAAACTATTTTTTAAGTGAAGCTTTCCAGCCAGGTAGTTTGGCTTTCCTGTGGGGGTTGATTGAGAGAGAATGTCCTGCAGAGAATCATTTGCCAAACTGATTTTAGGAACTAACCCCCTGTAATAAACAGATAACAAAAGCATAAAGGTTTGGGTTTTTTCCGGCCCCATATACTGTACAGTTTGCAATAAATTTGTTTTAAAGGTCAGTGAGATAGCATAAAGCATTACAACAGACAGCGTGCATATGATGAGGGGGACCATTTATGGGGTGGGACCAGAAACTGATGGATGGAATGCTGGGAAGGAACCAAGGTACTGTATGGGAACCATGACGTCATCAAAGGTGGACCAGGGGAAGTGGCGGAATGCGGAAGTGGTGACGCGTGGTTAGGGAATTCCGCATAGACTACGGCGGTGTTATTTCTGTCTTTCTCTGAAAACAAAAGAAAGAGAGGTTAGTACCTCGCCTTTGTCCCCTGGCGCAATATATTACGCTGCTCATTGGGTCTTTACGCGGCTCCCTAAGCTCGCGTGCGTGACACCCCTAACTTACAATAAATTCCTAAGTCAGTTCTAAAGGTGGGGTTGTGAGTTTGGAGGTTCTTTAAACATGTAAGCTTCTCATCAATGAAACACTTGCTTTGTCTAAGTTACAAATAAAGGCATACAAAATAATTATCAACTTTTATATAAAATTTCACACCACAACACCTGCATTTTCTCCCCCTGCCCCATTCTTCCCTGAAACTGCAAGTGCCTCTCTCTATCCTTAGTTCTCTTATTTCTTATGTTACTGGGATTTGGCACTGGGTTGAAAGACATCTGGGTTCTTGTTCAGTCTTTCACACCAACACCCCGGACTTTCACAATGAAGTATTTTGAATGATCTGGTGCTCCTTTTTTGCCTGCCTTAAGCACACAGTTACTAGCGCAATTAGGTGGACTTGGTAAGTTTCCAGTCTCTAAAGTCCTCTATTTCATTCCCCTCATTTTTCTTTTACCTCCAGCTATTTCTTGACCTTTAAACATTTGAGATATTCCACAGTTTTCTTCAATTTGCTCCTGTTCAGTTTTTTGATTTGTCTTTTTCTCTGTCTCCAGTTTCAAAACCAGTCTCTAATGATATATGCTATTTTGCATAAAATGTCTTACAGGCCATTGCTGCTATATTTAATATGAAAGAATAAAATCTCTTCCTCTTCCCAGATTAGCATGGAAAATATTTTTGTCTACAATTCTTTTTCAAAAGCCTAATGACTAACATACTCAATTTAAGTTTATACATCATCTGTATTTGACACCTGGAAGTATTATACTAGGGGTATGGCCACCAATCCCCTTGTGCGATTTCCTTTCTCTACGTATTTCTGGCACTGCTCAACTGTCCACTTCAATTGGTCCTTTGTCTGTGACTCTCTTGTTTCTTTCTATAGCTATTCCTTTCTCACCCCATATCTTTCTCCTTTTGGATCTGTCTGTTCTCCATCTCTCCTCTAACCACTGATAGCTGTTATTCCTAGGACCCATTGCAGCCAAGTTGGCTCTCACCTCTCTCTAAAAATTGCTGGAGTCTCCCTCTTCTAACTTCTGTTAGCTCCCTAGTTATAACATGGTTCTTCTTGAACCCTTTGTTATGTAGATCAACATATCCTCCAGTACCGACATTAGTAAGTGGGTTTTTGAAGATGAGCTGGTTGTGGGGGCCCTGGGTGGCCAGAGATCAGTAACATGGAGAGCCTCTTATTTATACAAGCAGCTTTCTTTCTTTACTTTCTGTTTCCTCACAGGGCAGGTACGCGATGGGGTATTTGTTCTACCTTTTATCTTTAAAACAGTTGTCATTTTTACATTTTAATAGGTTCAATGAAAATATGATCACAATAAGCAAGACTAAGGACTGTTTTTAAGGCATAGTTTGCCATGAAGCTTTTAACCTGGTTTTGTCATATTTTTTTATTTAATTAATTGCAATGATTGTTTTGACTGGCCAATGCTAATTCGTTCTCATTCATTTTTGTCTGTTATTGATGTCTGTTATGCCACTTAGTAATACTGTGTATTAGAAATGTAACAAATGGAGGACCTGATTCAGAAATTGTCTGTGCTGCTTTCTTCCTAGATCCCAAAGACATGTGTGTTAAGTTAGTTTGCAATTCTAAAATGGCTTAGTGTGAGGGGGGGGCGTACATGTGAGTGTGTATGGACTGGTGCCCCATTTGGTGTTGGTTATTCTGTTGTGCCCAGGGTTGCGAGGATGGGTACAGGCACCATGGAACTCAGAATTGGATTATGGGCATGTGTGTTTTATTGTGCATTATTTCTTAATTTTATTTAAAAAATAATAATATGCTGTTAGCTCAAACCGCTTCAGATTTTTATGAATAAAAAACATTGAAATGAAATGTAAAACAACATCAACTTCACTGTACACTCCTCTCCTCATTACAGTATTTTTGAAACATAATTTATGGATTTCACACTTTTTCAATACATTAGTGTTCAGTTTTCATGGATAAACATAACATGTTTCCTTGCCTGCTGCAAGGTCATTTTTCTTTTTTGAATCAAATTTAATTCTGTTTTTCCTTTCCCCTTGGCAAAATACTGTCAGTAAAATTTGAATTTATATTCCTAGTTGACACTACATTTCCTCAGGTAATTATGGTATTCTTAAGACGGCATAAAAAGTCTGTAAATATCCTGACAACACCGATATTTTGTTTTGCTAATGGAAAGTGTAAAGGATTGTTTTAATATCCATCAGAACATGGCTACCTAGTCCTTGTTATCAAAATATATCTGTACTTTGTAGACTTTGTTTCAAGCTGAAATTACATTTTTATAATTATAAGACAATTAAAAACAGCATCAATTCTAACATTAGAGAATACTGTTAGCTAATTACTGTGCCCATTTTACTTTCTCTGTATTTCATATATGGAGGAAGTATTGTTTTAATAAAAACAATTGACTTTAGGGTTTCAATAGAAAAACATTTTAGATAGATATAGAACATGGTTTGAGTTTTTACCGAAAGGTGTGTGCTTGGTTGTCTCTGTCTTTATGTTTCTCCCCATAATGTGAATTTTAAATTGGCCAATAAACCTTGTTCCAGTTTACCACAGTGGTACTTAAGGAGGAGCTATTTTATGTTAATGGTGGAGACTGTGGTCCAATAAGATTCAACAAAAGGTTGTGTGTGGTAGAAGGCATTTCTTACATGTAGAATGTAACTTAAGGTAGAGAAATGTGCCAAATGTATAGCTTTGAATTGATTAACTAGTTTGTCAACGAAGAGAGCATACTATCTAATGTTGTTTTCTATTATTTATTTGAAATTCTGATTGTAAGATCCTGTTTCCTGCATTGTTTCTAGTTATTTTAAGAGATGTTTTTAGGGAACAATTTCTGACATTTAAAGTATTGTAATTATAATATTTTGTCCTGTGATATTTAAAAATGTTAGTATCACAATCCTTTCACAACTACCTTCCTGTTTATTTTGTGATCTAAAAAAACTTCTTTAATTCATTATTATTTTTTCAGTTCTGTTTGGTATTTATCGCAATATCATTTTGTTTTTCTGTGTGAGACACCACAGTTGTACAGTTGCCATGTAAGCAGCATTTCCTTGCTGGGAGGCATTGCACTGGAAGTCATGCGACATCATCAGCACAGCCATATAAAGGCTGATTTGTCCAAGATTCAGAGTTTACTGAAAAGGATATTTCATTGTTTTTTCAGATTTCTCAGAAAGAAAAAAATTCTTTTTATCCTGCAAATGGTAAATAAAGAGTGCCAGAGAGCTGGCTGAATCATGGCTATCAAATGAAAATACCAAACAGACACTTGGAAATGATCCCAGCATATGCAGGCTTAAAAAGAACAACATCCAAATAATAAAAAAGACATTAAGACCAACACCCTCTGAACCCCACCTTAATAATCCAAATCCACCTACACCCCCACTTTCTTCATTTGCTATATTTTGACTTTGATTCCTACAGTTAGGTCCATAAATATTTGGACAGGGACAACTTTTTTCTAATTTTGATTCTGTACATTACTACAATGAATTTTAAATGAAACAACTCTGATACAGTTGAAGTGCAGACTTTCAGCTTTAATTCAGAGGGTGAACAAAACGATTGCATAAAAATGTGAGGCAACTAAAGCATTTTTTTAACACAATCCCTTCATTTCAGGGGCTCAAAAGTAATTGGACAATTGACTCAAAGGCTATTTCATGGACAGGTGTGGGCAAGTCCGTCGTTATGTCATTATCAATTGAGCAGATAAAAGGCATGGAGTTGATTTGAGGTGTGGTGCTTGCATGTGGAAGATTTTGCTGTGAACAGACAACATGCGGTCATAGGAGCTCTCCATGCAGGTGAAAGAAGCCATCCTTAAGCTGCGAAAACAGAAAAAATCCATCCGAGAAATTGCTACAATATTACGAGTGTCAAAATCTACAGTTTGGTACATCCTGAGAAAGAAAACAAGCACTGGTGAACTCAGCAAACCACCTTTTATTTTAAATGAAATTAATTAACATTTTTATGTCTTTTGGATTGAATATTTTATTTTTAACAGAGACTATTATTACTTTCCTTGTTGACTGTAGCTTTGTTAGCATGCAAAGGGTTACTGGTAGGGCGTTGGGGGTGACCATTATATTTTAAAGTGATTTTAAATATCATGCACTTTCTACTGAACTGTATTCCACTTTTGAGATACAATTGGTAGAAAACTAAATTCAGTAGGCCACTACTTGTCACTCTTGTATATAGACTTCCTAAATTATGTAAAGATTTTATTAAGTAATTTTCTGACTTTTTCTCTCTTATCATGACTGCTACAACACTGATCTTAAGTGATTTTAACATTCATGTTTGTTGTATTTCAAAATTATTGGTTTCCAAATTTATTCAATTGAATGATTCCTTTAACCTTGTTCAGTGTGTAAATAGTCTTACTCATACAGTACAAACGGTCATATGCTTGTTCTTATTTTATAATCTGGTTTCAATGTTAGTGATGTTAATATTGAAGGTGTTTGTCTTTTCTGATTGTATGCCAGTCATATGCAGTGCTGTTGTACCTTCTCAACAGTCATTTCTGGGATTTCAAGCATCAGCATTTGTGCTATAAATTCTTACATTGAAAATGTTTTTTTTTTTCTGTTAATTATATAAATGTTTCTGTTGTTAGCTCTTTGTCAGCTTACCAGAACACGGAAGAATTGGTAACTCTTTAATTTTACTTGTCGATCCATACTCAATTCTATTGCTCCTGAGAAAATTTGACACATCAAATTTTAAGTCCATCTCTGGTTTAATGATTCTATCTGGGGTTCCAGGACTTAAGAAGCAGTGTAGGAAACCAGGTTGCAGATGGAAAAAAGTTAAATTACAGATACCTTATGATATTCTGATTGTTAGAATTCCAGCAGGTCATTAAATTAGCCAGAACAAAATACTTTTCTGATATTGTTTCCAAAAATGATCAAAACAATAATCCTCCTGACAATTTTAGCTATACGAGGTGAGACACAAAAATAACTAGACTGGGCTTGGGGCTTTCCTGGAAAACCGTCTGGAGGTTGGCCGAACGTGAATCATAGAACTATATCCCCTCCTACACGCCCTTTTTTTTCATCAAACTGAGTCTGCTCTTTTGAAGGTGACGTGTTACTTGCTGTTGATTTTGGCGGTTGTGCGGTTTTGATTCTACTGGATCTAACTGCTGCTTTTGATACAGTTAATCATACTCCACTCCTTGACCGCCTTGAAAATTGGGTTGGCATCTTGGGTAGAGCGCTGGGCTGGTTTGTCTCTTATCTTAATCACAGAACCTTGTCTGTCAGTATTGGAAATCAGTTCTCCTTATCTGCTGTTGTCTCATGTGGAGTCACCCAGAGCTCGATTTTAGGGTGTGTTCTCTTTTCAATTTATATGCTACCATTGGGTCAGATCATTAGGAAACACAATATTTCCTTTCACTTTTATGCTGATGATGTACAGTGTTATTTGTCTGTAAAACCTATTAATCCCTACCATTTGAGAACCTTTTTGACTGCTTGAGGGAGATTAAAGGCTGGTTAGCAAATTATTTTCTGTAAATAAATTAAATTAAATCTGTAGTGATTTTGTTTGGTCTGCCTGAAAGTATAGCAAGGCTCTCTAAAATCCTAGTGCATTTTTCAATTAAAGTTACATAAATTACAGGTTACAAATCTGAGGTTGATTTTTGACCTGGACCTCAAATATGACAAACATGTCTGCTTTGTTATCGAGGGTATTTTGTTTTCAGCTTAGAATAATCTCTAAACTGAAGCCAACAATATCATTTAATGATTTAGAGAAAGTGATCCATGCATACATATCTTCTGGTTTAAATTATTGTGATTCTTTATATTAAGGTGTCATTCAATTATCTTTGCTATATCTGCAATTGGTACAGAATGCAGCGGTTATTAATTGGCATTAAGAAAAGAAGTCACATCACTCTGTTATTAGTTTCCTTTCATTGGCTCCCAGTTTTCTGTAGGATTGATTTTAAAGCACTCCTTTTTATTTTTAAAGCTTAGATCCCTTGGCCTCACCTTATATTGTTGACTTACTTTGCCCTCATTCCATCATCAGAGCATTAAGATCTTCATGTTAGCTATTGTTAGTAGAGATTGTGGACCAGGCTACTCCTCAATATTAGAGCTGCTCCTTCCATTAGTATTTTTAAATGTAGACACCAAGCACACCTTTTTATTAGCCTTTAAATTTGTCAAGATATATGTTTTTATACTTGTTTTTGGGTATATATTTAAATTTGTCTGTACTAGTGATTATATGGTTCATAACTTTGTTGTCATTTTCCTTGCCTTTTAACTCTTATATATACTGTACACACTTTGCTCAACATAATGTTGTTTTTATGTTTTAAATGTGCCCTATAAAATTGCTTGCTTGCTTTTTCCTATCTCTGGCAGAACAATACCCGCAAAAACAATTAAAACACAATCTTATATCTTTAATACTGCACAAATAGTAGGGATTTTATTCTGCAGTTGGAGTGGTGGGGACAACACAAAGATTCTTTTAAGTTTGAGTTGTGAGCCCATAAAGTCAAGAAAGGAAAGTATGCTGCTCTTTTTGCAATGAAATTTAAGGTTATGTGACTCTCCTACTTACACTTAGGCTATAACAAAAGAAAGTAAAGAGTACAGTTGCCATTCTGTGTCATGGGAATGCATTCCAGCAGTTAATGGATTTCTGCCTAAAAAGGGCTTGGCATGCCTTTGTCCCTTTCTTTTTTATGCTTTGAAACTACTCAATTTAGTGGAATTAAACATAGACTGGATATATGATCCTTGTTTGATTTGGAGGAAAAGTGATCACTTAACTGGGGCATTTTCTTTGTTTTTCCTTGTGACTAGTTCAATGTACACCAACCCTCTCTGTCTACTTCAGCTCAACCTTGTTTTTTTTGTGAATTAAACCTGGAGCAGTTTATCTTTTTTATACACTAATGAGTTTAACTGGATTTTTACGTGGCTATTAGTTTTTCCTAAGTCTCTTCAAGCTTAGTCTACTCAGACTTTTTTTTTAATGTGGTCCCCTTAAGCAAGGTGATTAATCTTGCTGCACATTTCAGTAGCTATTTCAAAGCCTCATTCTTTTTGAAAATGGTGACCAGAATCTGTATGAAGCACTTCAAGTATTTTTACACATTGAACAGAATTTAAATTCAAAATCAGTAAATGAATTATTTAGTTAGAATATGGATGAAATTGTAAGAACTTGAATCTCTGTATGTGGCAGGAGAATAGTAGGTTAATATCATGTTTGCTATTTATAGTATGCTCTTAATTTTTTTTGAGGTAATGCCATTTATCATTTATCACCATCAATAAATTCTTTTGTTTCAGATCCTGATGTTTTAGATACCTGGTTTTCTTCTGGTCTGTTTCCATTTGCTATGTTAGGCTGGCCTGAACAGGTAAAATTTGGTTTAGTCTTTGAAAATATTATTTTGTTATAGTCTGTGACGGACTGGTGCCATGTCCAGTTCTGTTTCATGCTCTGGCCTCCTGAGATCCTGCATTAAATCAAACAGAACTTAGAGTTATTATATTATGTTTTTTTGCTTCTTATGAAAATTTTTACATGTTCAGTTTTTGAGCCTACTATTGTTAAAAGAAAAAAGTGTTCTGTTACAGTTGAAATTGGCAATTTGCCTACCATGACTCAATTGCTTCCCTGAGAAATTCTGTGATTCAACTAATAAAAAATAAGGACACGCAGAGTTCTGTTGACTGATGTGTTAGTTTGAATAACAAATTTATGGTCCTTTCCTTTTTATAAGCTTTACTTATTTTAAGTAGTTATTGTATGTGATAATATTTAATGTCAAAATAGGAAACAGATATGTTTGTTTGTTAATGCAACACATTTCCAGACTGAAACTATATTGAAATAATTCCACCATGGAGTCAAACCTGAGCTATCTTTTGCTCCTTAAATATTTATTTAATCAGAAATGGAGCAGAAGAACTATATTCCTGTTCCTTTTATTACCCTTGACATTGCTTTATGCTATGTGTCATTCCTTAACAAGCTGCAGTGACCTATTATGAGAAACAAAATGCTTTGACACAAGGAAATGAATGGTACTTCCTCTGAAGAGGTGAAGGTGAAATTCCCTGTATGTTGTAGCATTGCAAAAACAGAGAACCATTCTAGGTGAAAAGCTAAATGCTAATCTCAGTATAGTGTCAAATGCAGCAGAGTTTCACACTTTCCTTTCAGCATGGATAGTTAAGCAAATCTTCCTCAAGAAGCATGTCTCCAGGTTATAAGCAGACTACTAAAGCCATTCCTTAATACACAGCCTGCATATTCTTCTATGGTCCCTGTAGAGTTCAGTACACAGCTGCTGTTTGAATGTAGTATCAAATGATTGGCCAAACAGCTGCCACTTACATATGTTCTCAAAATGTGAGCAAATGAATAATAACACATTCCACTTTTGTCACCACCTCAAATTATCTTTACTGGTCTGTTATAAACAATGGTCCTCTTCCGTTTATGGGACTAGGTAGCTATTCAATGCTGTAGAACCCATGCCAAAAGAACATATTCCTCCCTTATTTTTACTCCTCAAGAAAGCTAGGTAGATATTATACAATATTAAATTTGAAGCAGTTTGTTCACAAGTGAAATTTTGAATTCATAACTTTGAACGATATTGCAAGAGTTGTTTGCAAAGATGACTAGGTCAGGTCAAGTTGGGGAGCATGTACTGGTACAGCGCTTTGTTGCACCCGCCACATGACGAAACAGCTCAGGATCCCAGTGGACAACCCCCAAGCAGATATATGGTCCAGTCCCACTCTGTGGAAATGACCATCTATCTGCCGCAGCCAGGTGTTACGTGGGTGTCCCCTTGGCCTGGTCCAGCCACTCGGGTCCTTTGAGAACCACATTATCCTTAGTTGTCCGTAGTGCAGTAACTGATGCTCTCTCACAATGCAGGTAATATGCATTATTTTGGAATCTGTGATCATCCGCAGAGGAGTCCATTCTTCATCTATGGTCACTGGATAAAGTCCATATCTCACAACCATTTAGCCGTAAAAGTAGGAAGCATCAGGACTCTAAAGACTTGGACCTTCATCCTTTTGCAAAAATATTGGGAGCGCCACACACCGCTTTCCAGCAACTTCATGACCCCCCCATGCTCACCAATCTTCCAATCTGTCTACTGACTTCATAGGAATAGTCACCAGAGACATGAATGACGCTGTAAGTAAACCTCTCGACGAGGTTGATATTCTCTCCGCTGACATACACACTGTTGTTAGCTGTGTCCAAGCGGTCATTAAAGGCTTGGATCTTGCTTTTTATCAAGGAGAGTTACAAGCCTAGACATTCAGACTCCTCACTCAGTCTCTTGAGAGCCCCAATCAGAGCCTCCATTGACTCTACGAAAAATATCACAATATCATCAGCTAAGTCAACATCAGTGAATCTTTCTTCATCAACAGATACCCCACAGCCTCTGGACCACATGGCCCTACCCAACATCCAGTCCATGCAAGCATTGAACAGAGTAGGAAAAGAATACACCCTTGATGAACCCCAGCATCAACTAGGAAAAACTCAGAGTTTCTGCCTCCACTCTGCACAACACTCACCATACCAGTGTACAGGCCAGCCATGAAATAAGGCGACTTTGGGGATCCTGTGTAGTCTTAGAATATTCCACAAGGCAGCTTGATCGATTTATGAAAATCAATATTGACTGCAAAGAAACTCTGTTGATATTCGCGTTTGTGCTCCATGAGAACCCTCAGTGCCAGGATGCTGACAATGGTAGACTTCTTAGGCATAAAACCAGAATGCTTCAGTTGCTGGTAGATGAAGAAGTTATCACGGATCCTATTGAGGATGACCCTAGCAAGGACCATACCCGGCACAGAGAGCAGTGTTATCCTCTTGTAGCTGCCGCAATCCAGGCGATCACTTTTCCCTTATATATCGGTGGCAAGTCCTGTTTTCCAATCAGACTAGCTGACCCATGAAATGTGCGCTTTCATGTATTAATATTGTAAGTCAGGAAGATCAATGGTGACTCAAATTTGTTATTCAGGAAAAACACACCCGATTCTGAAAGTATCTGTTCAAAGTGGCAACATGGCCTTAGTTCCCTGAAACGTTATACCAGTGCATCCACTGTTGAGCATATAGCAGGCATTTCTAAACTTTTGACATAACAGCTGGCAGAAAGATAAGGGAAAATAATTGTGAAAATCTTTTTGTAGCCTCGGGTTATGTCGTGGAATAAACACAAACGGATCAGCAGATTAGCTCCTACACTGTTTATTAAGCACGTGTAGAGAGCACAAGACACCAAAAGGCAAAATCTTTGGTCTCATGAAGGGAGCAGTCACAGAATTTTAAATAATAGCAACCAAAGAAGGTTGCAGAGTTGTAAACATGATAAGAAGTCAACTATAATCTTCAGTGCGACTCAAAAACAGTCTTGCCTCGTAAACTGGAATAGACTGACCTTGTAGATGGATGTAAGCAGAAACTCTAAAGGGCTTTAAAAGTCAAACTATACCATAATGAATGGCCTCTCTCTCTTGACAGAACTTTCAGGTGTTTCTAGTTGTAGTTACCTTTAAGCTTGTACAAAGCTAAGTTTCTGCTTTATAACACACAAAAATACATTATTCCACATTTACTCCCATTTTTATGCAAATAATGATTAGTATATTCTATAATATGGTAGGTTTAAAATACATTAAGATCTTAATGAAAACGTAAAGTCATTTCTACATCAGTTTTAAGTGGGAGCAATGGGGGCAGTGTGGAAAAGATAAGAAGAGAAGCAACAGACACCATTTTAATAAAAACAGGTTTTTGTTACAAAAACGAAAAAGAAGAGGCAATAAGACCAATGTAGAACAAAATCACCAAAATAACTTAAAGGAATTGCATTATTTTCTAACTCCATTGTTCTCCACAGAAAGAAAAGAGGTTGCTTAAATAATCTGTTGCATAACTTGGGATAATTCCAAGTTTGACTACCACATACCGAAATACTTTGGTAGGGAATTAAACTGTGTCACTCAAATGACTCACAAAACGTGTTCAAATGTGGTATCATTACTGGGACACATTGCTTCCACAACACTATTGATTGATAACACAGGGCTACACATGTACCACCTGCAACAATGCCTAAAAATATCATGGAATGTAGATGTCCAAGACAAAATAAAAAACCCAGGTTTCACAAAAAGGGTTCCATTACATGCTAGATTATGGTTGTTTATCTATATTACTAAACCACAGTTAATATATGCACGGCGGACGCACCGAGGCGCATGCGCACTGCGGCCTTGGCGCCCGCCCCAGAGTCAAACGCAGTGGCTTTCCAAAACGCGGCGGCTTCCCAGAGTCAGTAGGTGGCGCCCAAACAACACAACCTGTACAATCAAATGCAGCGGCTTCCCAAAACGTGGCGGATTCCCAGAGTCAGTAGGTGGCGCCCAAACAACTCTAATCCACTGTGCCAGTAATATAGATCACATAACGGTAATTCAGTTTGGCGCCCGCCCCAGAGTCCAGAGTCAAACGCAGGGTCTTCCCAAAAGGCGGCGGCGCCCGCCCCAGAGTCAAACGCAGCGACTTCCCAAAACGCAGCGGCTTCCCAGAGTCGGTAGGTGGCGCCCAAATAACACAACGTAATGCGCCGTGGCACCCGCCCCAGAGTCAAACGCAGCGGCTTCCCAAAATGCAGCGGCTTCCCAGAGTCAGTAGGTGGCGCCCAAACAACACAACCTGTGAGCTACACTTGCTCTAATCCACTGTGCCAGGAATATAGATCACATAACGGTCACAGACTCTAACCCAGCGGCTTCCCAGACTCAGTGGCTGGCACACGAACACCACAACCTGTAAACTAAACTTGCTGTGCTCCACTCTGCCAGCAGTCGGTGTCAGCAAAGGCAACGGAATCACGTCTCCACAAAACGAAACCGCTTTAGTACAGATATGCTTATTTAATTAAATGACATTTCCCCAGACGCACCCACCCTCCATGATATGTCATCCATCCAAATATCGGACGGAACAGAAACTGATTGCCATTCTTGGATTTCCGATTTGCTAGTGAATCGCGGGCTTACTTGTGCTTCACTAAGAGCAAGTTTAAAGTGTTTTGTATAGTAGTACTGTCCATGATAAGTAAAAGAGATACAAGTCTGGAGTTTACTGATACATTAATGTTCATATATTATTTTCAGTGCTGTGCATTTTTGACAGTAGTAAAATTAGTCCAGTATCAGGTACACAGAGACCGCCTTACAACAATGAGCTATCCAAACTACATGTCTTTCTGGCAGCTGGCATTAAATACATAGACACTAAATTAACAATATTACTAAAAAGGTTACAAAACAAACTGATAGGTACATTAAGAAGAAAACCATTTCCACAAGAATGCACACTAAATAAAAATGTACTTGCTAGGTCGCAGGTGAGAATTTTACAGTACTCTGTACAAGTGACAATAAACTTTTAACTTGAATATTTTAAGAATTACTATTCTAGATTGCTACATGTGCAGCTTTTTGTGACCTGGGACAAAGTAAAGACTCTTCTCTTACACAGTAAATGCTCTCACCTTGAAGTGAAAATGAGTAGTTCTCATTTTCAATAGGAAAAGAAAGATGAAAATAATCTGGAAGTGTGTTTTTCATGCTGGTCATTTACAGTAGATGCAGCAAGGTTGCACTCCATGTAAACTAATAATCAAATAACTTATTTCTCTGCTGTTCTGCAACAGGTTGTAAGTTGACAGGTAAAAAGGCAAAAAAGGATGAGAATCAAGAAATGAGAATGTTAATCAAAAAAGCTAATGAGAGTCAAAACAAGAAAGACACAACAATCATGTCTCAGAACACAATGCGTTTCCAAAAATCTTAGTCTCAAGAATCTACCAATAGCAAAAGGCAGAAAACTGTTGAGTTTGGTAAGAGCTGCTCACCACAAACTCGCACATCCTTGGACAAAGGATTCTTCACAGTGTTGGTGTAAATAACATCTTGCTGATGAGGTCACATGGCACAACTTCTGGGACTGCACCACCTGACAATGAACAGCTGCATCATGGTAATGAGCACCACAAATGTTACTAACTGCTAACAAAACAAGATGTATTCACAGTAAATCCAAAACATAGTGATAAATTAAATCAAGTCCCAGAACAAAATTAAAGTACACAATAAAAGAAATTAAATTCTAAATTAAACATTAGATAAAACAAATACAAACTCCAAGACAAACATTTATTGAACCAAGGAACCATTAACAATCACAGTACCTGCAAACACTTTTGTACTTGACCAGTAACTTCAGAAACTGATAGAGAAATGAAGAACTTGTATAATTGTAAAAGTATTTATCCTAAACAAAATAAAAAACAGACTTTAGCAGATCATATCTGGGCTCCATTAATCAAATAAGGAAAGAAAAAAATATGAAGTAACTTTTTTGGCAGAGAGAGGCATGAATGCCACAACAAACAAATGTGCTCTTCAAAACAAATGATGTCAGTTTGAAAACAAGGCAGGAATAGAAGTGTTCTTTGTTATTGATTATAGGCCACGACAACACAGTTTTGCTATTGTGTCTCACAGTAGTATTGTTCCTACCAGCAGCAGACCATCCCACATTACACAGACAGTGAACCAAGTGCCACCATGAACAGGTGAAAACTTCATGTTAGGGCAAATAGTAATAGAAATAGAACAGCACAATTCAGAAACATAGAAATAAATTCAAGTCCAAAATCAGTCATTCTCCCTGAAATTCTTCCAGCTCCACACGCTAAAGACATGGTGTCAACAAAATGTTGTTAGTTTCCTCAACAACTTCATCATAGTACACTTTATTTATCAAGAAGACTGATTACCCCCATAAGAAAAAGTGACAAATATTCTGGAGGCATGGTTATTTAGAGAAGTGTGCAAATATTTACAATAAATCAGACTCCTTGTAGAGAAATCAAAAAGAAGATGTAGGATAAAGAAAAAAAAACTGCTTAATGAAGAGTGAGCCCGAATAAATAGACACAAAATGTTCAATGTTAAAATGTGAAATATTAAACCTGAAAGAGTGTATATGTACTTTCAGTCTCTCAATGTTTTCCAAGGTAGCAAAAAACGGGATATCCTATCAAGCATGTAGCTTTGAGTAAATGAAGTTAACCAGACAGGTTAGGTGTCATAAGATAAGATGGATGCATTGACTGAGTAGATTACAAGAAATTAGAGCTTTAAATGAAACATAAAATGTACAGTACGATTTGGTCAGTATCTTAGCTTGTATATTTAGCTGCATCTATCTAATGATCACATACTCTATTCTGAAAACTTTTTGAAATGCTAGATCTGTTATTTGAGCTTTACATTTCAGCTGTGGGGTCAAGAAGGTCAACTATTTGCTAGTAGCTATTGCTTCATTTTTTCTGTCTGACTAGCTGTTTATCTATTCTATAAAATTGATTCAGCATTCAGAGTGATAGTACACAAGCTAAATGTTAAACCGTTAATACCTTTAATCATAAAGGTATGATTCTTATGGCACTGATATTGCTTAAATCAAAGAAGATCACCACAATAACTCCAGATGTTTTACAAAACTAAACTGTTCATTCCAAATGTTTGATTTGGTAATCTTTTCTAAAACCAACGATAGTGGATAAAAAGATGATTGAAGTGGTTGTTGCTTAGATGATCACTATCCATCCATTCTTCTGTCCATTTATTTTGTGACACATGTGTCCTGTTTAAGTTCACAGGGGTTTGAACCTGTGCTGTCAGCATCGAGCACAATGCAGGAACTAGACCCAGAATAGTGTACTCCTCAAACCCAGGATTTGCTTCAGGTAGTGTGCTAAAACAAAGACACATATATTTCTTGCAAAATGCAGACCTTCTAGGATACACCTGGAAAATGCAAAATAAGAAAGTTATTCTATAAAAAATACATTACATTATTCCAGGATTATTTTGATTCATCACAAAAGCTCATACATTTACAAACAAAATTAAACTAGTACTGTAACTAAATGGCACAGTTGGATTGAAATGAAGTTAAATATGCAGTGTAGCACAAATTTCAGTAAGGAGCAATAATTTGAATAATAGAGGCAATTAGAAATTTCAAAAACATCCAAAAGGTTAAGAGAGAAACTGGAAAAATGCAATGTAAAATAAGGTAAATAAAATTTCTTCTCGTACTTTTCCAGTTAAAAAAAACAGTAAAAGGCAACTTAAAAACCTACAAAGATACACAACAAAACAATAATTGAAACTAGACAGAAAAGTTAAATAAGTACATTAAAGGTAACAATTAAAAATTGCACCTGAATTTATCTTAAACAAGAATTAAATGTGGAGCTCATTTTTGCTTCTCTTGAGGCATTCATGTAAGTACAGTCATGCACTGAGTTACGGTTCCATTTGGTCCTATGCAGATTGGCCGTATGTTGTTCACAAAATGTACAGGTCATTGCTATTCAGGCTATGTGGGTCTGGTGTGGATTGCTGGTATGCATACTTTAACTTCCGGTACAGAGTAGTGCAAAGCAATCTTAAAGTTTCAGCATTCATGTTCTGGGTCCATGTAAGGGCAGTGTATCTCAACCATTGCACGGGTTGCGGGTTTCTGTCGTTGTTTCACAAGTGGGTTGCATTGGGTCGTTTAAGTGATTGAAACTGCTGTATAATATATTTTCCTGTTTCTTAGTGAGCTTGTTTCACCAAGGGGGGCCGGTTTACAGTTGCTGGTAAAAGGTCGTCAGTGAACTGAAAATGGCAAAACTCGCAGGACCATAAAGGTTGAGAAACGCTGGTGTTAGGGAAAGTGGGGCAGGCTAAGAATTAGCCTGGAGGAGAAGCCCCAGTCAAAATAAACCTTGAAGGGCCCTGCAAGAGCCAGAAAACATATGAGACCCTCTGAAATAATAAAAGTAATAATGAAAGATTTCTTACTATGGCAGATTTTGGCAGTTTCTATTGATATCCTGTGGCTGTTGGCTGGAAGTATGAAGGACCTCAACTTGGTTGGCTGTAATTTGGCACATGACTGTATTTTCAAAAAAGGAGAGTCAGGTACAGGTATACTTCAGGCACTAGGTACAATGAAAACTAGCAAAATCCTCTAGCCCTCAAGTTTGTTTCTGGAGGGCCTCATTGACTACAGACTTTTATTTAAACCCAGTTGCTTAATTAAGAGGCATTTGCTCAAGCAGCATTTTTAGGATTCATTTTAGCGTATGGGGTACCGGACCTCCTGATAAGGGCTGTTCTGTCCCTGTACGATTGGTGTCAGAGCTTGGTCCGCATTGCCGGCAATAAGTCAACCCCGTTTCCAGTGAGAATTGGACTCCACCAGGGCTGCCCTTTGTCACCAATTCTGTTCATAACTTTTATGGACAGAATTTGTAGGCGCAGCCAGGGCGTTGAAGGGTTCTGGTTTGGAGGACTCAGGATTGGGTCACTGATTTTTGCAGATGATGTTGTCCTGTTTGCTTCATCAGGCCGTGATCTTCATCTCCCTCTGGATCGGTTCGCAACTGAGTGTGAAGTGGCTGGGATGGGAATCAGCACCTCCAAATCTGAGACCATGGTTCTCAGCCGGAAAAGGGTGGAGTGCCCTCTCAGGGTTCGGAGTGAGATTCTGCCCCAAGTGGAGGAGTTCAAGTATCTCGGGATCTTGTTCATGAGTGATGGAAGAATGGAACGTGAGATCGACAGGCGGATCGGTGCGGTGTCCGCAGTGATGCGGGCTTTGCATCGGTCTGTCATGGTGAAAAAGGAACAGAGCCGCAAGGCAAAGCTCTGAATTTACCAGTCAATCTATGTTCCTACCCTCACCTATGGTCATGAGCTATGGGTAGTGATTGAAAGAATGAGATCGCGAATACAAGCGGCTGAAATAAGTTTCCTCCGCAGGGTGTCTGGGCTTTCCCTTAAAGATAGGGTGAGAAACTCAGTCATCCGGGAGGGGCTCAGAGTAGAGCTGCTGCTCCTCCGCATCAAGAGGAGTCAGATGAGGTGGCCCGGGCATCTAATCTAGATGCCTCCTGGACGCCTTCCTGGTGAGGTGTTCCGGGCACATCTAACCAGGAAGAGGCCCCGGGGTAGACCCAGGACACGCTGGAGGGACTGTGTCTCTTGTCTGGCCTTGGAATGCCTTGGGATTCCCCCGGATGAGCTAGAAGAAGTGGCTGGGGAAAGGGAAGCCTGGGCATCTCTGCTCAAGCTGCTGCCCCCGTGACCCGATCTCGGATAAGCGGAAGAGGAGGGATGGATTTTAGCAAACTCACATGTTAGAGTTTCAAATCCTTTGTTGTTTTTAGTCTTAAGCTGTTGCACTCTGTTTTGTATTGCCTCTTGTTTTCTTCAGCATTTACACCATCTAACCTGTTCCCATTTACAGCTGTGTGCGATCATCATGATGGTTCCGTGCAATAAAATATTTGGAAAGAAATGAAAGAGAAAAAAACAAAAGAATTGAGAGATACTAATGTGCTCTGGTTCACAAATCATTTGACTGATATGATCAAAATGTAAAAATAAAGTTCTGCCTTTCTGTCATATATGAATGACATTGCTCCCTTGCCAAGTGAATGAATGAATGAACAAGTTTCGTTATCAACAAAGAATAAAGAAATTGAGTTGGAACCGGACCCTACAGCTACTGTAGACCATACTTTAGGACCTGCTTTAACCTAACAGTATTTTTTCAGTAGTACAAAAAGATATTCTTTCTTGTTAGCAAACATTTTACAGCAGTAACAACATAAGGAAAAAGAAGTAGGGTGATGGAAAGTTGAGAATCCCAGTATAATCTACATAAAAGGAGGAAAAAATGGATCCCAGTAATTACCATCCAATGAGTCTTACCTGTCCCATGTAAAATAATGAAAACTACTGTCAAAAGTCTTTTAGATGACTGCTTGTATGGAGAAGAAAGTTTACATGAATGTCAGCATACGAGTATACTTCAAGAAACAGACAGGTAGAGTAAAAGACAAAAGCAAAGCTTGGGGTTTAGTTTCCATATTCCTGTGTTGGGATTGCTGTTTATCTAATTTATATTAGTACCGCTAATTGTGATAGCAAAGTAAATGTGTGAACTTTGCAGACAATTCTAAAATCAGGGAGAGCAAATAATGAGGATGCAGCAAAACTACGTACAAAGACCAGAATAATCTTCAAACTGGTTAATCGCATGGAAAATTCAATTTGACGCCGACAACTGTAAAGTGCTACATGGAAAATTTGAGGGGGAAAAAAAACTTGTTACTTTCTTGGTTAGGTTTACACCTGCATATGCTTTTTAATGTCCTCTCAATGCATTTCATAATATAAAAATACTTCATTTATTTAAGACACCAGACCTTCAGCACTTCTACCCAAACAGCCTACTTGAGACGGGAAGTGACCTCATCTTCTTCTGGGTGGCACGCATGGTGATGCTTGGCCAGGAGTTAACAGGAAAATTGCCTTTTAGCAAGGTAGTGACATTTTTTTTTGTGTTTTTCTTTTTTATTTAAAAGCATTTTTAAACAAATGTTTTCTTCCAAGTTTGTAAAATACAGTAAAAACAAGTTTCCATTACCTTCTTACATTTGTTAACCATTAAACAAATTGCAATTCTGAACTTCCAATGTGTCATTTTAATTTTCTAATGATGTCTTTATTTTACTCGCTTTGCTATTCAGCTTATTCAGTTATGATTAAGATATAAAACAAATAATTGAATGGCTATACAGGTGTTCATTCTAACCGGATGCTGTGTAAAACTTCTCACTTCTTTATTTCTGTGCTAACTATGTCATGTGAAATACACAGTGGTTTTCGGTGCCAACGGTATGTGGTTAAAATACCTCCGGAGTTACCTAATGCCAACCTACATGTCTGTACTCAGTTACTTGTCACAGCCTGATTAACGATTGCTGCTTTTTGCTATACATTTTGTTTAATAATGATGAAATGGCAGCCAGTTTAAAAAATAAAAAAGTCAGTTTCAAATGGTGTTATATGAAGTCCCCCTTCATTGATTGGTTGGTCAGAAAAATATGAACAAAAATGGTTGTTTTAGCCCCTCTCAAAAATTGATAAACAGTTGAGTGGATCTGAAAATTTAAATACACACAAGCACACACACAGACATTATTAGGCATGACTATGTAAGTTATTTTTGAATCCGTATAGTGGTATAGCAAGTAGAATAAAGACAGTATGTCCCCAAAAGGGATGCCTTAATCCCTAATTAGAATGAAAACAAACAGTCATTTTGGCCTTACAGTGTTGTGATTTGACACTTTTGATCAACGTCATATTTAACAACTAATTTGTACAGATCCTGCCTTTTATATCTAATTGAATCAGGTGTCTTCCTTCAGGTGTTTCTGCATTCATTAGTGAGAGATGCTCACGGAAGGAAAATGAGCAAATCCTTGGGAAATGTCATTGATCCTTTAGATGTCATATCCGGGGCATCTTTGCAGGTGGAGTATTTATGTTATTTGAGAAACTGCAAATCATAAAGTAGTTAATGGTGAAGCAACATCTGTAATGTCACTTTTAAATTGCATTCCTGGTGGTTTTATGTATTATCTTTCTGATCTGAATGAAATTGATTTTACTGCTGAATTACTTGCCATTATCTCTGTTTTATGCTTTGTACTTAAACTTCATATTCACAGTAAAGTATTTCGTGAACAAAGCTGTCGAATGTAGCATGCTCTGTATTTTCAGTGGTATTGACACACCATATGAGCATGCTCGTATTCAGCCTCAGACCAGCTTATTATAAAGATGGTGATGTTCTACTCGGACCAAGCAATGCCCTATAGCTTGGGGAACCATCCATTTTCAATGATCAGTCTTATACATTAGATACTTTAATTAGTTTCTTTCTGTATCTATCTTCCTTTAGACTTTACATGCAAAATTACAGGAAGGCAACCTTGATCCAAAAGAACTGAAGATAGCAATGGAAGGACAGGTGATTTTTTTTTTTATTTACTGTATGCCTGTACGTACTGTACATCTTGCAAGCATACAATGCAGCAGCCAACTCTAGACAGGACTCCCAAGGCAAACTCATGGACAAATTTAGAGTTTGCCTGCACCTCTTTGTAAAAGCACAGTCTTCATGCTCTCATGAAGATATTGTAAAAATGTACAATTTTCACAAAAATAGTGACTGGGCTGTATTTAAAACCAGTCGCCTGAAGGTGTGAGGCAGCTGTGCAAACCGCTATGCAACCACACTCCCCATAATGTAAGAGTTTTTTTAATTCAACTGCTGTTATCTATTTTATGTTTAGAAGCAAGACTTTCCAAAGGGAATTCCCGAATGTGGTACTGATGCCCTAAGATTTGCTTTGTGTTCCTACCATTGTCAAGGTACATTTTTATTTTTTTACATTTTAATTTTGTAAAAATTAATTCACTCACTCATTTAACTCATCATCAAAACTGCTTAATCATGTCATCTTGAATTTTGATATTTAAAAAATGTGTTATAACAATAAGCAGCATTAGTGAGACTTTTATTCTTTGTCTCTTGTTGCAGTTTTTCTTTTCCTTGCAGCCAGATGGAATGAAATAAATAAAAAGGCATTTTACAAAACAACTTTACTATTCTAGAAATGTCAGATTATACTCAGAGAATCAAAGACAGTTACTGATGAAATATATTTTTATGCGAAATAAAGTCTAAGTTGTTAAGTCCTTTCATTCGTGTTGATTCAAATTTAGAGCTGCATGCTTTTGAACTATGGATATAAAATGTGTGGAGCCGTCTATTCCTATGGTGCTGTTCTCTATTAAGCTCTGTTTCTTTTGCGGAACCACATATAAAATTTGACCCATGTTTGAAGGAAAAAAAAAAACTAACTTTGGCTACATCCATTTTCCAAACCTGGTTATCCAAAGCAGGGTCATATAAAAGATGGACTTTATCCCAGAAAGCAATGGGCACAAGGCAGGAACAATCCCTGGTATATAAAGCAAATAGATGCTCTCCGGTGTCCCTTCTGGCATGCATTTTGTAAGTTCTGTATATTAGAGTATAAGAAGTTACTGCTGTCTTTTTAAATCAATATTTTAATGGTATTCACTGAAAATCTTTAGTCTTTAGTTAATAATTAGTCTCAGGTTCTTTAATTATATGCGAAAAAGAGGAAGTTTCACATAAAGAATAAGTGATTAATTAATGATTTAAATCGAGAGAATTCTCAGTGACAGGAATTAGATTACTTTTTTTTTGTTTTGCTGTTTTTATTTGCATGTTACATAGTTTTTTTTAATCTCTCTTCCTTTCCTGTATATACAGTACACACACATAAAATGTCATCTTATTTCTAAACCCGCTAATACAGTTGACGGTTGCAGGAATACAGCTCTGCACAAAGTGCCAGTCCATTTCTGGGCTTACTCACAAACACACCCACAACTTACACAGGAGACAAGTTGGAGACGCCTAATGGGGATGTGGAAGGGAAAAACTTGTGTACCGGGGAGACAACTCACACAAGGGAATGTGTACACTCAAGACGGACAATGTCCAGTCATAAGAATTAAACCAGGGCTGCTGGTTTCATGAGGTGGCAGCATTACCCACCGTGCCATTGTGCCACCCTACATACTACCTCAAATAAAATATGTTATACAGTAATATAACCTTTAGGGGTTTCAGAAGTGCAATTGCTTCATTTTTAGAGATTTGTTTGGCTGATATGTTGTTATTCTTGACAGTCTTTGGCTTGTAATTCGTTTTTTTTAAGTTTTCGCTTATAAGCTCATATGTAAAGAGCTGAAGTTGGCTAGGAATTTAAAAAATAAGCTCAATTTCTGCTATAATTTAGTATTTTTTTATTTTTATTTGTAGAAATGAAAAATAATTGTAAAAATCTAGTAGTAGAATCTGTGCAAATTGTGGATTAACAGCATATATATAGATAGATAGATAGATAGATAGATAGATACTTTATTAATCCCAGGGGGAAATTCACATACTCCAGCAGCAAAAAATATTAAAGAGTAATAAAAAATGCAGGTAAAAAAACAGACAATAACTTGAATAATGTTCAACGTTTACCCCCTCTGGTGGAATTGAAGAGTCGCATAGTTTGGGGGAGGAATGATCTTCTCAGTCTGTCAGTGGAGCAGGACAGTGACAGCAGTCTGTCGCTGAAACTGCTCCTCTGTCTGGAGATGACACTGTTTAATGGATGTAGTGGATTCTCCATAATTGATAGGAGCCTGCTGAGTGCCCGTTGCTCTGCTACGGATGTCAAACCGTCCAGCTCTATGCCAACAATAGAGCCTGCCTTCCTCACCAGTTTGTCCAGGCGTGAGGCATCCTTCTTCTTAATGCTGCCTCCCCAGCACACCACTGCGTAGAAGAGGGCACTCGCCACAACCATCTGATAGAACATCTGCAGCATCTTACTGCAGATGTTGAAGGATGCCAGTCTTCTAAGGAAGTACAGGCGGCTCTGTCCTTTCTTGCACAGAGAATCAGTATTGGCAGTCCAGTCCAATTTATCGTCCAGCTGCACTCCCAGGTATTTATAGGTCTGCACCCTCTGCACACAGTCACCTCTGATGATCACGGGGTCCATGAGGGGCCTGGGTCTCCTAAAATCCAACACCAGTTCCTTGGTTTTGCTGGTGTTCAGTTGTAGGTGGTTTAAGTCGCACCATTTAACAAAGTCCTTGATGAGGTTTCTATACTCCTCCTCCTCCTATAGTATTCTAAACAAGATTTAACAATGTAATTTATATTGATTTGATTTTAAAATGAATATGATGTTTTCAATTAGACTTCATATGTGAACATATGTGACTTGCTTTTTGTGCATAGCTGTGTATAAGGGGGAGAACAGGGGTGTTTGAGCCATAGAATAGAAATATTTATGAAGATGAATAAGCAAAGTTAAAACCATGAGCAGAAGCCTCTATTAGATTTAAAACAGAATGAACATAAAACTTTAAGACTGCTGAGTGCATGTCAGCTCTTTGGTTACTTAATGCATCATTAAAATAAACCACACAACCACATACAATAAACTATGATATTTCAAATTCAGACCTAGCGTGGTTGCAGGTTTTTGCTCCCATCACTTCCTTCACTAAACTGGACTTGTATCTTGATTAAATGCTGTTACTGGTGTTTCACTTTTTTACTTTTACTCTGGCACACCAGAAATTTCCAATAGAGTTTAATGACTTTTTATATAAATATAACAAGTACAGCATTTGTGTGGTTATACATAGAGTGTTATTAATTTACTCACTTATTTCTTTTGAATTTTTTTATTTAATCTTTTTCTTGCTAATAAGCATGTGCATGGGGACTGACATTGAAACAGCTGCTTCTCTGTAGTATTCACAACCGTTTCCATCTGTGCCTGCTTTGCTCTTTAATTAGCACTGTTTGAACACAAATAGTAAAATGATTAAAAAAATAAATAAAATTGCAAAAGACACAGTTGTAAGAAGCATTGACATCAAATGCTAACACTCAGCCTTTACTTTTATGGATGAGAATTTAACACTTTTGTAACAGAAATGAAACATTTTGTTCGTGTTATTTAATACTTTTTTTCTGTTGTTAATTTTAGTACCATTTTCCAGTTTATTATGAAAATGTTTGTATCTTATCAAAGGCCTCAGCTTTCAAGAGATTGCATCTAAATGTTAATTAGCTGAAAAATTATTGTCTGTGAAACATTTGTAAAGTTGTTGGCTACTACTCTTCATTCATCATTGGGTTTTCTTCCTTTTTGTGATGATAAAGGTGAAAATTTCAATGCTTTTCTTATGCAGGTGATGACATCAACATGGATATCAATCAGGTCTTGAGTGCCCGTCACTTTTGTAACAAGATTTGGAATGCAGTTAAGTTTACTCTGAGTACGCTGGGAGAAAACTTTGAACCATTACCACTGATTGAGGTGAGATGACGAGCTGTTCAATGAATGATCAGTACAGTATTTATTGTCTTTTATGCTATGAATCGACTGACATGTTTACTGAAATGTGCCTCATTATTCAGTTCTCACAAATTACTACTAATAGATGGCCTGACCACACCGACTGCTAAGGCATTGGATTTTAAATTCAAAGGTTGTTTAATTCTATCCTCATGAATCAATTCACTTATTCTACCAGTGCTCCATCTGTAAATAAATAATGTTCAGTATTATGCTGTATCTCAATACTGTAAAGCCTCTTAGGATTTGTGAATCAGATAAAATGTGGCAAGGCATACAGAAACTTTACCAGGTGAGGACTAATTCCAATTGCATCCTCATTTTCCTTTGTGGAAGTACTTTGATGCGTTTTACGCCTGCTTTGATCACAACAACAAGACTCCCTCCTGTGTGAGTGCCAACAGCACTAAATGATTCATCCTGCTCTTTTTCTGTGGATGATGTAAGGAGTATTTTTAAATGAGTTAACATTCACAAGGCACTGACTCCAGATGGACTTTTATAAACCTGTAGTGATCAGTTAGTTGCTATTTTCATTTATTTTTGAATGTATTACTGACAAAATGTATCATCTGTGTCAACTTAAAAAAGAGAGCAATTATCCTTGTGCCAATAACAAAGGACTGGTGGCATTTGCTTCCAGTGTGATAAAATGCTTTAGTACTGTGATATATTCAATGTAATATTCCAGATAGTCTGGACCACCTGTAGTTTGTGTATCATCAGAATTTGTCCATAGATGAAACCTTATCACTTGCACTTTGACCATTTTGGCACTCTTGGGTAATAACTGCAGCTCATTATTTAACATTTTTGTTCCATAAGAACTGATCAGCAGGGTCCTGGATTTAACACTTATAACTAGCAGACAAAATTAAAGCATTACTTTCTCTGTACTTATCTTTGGGAAATGCACCCCAAGGGTAGTTTCCTGAGCTCTCTGCTGTACCCCTTATTCGTAGACAACGTGGCTAGGCATCCTCCAACTCTTTTATTAAAGGTGGCAATGATACAACCATTATAGGCCTAATCACCACAAATTATCTGCCTTCTCTCACAGTGGTGCCAGTATAACAATCTTTATTTGTCTCTCGCTCTTTCTCTGTCTCTCTCTCTCTTAATATCAGCAAAAGCAAGGAGAGCAGTTTGTAGATATAGAAAGAAGAGACAGACCACACTTAACACCAGGTTGCTTTGATGAGAGTCAGCAGTTTTACATTTTTTAGAGTTACCTCACTGATGGTTTGAAGTTGGCATAACTTATCTGGCCTTCATCTAGATGGCACACCAACGCTTTTACTTCCCCTGTTATCTGAGAAAAATGTGGTTGTTTCCAGTTGTGCTCATCATCATCTACAGGTTTACAATGGAATATGTATTAAGTGTAACATTCTAGTACGGCAACAGCTCAACTTCGGGCCGCAAAGTACTGCGTGGTGAAGTTGGCACAGAATTTGTAATTCACACTGCCTTAGAAAAGCAAGTCAGTCTTTCATGCACAGTCAGTTGTCTACATCCATCCATCCATTTATCTTCTTAACCTGCTTGTCCACATTTGACAAATGCTGCAACAACAACATCAGATTCAGGGACAGTTTTTACCCTCTGGTCATAAGGGTACACAGCAGCCACTTATAATGACAAATCAATGAGTATACTGGGTGTGCATATTGTGTGGTGCTTTGTTTAATGTGTGGTGCCATGTTCAATGTCTGTTGTTGGTATTTTACTGTTGTCATGGGTCTGTAGGTGACATACCAGTAAAAAGTTCATTGAACTGTGTACACACAGCAATAATGTAGATATTAAACTTGGATAATTTTGCTAACAGAAAGGTGATATATAAAATAATGGTTGGGTGAATATCTCTGCCTAATTATTCTGTGTCCTGTCATTTAGTTACATTTCAGTTCTGCCTTATTCTTACTACAAACAGTGCTCTTTCGTGGGCCTACATAGGGAGCCAAAGTCTGTGTGGTGAGGGCAGCAGAATCCAACCAGTAAGATGCTTTTGATTTTATAGATTTATAACTTATCTCTATTATTTATTAATGTATATGTTATTAAACTTTAATACTATAGCAGTGGGGCGGCACGGTGGCACAGTGGTAGTGCTGCTGCCTCGCAGTAAGGAGACCTGGGTTCGCATCCCAGGTCCTCCCTGCGTGGAGTTTGCATGTTCTCCCCGTGACTGTGTGGGTTTCCTCCGGGTGCTCCAGTTTCCTCCCACAGTCCAAAGACATGCAGGTTAGGTGCATTGGCGATCCTAAAATTGTCCCTAGTGTGTGCTTAGTGCGTGTGTGCGTGTGCACCCTGTGGTGGACTGGCACCCTGCCTGGGGCTTGTTCCTGCCTTGTGCCCTGTGTTGGCTGGGATTGGCTCCAACAGACCCCCGTGACCCTGTGTTAGGATATAGCGGGTTGGATAATGACTGACTGACTGACTATACCAGTTCTCATTATGTCTGAGGTTTATCTTTTCAGAGTGACTCTTTGTGATGTCAATATCCCATCATCTTTGTTGTCTTTTTCTTAGTAGCACATCAGTAACACTTAATGCAAAACTGACCTGATGTTAAATATGAAAAATAACAGAACTTAGCATGCACATTATCTGTATAACATTTTAACACTTCAAAATTAAAATTTCATATTAGGGAGGAATAGTGGTATTTGTTTTCATTAGTTTATTCAGATGAATAAAATAAATAGTATAAACCGTGCTATAATATGAGGCAAACAAATTAAGCATTATCAGTTCATTTATTAGCATGCTGATAAAATGTGAATTGTGGAAAGGGTTAAAAATGATAAAGCGATACATTCATTACAGGTACACTTTTTTCATTCATTTTACTTGGGTTATTTCATTGCAGGGCTGTATAGCGAAGTTCAGTCATTGTGGATATGACTGTCTCTTTTTCTCTTTTAGATATCGCCAGTCTCAGCTATTGACCGTTGGATATGCAGCAGACTATATGGTACAGCACTAGACTGTTCACAAGGCTTTGAAAATTACGATTTTCATGCTGTTACCACAGCCATTCATAATTTCTGGCTGCACAGCTTCTGTGATGTTTATTTGGTAAGAATCTTTCAAGTGAAAACCATATAGTATTTCAGTACTCTTTTCTTGCCATACTTTTTTTTTATTCAAATTTTATTTTTTTTTTCTTGTGAACATTTCTTAAACGTATTGATTAAAGAATACATATTATCATCAAGGCTTTTTTTTCCTCTCACTTGCCAGGAATCAATAAAGACGAAGCTGAAGGAGGGGTCCACCTATGAGATGCAGCAAATCAGACAGATCCTTTATCACTGTGTGTACCAGGCCTTGGCCTTGCTGGCTCCCTTCATGCCATACCTTTGTGAAGAGCTATGGCAGAGGCTGCCATGTCTGCACAATAATGACCTTTACCCAAGTATATGTGTAGTACCATACCCGGTGCCAAGTGACCTGGTAAGTTCTTTATTTGCTTATATTATTGAATTAAACTGATGCTACATTTACTAAGGGTAGCAATTACCAGTGACCCAATGAAATGACATTATTGTAATACCTGTTTTTTGCTTTATCTTATCAAGTATTGTAAATTATTAGTCATTTTTATTTGACTGAAGTTAAATTTAGAAATGAATTTAACCTATCTCAGAAGTCTGTTTGTATGTGGTGTGTAATCTTCAGTTGATGCAATAAAACACGTGGCATGAACTTCTAAGAACATTCTCTTCACTCCTTCTGTGTCTCTTTTTTTTCATTACCAAAATTCCAGGCACATTGGAATTTCTGCAATGAAGAGGCTCAATTCCAACTTGTCAAGGAAACCGTCCGGGTTGTGAGGTCTTTACGGGCACAGTACCAGCTGACCAAAGCAAAGCCAAATGGTAAGTGCTGTGAAGACTAACGCTGTCCACATGGCAATTAGGCTGGACATTATGGTGTCCTATTGTTTATCTCACCTCAGTAAAATATATCATTTTAATCTGATTTTGAACTCCTTTCTGGCTTGTTTACGGTTTAGATTCTCAAATCAACAAGACGCGTAGATGTGCATTAATCCTAGGGAGTCGTATTAAACTCGCCACATAATTGCGTACTGAATCTTTTTGAATTTGTTTGAATTTTAAAAACTCCATGATGTAACTGTTGCTTTTTAAAAAGATGTAGGATATATGTGTCATATGTGAGCATTGTACTGCAATATAACTTTATTGTGTTCCCTTGGCCTGCTAGATTGAAATGAATCTATTGTTCACAAATTGGCCAAATGCAGAGAATTTATACTTCCACCTGTTTATTTGAAATTCCATGCAAAGACGCAGACTAAGTCCTCCTAGCAGGTCTTTTCAAAAGATTTTAGGGTGGTGCAATGGTGAGTTTTGCTGCATCACAGCACCAGAGTTCTAAACCCAAATGCATATGTACAACTGGGTACTCCTCCACCAGTTAAAGACATGCGAGATTCTACATTGGCTTGATTTGTCTGAGTGTACTGGACTGGTGTTCCTGAACTTGAGAAAAGTTAAATGGGATCATTTGTTTATTTATATTCTGAAAAATAAACACTGTTGTAGGTAAGAGCGTAACCTACATTGGAAACACGAAGTCACTTTTACTCAGTTACAGTAAACAGAAGCAGAAAATGGATGAATTCCTAGGTTCTAAAAGCCGTAACGTCAGTACACCTCTCTGTCTAGTTTCCATTGTAGATTCATTTTTAAACGACGTTTGGAGTACAAAACAGGAAATGATGTACAATTAAGTAATTTGGTTTTAAGCCAGGATTTGGCATCTTACTGTGAACTTGATTAGTACACAAATCTGCATACACGTATTACAGCCCTCCAGGCTGATTGTTTCCTACTTCTTCTGTAGACTGATGAACTCTGTGGAGAAGTGAATTCCCCCGTGTCTTTAACTCAGCTGTGTTTCTTTTGAACTCTCTGTTTGAACAGTGCATATTCATTGCAGCAGTGAGCAGCAGAAGACAATACTAGAATCCTTCAGCGGCCCTTTGCAGGCCTTGTGTCGTGCTGGAAGCCTATCCATTTCTGACTCAGTAGACCAACGCCTGGGTGGCTGTGCAGTCGGCATTGTCAGCGATACCTGCCATGTGTACCTACAGATTCAAGTAAGACAACAGAAGACAATGTGTCATATGTCACTGCTTTCATTTGCACATTAGCATTTAAGACACCTGAAATCAGCTTGTGTCTCCACAAAAAGAGAATGGAAATATAAGTATAGAATTGCTTGTGTTAGACATTATTTTGTTCTGTCTTTGCCAATTATAACGTTACACGTAACAGGAGCTCATTAAAAGAATAACAGATACACACCAGAACAATGTCATTCATAGTTTCTTTTTGTGAAATTAGCCAAGTGTGGATTATCACACTATTAGTGTGTGATTGGGAAGATATTTTTAGAGTAAATCAAAATCAGTAGTTATTAGGCATAAAAGGAGACATTGTGATAACCAAAGTCACATCTTTTATAATCATTTGTGTTGGCAGGGTTTGGTTGACATTCACAAGGAGAAGAACAAATTACATGACCAAACAGAGAAAGTAAAGAGTCAGTTAGAAAAAACTTTGGCTAAAACTCGGCTTCAAGATTATGAAGTAAGAGTGCCTGAGCATATCCGAGAAGAAACTGCAAACAAAGTAAGTTTGTAATGTCGTATCATCACTAGATAACTGATATATACACACACTCATTTCCATTATTTTTCGTTGAAGTTTCAATATTTAAATCCAGATATGCATCCACCCTTTCCTTTCTTCATGCAATATGTTTATGTTGATTAAAAGTAATTTTCCAAATGTAGTTCCTGCGATTTCCTCATTATAAATTTTTACACATTTTCTTGTACTAGCATTAGAAATTTGAGAAAGGTTCCATGTCTGTTTGTTAGTGGTGCTATAGAATGAAGGTGCATAATATGAAGTTTCCAAGGGTTCTGAGTCCCCCTAATAAACACTTTTCATTCCCTGAAAGTCTGAAATTTTGTTGGGTTCTGGAAAATAAATTTTAAAAAACACGTAGTGGTGTTATACATCACTCATTGCTAATTACTGAGTTTGTGAGAATGTATTATAGCAGGTCTTGTCAGGACAGGCATTAAGACAGCTGTCTCTATGAGCTTAACAGACTGAGTAGGGCCAAATGCCCACCCATCCAGAAAAGGAGCGTGTCATTTGCCAAATCTCAAGAAGGTTCAAGAAAGAGGGCAGAGACTTTTAAAGAAAATGTATAAATAAGAGCCACACACAGTTGTTAGTGTTGGCCTTGATCTCAGTGATGCTTAAGATGAGAACAAAAAGTGATGGAGACTGCCGATACTGTGATGCCTGACAATGTTAACGTTGCAGAGGAACACGTTGGTAACACTTTAGTTTAAGTACTGCAGAAATGCATCTATTAGTAATGTACTGTCGTGTAACAAGGGCTTATTAACACTTACAAAGTATCAGTAAAATGGATTTTCATCCTGATTTAGAGTTGCATATTTATTGGTAAAATGAGTTGTGAATATGAAGGATAACAAACCGCAGATCTTATACTGAAATGTGCAATATCAAGAGAAATATACCTCACTTAAGCCACCGCTGACCGTACCAAATTGAAGTTATTTTTAGTAGGTCACATTGCAGAAATGAATAACCACTTTACTGATGCTTTGAAGTTACATAAAAGACCAAAGAAGCCTTTGCTAAGGTCTTATTTTAAATGAAACAAGTAATAGATTCATTTTTCCAGTACTTAAAGTAAAGCATGTCCACCATGTCTTTAACTTGGAAATGGCCTGCTTCCAAGCCAGTTGAAGTTGCAGAGCTGGTCAGCATTGGTGTGGTGCTGTATTGCATTACATTAATCTAAGAGATGAAACCGACATTTTAGCATAGAACAAACTGTAGCTACGTTTGCCCAGCGTTTCCAGAATACAGCAGCTTTAGCTTGCTTCAAAGAAAGATTCAGGCAATGAGTGTGATGCGTATGCAAATAATTCCACAGTCCAAGTATCTTCACTTTAAAAGTTTTAATTAAAATCAAAGAAAAAACAATCAACACAAAGATAAAGAGGAAATGTTGAAAGTACACAAAAAAGGGAAAGTTCTTGTATAAGATGTTTCTGTTTAAGGCTTACAGTACATATCTTGGTACATTTCTTTAAGTTTGATTATATGTTCTCTGCCATTGTATCCTGCTATTTGCAACCTCATCTAATAATTAATGTTTTTTGTAACTAACAGACTGACTGAAATTCTGTTACTGCATTATAAATATAGCTGAGCAATAAGGGTGTGCCATTACAAGTTAACTTTAGGGCATAAAACAGAATCTACCATTATTAATGTAGCTATGAGAAACTTGCGTCTTATTCAGATTAAGTAAATACTTATATCAGTTGACCATTCTAAGATGGGCTCTTGAAATACACACAGTGTCCTAAGTGCATATGTGTTAAGAAAAGCAGCACTTCAGTTAAAGATGCATGTCAGTAGTACAAGACTGTGTGTCTTTTACTGATTGTATTTTCCACAGCTAATTAGCTGTACATTTCATAGTACCAACGTAAGATTTCAGTGTTTGGCCAAACCTGGAGCGCTGACAGGACCCCCTGTTTACCACAGGGTGTTTCACTTCTCTGCTCCCATAAGTGCCTTGGTGCTCCTGTAAATGCCACGTATCTATAGAAGAGCAACACAGAAATATAAGGGTACGATCTGGCAGAGCGGTTGATGGAGGAAGCTAATTGTGACACTAAAGATGGCACTCTGGTGCCTGCCAGTTGGCACTTTATCTTGTGTGTAGTGTGTGCAGCTTAGATAGGACTGGCGAGAGTGTGCTGTGCTGCCAACAGATTTGGATTGGAGCTGACAGTGTGTTTTGGCTACTCCTGCAGTCTTTGGTTTGTTGTTGATCAGCTTCTTCTCTGTCTGTAAGCGGCCAGTCTCAATCACAACAGAGGAGATAAGCATGCTCAGGTTTGAGGCATCATGGTTGGACCCACTATGTTGTGAGCGCAGTGGACCAACCTAGTATTTTCTTTGTACTTTCTTTGAAGTGTAAAGCTTATTTTTGTACTTTTGTGTTCTGCATCCACCTTAAAAAGAAATCAGTTTAACAATGTAGCTCACTTAACTATTGTAGAAGCACTAGCATATGTTTATGGCCAATTAATCCCAAAAACTCTGTGACTTACCAGGCAACTAGGGACATTTTGGTGTCTTCCATTCCTGAGTGTGACCGTAGTGTTTGAATGACTGCCTGTTAGCTTTACTTTACAAGCTCCAGGAATGTGTTCACTTTGGTTCATCCAGCTCACAGTGGGACTGGGGTGAAGGGTAAACAACCCCAACTACATAAAACACACCTTCCCAAGCACAGGACAAGGAGAATGGCTGGCCCCCACCTTGTAAACGAGCATTGATAACCTTGGACCACTGGTTGAGTATACTGTATACTGCCTACAACCCAAGATGAGTTTGGAGTGGGTGACCACCACCACCACAAACAGAAATCAAAGCCACACTACAGGACCTGGGGAGCCATGAGCCTTTCCCATTATGTGATCAAAACCCATTTGAACACAGTGGTGGACAAATTCATACAAAGCAACTCAGCTTCTTCTACATGAGATGGCATTGCTGTCCACTGTCATTTATTCAAATGAAAATGTAGCAACATGGCAAAATACGTTGTGTAAGTATTGTACTATTTTATTCATCCTATATGAACTGCCATTTTCAATGACAGTGTGGCTTTTCAGCTGCTGATCTTCATGTTAATATACAGTAGATCTAAGCCAGAAACAGATTTTATAGAACTTAGCATCTTCATCATCATTAGGATGTTTAAAATGATTTTATAAAGTGAGGCTTAGTATAGAAAATTTAACCTTAAAAAAAACAATAATTCAAACAGAAGTCCAGAGATGGTAAAATAAATGATAAAAAGCCTCTGGTGTTGTTGGATCTCACTTTTGGTGTGGTGTGTCCTGTTGAAGCATCGACCCTTTTCTGTTGTTTTTTATTTGATTCTATTATTATTATTATTATTATTATTCTGTTATTTGATTCTGTGAACAGAACAATGTATTTAAAATGTGTTAAAATATTTGGTTCTTTTAGAATAACAGCAAGTGAAGCATGTTCTCATGAGTGAACGTCATATGTATACTTGTTTAGAAAAATATCTTTATAGACAGTAAAAAATGTGCAAAAGAATTCTTATGTACATTCCTATGAAAAGTGGCTGCACACTTCTGCCGTGCCCGCACTTACTGCTGTGATAATCCACTCACAGCCAGCTTGTGTGAAGCAGCGTGAAAGGGGCTTCTGCGTCACCGTATCACTTCATTATTGAAATGTCTTGGTCACTACTCACTACTCCAGTGTTAGCTGCAACCCTTCATAATGTTGGAGTCACATCTAACAAGGCTATGAAGCGTTTCCATATTTAGCTTATAGTAAAGTAATGTATAATTAATCTGCAGCCCAGCATGCTTCCAGAAACATGACGAGTGAAGCTGACAGAAATACTTTGGTTTCACCTCTTCCTGGTATGCATTTCCTTGTGTGAACATCAGTTTAACATCTTTTGATAATCACGGCTTTGTTTGTAATCTTTTCATCTTCTTGGCACGTGGGTTTGGGGACTTTTATTCCTTCTCTTTTTACCGCACTAGTAGAAGCTGTGTTTTGTTTTGTTTTATCCAATCTCCTCTTGTGTTTCACTTCAAGTAAATATAGTTTGTACGGCATTAAAGAAAGCTTTTATAGGGCCATACAGCCACGAATGGACACACTAACAAAATTATTTTTAAGGTGTATTACATGACCTTCCAGAATACAGACCTGCACTTAAAATGTTAATAATAAATACATTTGTTCTTGATCTGGTTTAGAATCCATTTGTTACTATTTTCCTCTAAAATTCCACCCACAAGTTCTAGGAATTTAGAAGTCACCTGTTATCTGTGCCCACACTATAATCATAATACTCATGAAAAGATAACCACGTCATGTGAGCCGGGTGCTGTTTAACGGTGTCACCTTCACTCTTCCCTCCCACACTCCTGCATGCCATTATAATCACTTTAAAGGTCACTTCACTGGGTTACCCTGAGTGTGCCACTTCAGTCAGGTTAGAAAAAAAAAGGTCTAAAATATCTTCAGACTTGAACAGTACTTTACCATTTGCTTTAGATTTCATAAAAAGTGCCATTGCGTTTCGAATGAAAACATTCAAACAGTCAATTTATAATTTTTTTTTCTTCCTGAGTTACAGTGTCAATAGCTAAAGATTTTATTTTTTACAAGTGGGGCAGAGAGGTGGGTGGCATTGCCCTAGCAAAATATTGATGATAGTATATGCACAAAGGCTGCTGGCATACAGTGGCATATGTGAGGAGGCTGAGGTTAAGCGCCCGTCAGGGGATGGTGTGGGAGGCCTATGTGAAACTGTTCTCAGGCTGCAGAAGTAATAATACATTTGGCAGAGGAGCCCATCGCACAGACTGGGAAAAATGTAGTGAGCAGCCTGGCAAAGCCATGGAGATAAGTCACTGTAAACAAAGAAAATGTATATGTATGAGGCATCATAATCCACTGCAAGAAGTGAACTTGTTGACATGATATAAAAAGACCAAAGGTTATAGCAATGACTGGAAAAATAAAAAGACATGCACATACGCACTTATGTAGAGAACTGGGATTAAACACAATCAGAGAACTCCGAACTGGGAACAGGAGGAAAGTTTTGGGCCCACAGAGTAAGCTTTAGAACATTTATTCATGTTGTGACATTTATTCATTATTTAATTGTATCACCTGATAGAAGTGACAATGCTTTTGAGACCTTCAATCATTAAACTTTAGTACTGCATGCACAGAGTGTTAAAAAATTAATTTGGTGAATCCTACTATTTTTGTCAAATATTTCAACAATTCATAACGTGATGTGAAATATAATGAGATCTGATAGTTCTGTTTGCCTTTTATAGCAGCTTTCATATCTGCCTGTCTTTAGGCCCTCATTATCGCTCTGTCTATGCAGTTATTTTCACAATGTTCCAACATTCATAATGAAGATGTTCAAATTACAAGTCCCTAATAACACTTAGTTCATGTTTGACAATTATACATGCAGTCATAAACACTAAGTGGTGTAGTGGTTAATTAAACCCCTTCCCAGTCACTGTCTTTTTGGCGTTGTGCATTTTGTTCTCATATCCAGTTGGATCTTCTTTTGGCACTTGGTGCAACGCCCCCAACCAAAATTACAAAGAAAAGAATGATACTGTAGTTTAAATGGCCAGTCGAAATATTTGTGAGTGTAACCTTTGATGGCCCGGCCTTCTATTCAGTAATTGTTAAGCCATGGGTGCTCACGTTCAATGCAGTTTTTGTTCCATCTTTGTTCCAAAATGAAAAGCCATTTACTTACTTACTGCTTCTGAATGAGATGTCTGCGCGAGGAGCATTTTTGTGCTTTATTTTGGGTAACTTTCCTTTACAATTCCAAACCCCTCTTTGTTTCCTTCAGTTTTAAACAGCTGCATTCCTTGTTTTTATTGGCGTCATGTGTTCTTAAGCAGCTGTCATTTAACAACGAGATGCACATGACAAAGAAATCAGCAATTCACCATCAACTTGACCCCATTTACACCTGTGTCTGTTTGTCATGACCTGTCTGTTTTTTTATAAAATGTTTGGAAAGAAATGAAAGAGAAAACGGTGAGCGGCTAAGAATTGTAAATCTGGCCATGGGCCGTAAATCATTTGGATGATATTGTTAGAAAATAAAAATCTACATATAAAATGAAGAATTAAATAACAAGTTCTCTGTTATTGGCAAGAATTGGCTTCTAATTAGCAAACTGGGTCTGAAGAAAAACCTGCAGCCACAGCGGACCTCCAGGACTAAACTGTGTTATCCCCTGCCTTAAGGGATAGGCTCCGGCCCCCTGTGGCCCTGTATCCTACAGAACTGCTCTGTCCTTTCATTAAGGGGTAGTGAAGGCCAGGATACACAGACAGTGCTGCACCTTTCACGAGTGCTCTTTTTAGGCCGGGTTTATACTTCACGCCACGCATGCTGCAGCGGATGCTCCTGCTACACAAGCGTTTTACTGTTTATACTTGTGCGCGTACTTTACGTAAATCTGGAAGAATCCACCAGGTGGGAGTGTGAGATATCACAGTGAGAACATGTTCGGCTTCGCTGTGTTGTGAATTGCCTGGAACATCCATTAAATTCCGATGACACCTTACCGCAATATCTCTGAAAAGGATGTTTAATGACTAAATCCATCAATCTGGGGATGTGCCCATTCCAGCTAGCATTGGGCACGAGGCAGAAACAATCCCTGAACAGGGCATCAGCTCAACTCAAGGTGAATACAAGCACTCACATACACACTGGCGTCATTTTAGTGTCACCAAATCTGCATATCTTTGGAAGGAAACAGGAGCACACTGAGGAAACCCAGCAGGAAAACATGTAAACTCCATGGAGGGAATACCAGCGACGTGACTCCCTGCAAGACAGCAGTGCTACGGCTCCACCACTGTGTCACCCCCCATGTGTGTAATTATTAACAGTATTCATTATTTAAACAAAATTAACAATTTATCTGTAAAATGTAATATACCTACTTTAATGCATTTCATGATGAAAGTGAAATCAAGTATAAATCTAAGGATTCTAAATGTACAGAGAATATCATACATTTAATGTGTTCTGTGTGGCGATTGCTGCTGTCAGGTCGGGAGGAGGCCCCAGATAAAAAAGACGGCACAAAAGATGGCATGTGAGACTTTTAAAATATATTGTGTCATTACGATCGGGAATATGAGACTCTTGAATATAAAAGCACCACGAATGCATCTGTATGTCGGCATTTTGCTTCACCACATTGAACCATTCATCAAACATCGAAGCATGCACATTGATTACGTAGGATCCTCAAAGCGGCTTTCTGTCACATGTAGATAGTAACCAGAGACTCTGACGTCACACTCCAACTTTTATCACACTGTGCCCCCCGACTTTTTGCTGGTACTGCAACTCGCGCACGTGTCACGTTAATTTCTGAGGACCTGCTCAGAGGCGGCGTCAAATGAACACTGGGAACACGTGGCAGCCATGATGCGTGTACGTACGCGTTCTGAGCGTGAAGTATAAACGAGCCCTTAGGGTGACTCCCCTTCCCTAACTAAAGCATGCTGCGGGAACAAAAAAAACTTTTTCTTTCTTTCTTTCTTTCTTTCTTTCTTTCTTTCTTTCTTTCTTTCTTTCTTTTCAAATGAAAATGGCCTGGACAAAAATGATGGGACAACAAGCAATTCCTGGAGCTCTAAATGAGACGTCTGCACCTGTCAACAGGTAGTTTGGCCCACTCGGCCCGAGCAAATGTTTTGAAGGGGGCCTTCTCCAGACTGCATGTTTCAGTTCTTTCCGACTCAAATCAGGGCTCATAGACGGCCACTTCAGAAGAGTCACATATTTTGTTCTTAGCCATTCTTGGGTGCTTTTAGCTTTGTGTTTTGGGTCATTAGCCTATTGGAGGATCCAGAACCTGCAACTGAGGAAGAGCCTTCTGACACTGGGCAGTACATTTCGCTCCAGAATGTCTTCATAGTCTTGAGATGTCATTGTTCCCTACATAGCCTCAAGGCACCGTGTGCCAAGAAGCATACAAAGCAGCCCCAAAACATAACAGAGCCTCCCTCCTCCATGTGTCACAGTAGGTATGATGTTCTTTTGTTGGAAAGCTTCATGTTTTCATATATGGACAAAGAGCCGACGGTGCTTGCCAGAAAGCCCCTGTTTTGTGTCATCTGTCCAAAGGACATTCTCCCAGAAGCATCATGGCTTGTCAGTATGCATTTTAGCAAATTCCAGTCTGGATTTTTTGTTTTTCTTTCTTCCATTGAGCCCACTTTCACTCAAAATGTAATTGATGGTGCAATCAGACACTGATGGACCTTGAAGTTGGAATTTAGCTTGTACAATACCAAAAAAGTTATGATGGTATGGAAAATGCCAAAAAAAAAATGCAGTGATTCTTAAACTTGCTTTAATTTCATTGCAGACAGTATGAACCCAAGATATTTCATATTTTATCTGGTCAGCTTCATTTCAGTTGTTAATATACATCCATTTGTGCATTTCAGGCCTGTAACACATTCCAAAAAAAGTTGTGACAGTAAAGCATTCACCACTTTGTAATGTTGCCAATCCTTCTCACAACACTTGAAAGATGTTTTGGCACTGAGGATACCAAACGATGAAGCATTTCAGGTGTTATTATGTCCCATTCTTCCAGCAAACACTTCTTAAGGTGTGCAACAGTACGGGGTCGTCGACGTCACATTTTTCATTTCAGAATTCTCCACACATTCTCGATTGAGGACAAGGCAGCACTACAGGCAGGCCACTCCTGTACCAGTACCCTCTTCTTCAAAATGGCTCTTTTTTCTAAATGGCTCATACGTGTTTGTTAAACGCCTTAAATTAAAACTAAAATGAAGCAATCAAGATGTGATTGACACAAAATCACTGTGGTGGTGTACAACGTCAAAATTATGAAAACTGTATCGCTAATTATGGACCTAAGTGTGTATCTGTAGTGGCAGAATGATAGTCAGTCTGTGACGTAGTCTCTCTACTAGGAGCCCAGACTGTTGCATTTGCTTTTAAATGCAACAATGACAGACAGTTTTCTGACCATACGCCTTTCATATGTTCTGGAAGTATGGGATAGGTGCTTAAAGAAAGGTAACAAGATAGCTAAGCCATAAACTGAAACTTTTCCTTTTCTGTAATATCAGGGTTTCTCTTTATTTTTACGTGAAGTTTTTTTGGTTTAAATTTTGCTAAAACTTTTAACAGGAAGATACTTGGACTGTGGACTTATTTGCCCACGTATCACACCCACTGCCCCAATTGTTCAGTGAAGGAAGCTGAAACAGAATTTTGGAAGTCTTGGACAATTGCAGCTATAAACACAATTGTATGCGACTGTAAGAATAAAGCAGGAAAACGGTAAATCAGATGATCGGCATGACAATTATACTTTGTGTTCCAAGCGCAATTTTATTCCTTTTTATTTTTTCCCGTAGATTTCTGCTCTGAAGAATGAACTGGTACAAATTCAGCAGGTGGTAGAGGACCTGGACAACATGCTTAAACAGAAATGAATCTCTTGAGTGAGACTTGTGGAGTGAAGGCTCTGCCAAAAACCCAGAAGTGGCACAGCCAGACCACCAAAAGGTGGTTTAGTTTTTGTGCGTCCAAGTTTTAATCAAGAACTCAATCAAGTATTCTCTCATTATTGTGGGATGTCAGCTTTTTATGAGATTTGATCTATTTGTAGAACTACGAGACTTGTGGGAGTTTTATTTCCGACCATCCGAAATTCATACTGCCTAAACTATTCCTTTGGCACCATTATGTTAAAGTTGGAGAAACTGGGAAGACTGTGTTCAGCAAAAACATTTACCGAATGTCTGACTGCTAGGAAGTCTTGGACTTGTTCAGCCAGGGTCCCTGCACGCCCAACAAGCTGCTTTTCTGTGAAGAGTTTATTTATCCTGGGCTAGCCCAGTGAGTGCGACTCGGTCAGCCTTAAGGTTATCACAATTCAAACTTGTGGATTCCTGTTGCAGGCGATTCCTCCTCAGGGGTTCCATGGCTTGCTTTATCCCACTGGCTGTAGGTCTGTGTGTGTTTAGCTGGTGGGAGAGGTTAGGTCATCGAGCAGCCTGAAATATTTATGGGCCAACCAGAAACATGCGGTGCATGCCGCATTAAAGGACACAAGACAAGTAAAATCACATCCGTTAGCCACAGCGGGGAGGGGATCTCCTCCGGCGGGACTAGCGCACACAATAGCTTAGGATTAGTTCTGAAAAGCAGACTGCAGCAATGTGACAACTGGAAGCCTTGTAGCTTCCAACAACATTTGTGACTCCATTATTACCAAAGAAGGGTTAAACTGAGGATCATGGCATCAGTGCAACACCCCAAAAGTGATTAGAAAAGGTTAATGGAACAGAGTTTCTTTAACAGAAGCCCATCATGCAGTGGAAAGAAGGAAACAACTGTTTAGGGATTTTTTTTTACTTCATACTGTGTGAAAAGGGAAGCAGATTTTAAAGCTGTGTCAACACACTGAATTTTTGAAAGAATCAAAAGTCAGACAGGAAATGAAAACATGTTAGAAAGAAAGAAAAAAAATCCAATCCCTGCCCTTGTTTTAGAAACCACTAACAGGATGTGGTTAAAAAGCCCAGCAAAGCATTGATTCAGATGTGGCAAGTTATTTTTTTAATTAAAAAAATGTAATCCCACTCAGTTTTTCTTCAATAAAATAAAAATAAAAAGGGCTCTGATCTGAATGAAGTCTAGTAAAGAAGAGGTGCCCTTTAATGCAGGCATGACTGGCTTCAAAATGAAACGAAACTGGTCATCGCAGGTGTTTCGTAGGTTTTGCCAGCATACCTAAAAGAGCAATGGAGATGCGCGTTACAAGTCTCACAGCACTTATCCCTTAAAAAAATGTCTTGCAATGCTCAGCTTCTGTAATCGGCTTCACAGTTAAAACTCCGAACTTTATTCAGAAGAGACACATTGGTCAACACCAGGAATGTGTTCGTTTCCCTCTGGCTTTAAGCTCTTTTTAGGAAACGCGACCATTAACTCTTAAACTGGACCGCGTATGACTGGAGACCAAGGCAACACAATCCGTATATGGTCTACTCCTGCTGGTGCAACAAAACAGCCAGACAAGTGTACTTAGGTTCCCTTTAATGCAGGCATGACAGGCTTCAAAATGAAGCCAAATTGGTCATCCCCTGTGTTTCGTATGGACTTCCAGTAAAAGCAACGGAGCCGCGTGTTTCAAGTCTCACAGCACTTATCCCTTAAAAATGTCTAGGAACACTCGGCTTCTGTAATTGCCTTCACAGCTGAAACTCCGCAACTTAATTGAGAGCAGACATGTTGGTCAACACCAGAAAAGTGTTTGTTTACTTTGTTATTAGCACTCGCTGACCCTTTATAAAGGTCTGAGACCATGGCCTGCAGAACTGCATTGGTGCTTCTTATAGGGTTAACGTTGCCAATAGACATGCTGGACTTGCAGCAGGAGCTCTGGCACCTAAACTCTCAGTCGAGGAGGTTGGTCATTCCTGTGCCAGTGTTTGGGGCAGGTAATCTGGAATTCCTAGCTGACTTCTGCACAGTTGGAGTTACCCGAGGTGGCCATAAAGAGCAACTCACTGTGACTGTGTGATTCAGCCACAAACTTTAGTGACTGGTGCCAACCTACCTGGATTCTAGTGTTTTTCCTTTTTTTTGTACTGCCACCCTTGCCCAGAATTTTAAGGGAGTTTCAGATTTTGCCATTATCAAGCTTGACTTTGTGCCCCATGTGAGGTTTATGACATCCCCACTTATGTAGGTGAGGTTCTTGGATGGCTTCCCCAAGCAGAGGACATTTGGTACACTGGGATGTTGTTCACTGATCTGGGACAAGAAAGACACAAGATTTGATGAAGAGATTGGATGATTTGGAATAAACTGTGTTTACTTGTTAGTTGAGGATATTAAAGCAGACTATGGTCATCAAGTGTGGCTGAATGAGGAATGAAGGTAAAAAAGGTGCAGAAATTAGAGTTTTTTTCAGTGTTACTGGACTTAAAGATCTGCAATATGGTGAGGAGGATAGACAATGTAAAATATCCTCTAAATTTAGTTACTTGAGAAATGACTAAGTGCCTCCTGCCTGAGGCTTACCAAACCCTGTGCTGGCCAGGATAGGAGCTGCAATTAATGGTGTGGTGAAGGAAAATCTGGTGTGCCCTCACCAGTAACCTTAGCTCTTAGCTATCAAAGAACTAACAGTGCAGCACTTGAGTGCCCGGACCACTTGATGCCAGACTCGTCTAAAGCACCACTTGCCATTCCCACACATCAGTCATGTCCTTGTGTCCACGTTGCCTCCATTCTTTTTAAACAAAGACGGATCAAACGGAATCAGCAAATGAGGGACACATCAAGACCGACTAGTGCAAACTGTAAGCCCTCCCTGCTACCTCCCTTGCGCTTAACAAACTAACCAAAAAACTTCTGCTGAACGACAAGTGAATCGCACCCCAGGCTGCTATTGTGTTCCTAAACCGGCACAAGCTCACTCGCAATGTCAGACTGCAGGCTAATTATGTGATCGAGCCTTGCTTTTGTAATGGATCTGATCTACTTGTTGAACAGTTGCCGTATTTTTTTAAACAGACACATCAATAAGGAATCAAAAATGTTACAATGGTAATGGTAGCTAGAGTGCTACAAGCCTCGTTCTCTAGCGGCCAGCCAATTTTTGAAAATGCACAGCAACCGACCATCGCTGTGTTCAAGCTCATAGGAATTCATATTTTGAGCCTTGGCACACTCCCCCTACAGTATGTGCACATTTAGTTCAATATTCTGATCCAGAGGTCCTCAGTCTTTCTTCCTGGCATACCAACCTGGGCATTGAAATGTTTAAGTACCACCAGTATTTTGTTTTGGTCTTAAGTTGCTCAGCACTGCACATTTATTAGGTAAAACTAGAGGAGTTAGTCTTTATCCCTCTCCTACACACTGTCATTTTTTAGTGGGGTTTTATATGGATTTAAAATGTGGAAATCCCAACTCATTTAACAAATTGGACTGGAACAAAAAGCTGCAGCCAACACGGCCCTCCATGACTGCCCAAATGTGGATAGCGGGCCGCAGGTTCACACCCATTTAATGCCAGGTTTTGCTTTGCTGTTTATATTTTTCATTCAGTGTTCTAACTTGTGTGATGACTTCTTCGCTAGTTATACTCCGCTACTGAGCAACACACACCTGCTGTACAGAAAAGCCATTTTGTGCAAAGCCTGTTTTACACTTTGTGGTTAAATGGCAGCTGACCATCACACAGATAAGGCCTCGGACTGCACTGTAAAGTGGACAAGTCCTGATGAAGAGCAGGTACCTCTTAACTCAGATGAATTATTCTGCTTTTAATCAGTCTGTTCTTAAGGAAACACCATCCTCGGTCTTAGTTAAGCTGCACTATGAAAAGAGGGTAGTGAATGAACGGCTATTAAAGGGAAAAAATAAAACCGCTCCGATGTGCTGTTCTGTATCTGCCTTAATCGTTTTTGAAAGCTGGCACCCACATCGCATACAGAATGTAGTGCAGGCTGCTTATTTTTACCATCTTCATTTTAACTCTACTCAAACAGAGTGTGAATGCATGTGCTCCTCTACATAGATGTTTCACCATATTTAAATTAAAAAAGAGAGTTAAAATGCTGCACAACTGGACATTTTCAAACCTGCTCAGTTCTGTTCAGGGTCATGAGGGTCTAACCTGAAAGCCACAGGGCTAGTCCTGGAGGGTGTGCTGGTCAACTACACTTACGCTGAACTGGCAGAATAGAAAACTGCTAGATGTGCACATCTTTGGGATGCAAGAGGAAGACGTAGCAGCATGAGCTCCATTAACCAGCCATTCATTAGAGAGAACTGGGCAAACTTGAACGCCCTACAGGAGAACAGGTGCAGAAAGGGGGCTGTCCTGGAGAAGAAAGTGGAATTGGTTTGAAACTGCAGAGTGCTCACATGAAGTTTTCAGTTTGTTTTGCTAAATTGAACAATGAAGAACTAATGTACAAAAGAACTTCCAGGGCCCTTATGTCAATTTAACTAACTAATGTACTCCGGCAATTCACAATGAAAGCATCCTGTCTTATACACTAATAATTTATGACTCAAATACATTTGTGCATTCTTTCTGTATTGCACCAGTAAGTTAAACTTTAATGCATCTGTTAAGTTATCCAAGGAATTAATGGTGCTTTTAGTTAAATTAGTAAGACAAGTTTAAGAACTTAACGTCAGAAAGAATGGAGACAGTAAGAGATTGTAAAATTACACACAGGATCAAAGCTTTTGGGCAGAGTTGTCATCCATCAACAGGACAGCTAGCCATTCATATGGATGTATTGTCACGCTGTGGAGTGCCCATGTGTGATATTTAATATAAATATACTGTAGCTCATCCACTGCACCAAAAAAGATGTGACAACATAGGACGCAACATCAAAAAGAGACCATTTCCATTGGATACTGAAGAATGTAAGCTTATACATCACGCCGATTGCTGAATCAAAAAGCCACCAAGGACAACATCCACACTCTATATTGCCGAGATAGATATAAACACACACACACACACACCAAATCCCATAATAACAAATACTGCAGTAATGACATTTACAGAAAAAGAAATACTTTTTGTTGGTCTATAAAAATGTTCATGCAACATCATGTTTAACAAATTTTGTTTTAATGAAATGTAAAATTTCCGTATAACACATTTTTTCAACTAAAAAAGGTCACTGAAGATAAAAATACGATGCAAAAAAATGCTTAATGCCGTATCTATACTTTCACGGAGTCTCAGGATCTCTGCAACAGGTTGTGTCTTTCTTCTTAGACCAAAATCGGGCCAGCTAGGCAAGAGTGTGGGCTCGACCTCACACAGGTAAAGATGAATCCAGCAGTCCACCGAGCATCTGTGTGGGCAGTTATGTCGTGTGTGGATACTGTACTGTTGAAGTTTCATAGTGCTTCTCAAAGTTTTCTTTGTGATGAACAAAAAAAAAAAAAGTGAGGAACAACTTCCATCCATCGTCTCATTTTCATAACATTTTTTGCACTTTAAGAAGTGCTTTTTTTATTATTATTACAAGTATTGTCAGTAGTGTCACAGAATTACACGAGAGACAAAAAGGTAAGTCCAGGTTTCCAAGGAAAATACAGGTACTGTAGAGAGAAGGCAGGCACAGTCTCAAGACTTCATTCAAAATAAGAGCCGCTAGGAGCCACTCAACCCTGTGGGGGCCATGGACACCACACCAGGAAATACTGCAGGAAGGTCATGAGGGAGCACATCCGGGTGCATTATAAAAGGGGCCACGTCACTCCAATTGTGTGTGTGTGTATATATACATATATACACACACACACACACACACAATTGAGTGGGTAAACTATGTAACATTCCACGATCTGCTTCTTGCAACTGAAAGGGGGCACTGTGGCGGGTGTGCGCAGAACGGCAGACCAACCATAAGCGTTACCTGGTAGGTAACCACCCACACAATTCAGGTCGTCGAGACTCAGACTACGAATGCAATGTATGTAAGCACTCCGGACCTACAGGCTGTTAAATAAACGAACCACACGCCGTGGCGCTGCGTAAAGGGGCTTCATCTCTGACATCCGAGGTTTGATTCCCCGAGAGGGGAGCAGTAGAGTGAGTACGCCTGATGAGCCCAAATAAGGGCGAAACATATGTTGCGTACTCTTTGCTTTATTTGACAGTAAACTATGCAAAAAAAAAAATTGTTTATATTTTTATATATAAACAAACAAGTGCACAAAGAAATGAGAGTCTTCTGTTCCAACTGCAACAGTAAAGCAGTAGACACTAGACCTGCATTTCCTACAATCTTTATGCTGACATTTTAATATTTATGTATGTTTCTCTTTTCTTGTTGGCTGGGAATGTTAACATTTTGGCTTGTTATTCCAGGGCCCGCTCAGGTTGTGCAGGTATGAGAGAGTGGGCCCAATGACGGGGTGGTGTCCTATCCAGGGACAGTTCACGTCTTAAGCCCTTGAGTTAATACATACGATCACATAACATGGTTAAGTAAATATTACTGGCAAACAAGAATATGATATTACCAAGTGAACTACTTGTGACAAATACCAAATGAAAACAGTTAAGCAATCGCCCAACTTTATTATTTACATACAAAGTCTGCAGGACAGGATAGGCCCAATTCAGTCTCCCCTCCTACTTTTCACAGAATGTAAACATGAGAAACCCCAGCCCAGCCCTTAATTAAAAAAATAAAATAAAAAGGATAGAAACAAACAAACAAACAATGCATAAACATTGAGAGCGACCTCCTCCATAGAATGGGAGCAAATTACCGAAACCAGAACACTTATAAAATGTTCAAATAAAAGGCCAGATGGTCTAGCAGAAGCCTTTCTTTCATTTGATTTGCTGATGAAATTGAAAATAAATGCTATTTTCAGAATTTTTTTGTAAACCATACTCCATCCTGAATAAGTTTGCATGTATAGGAATAAAATAATTGTATTAAGGAACACAGATGGTTTATGTAGAGGTAAACCAAAGAGATTTGACTGTAAGTTACCAGTCTAACATCTCAGACAAGAAGCATTTGCTCCTTTGCCGACAGCCTTTTTCCATCTTGCACGAAGGGAAGCTGTTGTAATTACTGATCATTTGGACAAGGCAATTTGCTCCCAACGTAAAGTTTATTAGATGTAAAGAAAAAAGAACACATTTACATTTTCCTTTAACATGATATCTGATTTTTTTTTTTTTTTTTTTAATTCTTGCTCACAAACATAACACAAATGACATTTGGTAAAAATGTTCCACTCATACATACCAGGGCCCATTTGTTTAAATCAAGTATTTGTCCCCTCACCTTCTATTCAAAAACAAGGAGATTTAAGAAACTGCAAGCAAAGTGCAACCTCAGCATGGCTTTTCAGACAGGAGTTGGAGTATATTATCAATTTGAATATTTTCAAAGACTTGTGTAACAGATCTCTACAGTAAACAAGAAAACAGTTATCTGCCTACCATACAGATCTTGTAGTCAATTCAATAGGACATTTACCGAGAACATTTGTGTAAAGAGAGAAAAAAAAAAAAAAAAAAAAACACAAACCAAAAAGTAAAATCCCATAACAAAAACCCCACACGTCACCATATATCACATTTTGTAGACAAAAAGCGCACTCATTTAGTCAGTACAAACATTTACCCAGCCATATCTTCAGTCTTGCTTTCTTCATGATTTACTCTTTGGCCTAAAATTAAATTAAATTAAAAAAAGTGCCTCTGCTTCAAGCTGCCACCTAACTTCCTGCTTCTTAGTGATCTTTCACCAATGACGACTGTCACATTATTATTTATTTAATGTCCGTAATAGCACCATGATGGACTTGAGGAACTTCCTGTGCATACTGCATGAAGTGATACCCGTGTGCCTGTTAGCCAGCTAAAGGTGACAAGCCCACGTCTGTTTTAGTCCTGGAGTCCGACACATTGACAATGGAAGCTTGGAGGCAGGTAAGTAAACCAGAATTATATCCAGAAATTAATCTGTATTGAGTGTTGAGATCCAAAGTAAAGCAAAGTAAGAGAGATTGGGAAACATCTCGATTTATTTATCACCTAACCAATATCAGAGAAAGACTCGAACTCTAGCTGTACTTAACAAGTGGAACACTTGAAATTTAAGCCAACCATCTGCCATGTCTGTGCTGTAAAACATCAGCAGCATTCCAGGAACCCAAGAGATGGGACTTGCCCTCAAGTGCAGCCTTCTGCAGAGGATCGATTACAAGTACACACAATAGCATGTCCTATACCGGGATCTTCAAAAAGGCAAACAATCCTATCTCAGCCTCTGAAGAAATGAAGCAATGTCTAATTTTGTTGTTTATTTCAACATTAGGATCACTTTTTCATCAGTCACAGTCAATTTTAGGATTTTATCAGTGAGTATCTGATCTTACAAAGACATTTGTGAGCCTAGTTCAGTGCGGGGTGAGGCCAACAGAACATGGACAGGCTTTAATTTAGCACTTCAACTGGCAGTGTCTGCTGTGGGGTGTAGGGTAACATGCAAGGACAGAAAACGGCAAGGGCTGAGGAATAAAAAAAAGTTTGACCTGGTATCTTCCAGAATCCGCTGGAACTCCCACACAAAACAAAGACACTCACACCACACACACCAGCTGTCCTAATGAATATTTGACTTTAAATGACGACTATTCAATGGTTTAATCCTGCAACTGTACACATGGCTGTGCAGCACAGACCGCTTGAAAGAGATGCCTGATTCAGATAGGATACAGTTTCTTACAGACACCAAGGATATCGAAGAGCATGCTGCCCTCATGCTGTGGCAGACAATGGTAGGTCAAGGCTGGTAACACAAAAAAGACAAGAAAACCAACCACACTGACAGACTCGGGCAAAACCCAAACCCCCCCCCTCCCCACCACCCCAACCCCTACGAAAGGAGATGCTCAGTGAGCAGACAGCTGAAATACAATTGATTTCAAAATCTCTGAAAGATCCATAATGTCTGGGATACGCTTGGCTTCATTGTTCACTTGGTGTTGGAAGTAACCGACATGATCAGTAGAACTGTACAGGCGCAAGAGTCCTAATGTGAAGACAACGAGTCCTAACGTGAAGACAAAGAGTCCTAACGTGAAGACAAAGAGTCCTAACGTGAAGACAATCACATGTAGTTTAGAGGGTAAACAGCACATGATAATCTGGAATGGAAACCGTCAACCTGCATCATGTGTGCCTAATGATTTGAAGGGAAAAACGAACAACAACTAGGATACAGAAGATATAAAAGAATTCCCAGGAAGAAAAACCATGGATGTTTTCTCCCCTTCAAGCTTTTCAGAAGCAATCAGTTTGGTGAAAAAGTTATTGTATTCTTACAGAAAAAAGTGTATGAAAACATCTGAAAAATAGAAAAAAGACCTAAATATATTAAAATTTGCACCTGAAACATTCAAAAAGAATTTAGAAAAAAAAAAATCTGCACTGACAAGAAGTTACAAGGATGTCACGTATGCAGTCCTTTTTAGTACTCAAAGCCTGTGTGTGAATGTATACAAATGTGCGCATGCATCCATACTCACCCCGGTAGCAAATATCTTGAAGTGTTTGTAGTTGTGTGTTTATGTTACAAATTCATACTTTTCCTAAAAATAGGAAAAAGACAAACCAACAAAACGACTCTTGTGCAGTCTGGATTTCCTTCTTACCTGCCAGTGTGCTACGGCCTACACGCTCATCTTCAAGTATCAGTCTTTCCATTTTTCCTCTTTTACTGCCCTCAGCTGCTGCCTACAAAATTTAACACTTTGTTCCTTACATGTGGTTTAAGGTGATCAATTCTAAAATTTCTAGATTTTAAAAAAAAAAAAGAAGAAGAAGCATGCATTATAAATACCAGATGGCCTGCATCATCCCTGTATCAATATATTCAATTAATAGGTGGGGGAGAAAAAAACAAACAAAAATACAACGTACTCCATTCAGTTTTGCTTAAAGGCTGAACAATGGTAACAATAAAGGGTGGTGGGGAACAAAATAAACGTAAAAAAGTAAGGCAATGTAATATTGGAAGCTACCACAACTGTAGAAGAGGGGGGCTGACAAAAAAAAAGGGGAGAGACTGCTGCGGAGGGGTTAACTCCAAGTTGTATCGTATCCTGTCCAGCCAGGAGGTGGCGCTAAGTATACCCTCCTGCTGCGATACATGAAGCTGACAACCCCCATGTAACCAGCTCTAGGAACCCCAGACTTGAGATCATCCATGACCCCAAGGGCTTTGGCAAAAGCTTTAAAACTGTCTCTTGTGGAGTACTGTATCCGAACAGGGCCGGAGCTGGAAACTCGGTTTCCCTGCAGTTCCTCCACAGTCACTACTGGGGCAGCATACACTTGCTCGGTGAACGTCCGATCGTAAGCCTCCTTCTTGAGGTAGCCAAGATCGCGTTGAGTGAAAGGCACAAACTGGTCATTGAGTTTTATGAAACGCAGGTATTGGTCAAAAAACTGACCCAGACTCACACCCTTCCGACCGAAAGTCATGGTGCGAGAAACTTCTGGGCGGACGCAGGCCCGGCCTTTCCGCTGCTCTGGCTGCCTCATCCAGTCATCCCAGAACGAGGCAGGCCACTTAGACTCCAACTCTTCCCAGAGGTCTTTCAGCAGCATCCAGCCCAGCCCTGGGAAAAAGTCAGTCCGGTACAGGAGCTCAGGAGATTTTTGATCAATCATCTGTTCACGGCCATTGTCATTCCATGCAGAGATGCACCACAGGGACTTATCTTCAAGCAGTAGGGGAAAGAGAGAACGGAAGTACTCAAAGAAGTCTGGGGATACCTACAGGAAAACAAAAAAAGAAAATAAAAATTAGGACATATATTCTAATATGGGGGGGTCGGAACCCAAACTTTTTAAAAGCATATTTTTAAGTGAAGAATAAGAGACCCGCAATATAACCTCCCTTGGACAGCCTTACATTGAACAGAATTCAATTTAAACGAGAGAGAAAAAGACGAGATCTCTTTTTGATTAACCGTTAAGGCAGCAGGGTGTCGGGTTTGTTTTGCACTAAAGTGGACTAAGAGCTGGGTGATAACTTGTGCTAGACTGGGTAAGCTATTGACAAGATATTCACATTTTAATTGATAATCAGTCTTTGGGGGATGGAAACAAACCATTTTCTAAAAAGCGCTCAGTGATGTAAACAGATGTAACTAATTTAATAAGGGGGGGGGGGGGGGGGGGGGGGGGGATAAAAAAAATAAAGGTGTCCTGGCTTTGACTTTTCAAGGATATTCTCCATAATCCGGCGCCATGTTTTTAATACTGAAATCTGTGCTGACACAACAGTGCACATCATTAAGATAAACTCAGTTGTCCTAGATAAGCCGTTCTCAGGAAATAAAGACGTTACACTCTGGTGAAGACGAATAATCTGCCGCACAAACAGTACATCACCTGTGTATTTGTACAGTTACGTGTGTTTTACTGGGCTTCATCTGCACTGCTCCATAAACTGAAAGAGAGGAGGAAGTGTTGATATTTGAGGTAACAGCTGAAATGGTTTGAAAAGGTCACAGGTGAATAAACTGGTAGTGAACAGTGGCAGGTGAACTAGACGGGCACACTGCCCACTGACCCCGGTTAGTATGGCAGAGGCACTAAGAGCGAGCGCCTTTAGGAGTCTCTCCAAGTCTGTTGTAGAATCTGTAGGACAGCTTATCAGTGTTCGTATTTTTCATTTTACACACCATCTCACAACAGAATCTTACACAGCTGTATAGTGATGACCCTGTAAACAAAGTTCTTCTTCACAACATTTCCTGCTTTAATGCTGTGGTTTCAGAAGGAGGACATCGCTTTGACGACTATCATACAATCTCACTGTTCTGAAGAACACCAGGTGCTCAGAGTCTAAAAACGGACTCATTTTAATTTTAAACTAAATACACACAAAATCTGTCCAACTGAATTCACTGAATTATAAGTAGAGCTAATTTCAGAATGAGGGTTTCTAAAAACAAGGAAGGAAGAAACAAAACTGCCAAGCACTGCAGTTATCAAAGGAGTAGTAAAATAATACACAAGAGCCTTTATCAAAGATCGAGCCATGGAAGCTGCACAGGCAAGTCAACATCTACCAGCCATCTATCAGATGCTCCCCCATAGTAGTTTGTGTGCACCAGGATTTCATCCTGCTTAGCTGGCAGATAAAAAGCATAATCCTTACCAACTTGTGGATTTAGCTATCTTGAGTGAGCAGTATGTGATGGATCTTAAACAATATTGTTCTCATACATCGCGCTGTGAGAAAGTCTGTGAACCCTTTGGAATCAGAGGTCCATCACAAATGGCTCCAAAAAAAAGTATGACCAGATCATCAGAACAATATTTCTTTTATTTACTGAACAAAAGAATAATCCAACTTGCAGAAGCCACTTGTGAAAACCATATCCACTGTGCTGATTCAACAGGAAGACCAAATTGCCAATGGTTTGTTTAAAGTTTTTTGTAGCCGGTCCTGATTGTCTTTTCATCAAGTGGTTAGCACCACCTGGCTCCATTTACCTTCTTAAATCAACACAGAGGCAGCAGGAGTGTCCATTTGTTTTTCTACTGTCTTGAATGTCTTTTACAATAAAATAACTAAAATTTTCATGCCATGGAGTGGTTAGATGTACCTAATTTTAGGACTTGACGACTAGCCGGCTGTATGTGAAGCCTTGACACGTTACACCTTAGGCTTGGTCCACTCCAATGGATACATATGAAAACGCTGTTTTCTTTTTAAAAGTTTTTCTTCCAAAAGAAGTGTTTTCATTTAATAAAAAAAAAATTACCATTGACACTGAAAATGGGAAATACATATAACTGTGCCCTCCATAATGTTCAGGACAAAGTTGTTTCCTTGATTTACTGGAACCTGAGCAGATAAGATGTTTCTATACACCTCAGAAGTCTTTGTGTCACAGCCGTCTGCAGTCCCATCATCAATGAAGATTAGTGTGCCAGTACCTGTGGCAGCCATAACACTCCTACCACCATGTTTAACAGATTCAGTGGTCTACTTTGGATCTTGGGCAGTTCTTTCATCTCCACATGTTGCTCTTGCCATCACTCTGATACAGATTAATATTTCTCTCGTTTGTCCACAACAACTTTATGCAGAATTCCACAAACTCTAATCTGGACATCCTGTTTTTGTGGCCAACTAGTAGTTTGTGCCTTGTAGTGTGGCCTCAGGCACATCCAGCTCTGCCTCCTGAAGACGGTTTCTGATCTGCCGGACAAGCGTTTGGGGCTGATTCTTTACCATAGTGAGGATTCTTCCATCATCATCAGCAGTGGTGGTCTTCCTTGGCCTACCAGTCCCTCTGTGATTACTGAGCTCACCAGTGTGTTCTTTCTTCTTAATGATATTCCGGGCAGTTGATTTGGTAATCCTAAGGTTTTACTGATGTCTCTAATGGTTTTATTCTTGTTTTTCAGCCTCATAATGGCTACCTTTGACTTTCACTGGCACAGCCCTTTGTCCTCATGCTGCTGAACAATGGCAACTGAAGACCCCAAAAGGTAGAAACAAGCCGAAGGATCCTATGAAGCAATGGAATCACACACACACACACACAACACCTGTAATGCCAACTGTCCCAAACATTATGGTGCCCTGAAATGGGGGGGCTGGGGAAATCACATAGAAAAGGTGTTGCCATTTCTATATTGTGTGATCGACATGTGCACAAATACCTTTAAATGAAAGTCTGCAATGGGCACTTTAATCACGTCTGAATTGTTCTCCATGTTTTTGGAAACTCCTAAGAACATGTGCTTAAACATAAAATGACATGACAAGCAAAATGGGCAAACAGAGGGGTACGGACAGCAGCCTGGAACTTCCTTGACTGAAGAAATCAGGACATGAGACCTAAAACATGGGCATGAAAAAGTGCCAGATACTCCAATACCGGACAAGATTACATAATACAAAATGAAACAAAATAATGTAATAAGTAAGTCTAAGTTAGCCATTTTAAAAGCTCAGTAAATTTACATTTTACACAGAATGTCAAAGTACACTGCCTGGCCAAAAAAAAAAAAGTCGCCACCTGGATTTAACTAAGCAAATAGGTACGAGCCTCCTATTGGATAATTACTGCATGGGCGATTATCTTTCAGCTGGCAACAAGTTATTTAACCCCAACTGGTGGAATGAGTTGCTTCTCATTTCTTAATCAACCATGTCGAAAGACACATCTCGTGGTCGTGGAAAAGATGTTAGATGTTTTCTCTGCTTGATGCATGCCAATGATTTGACCCTTCTCAAACAGACTAAGGAGATTGCAGAAACTACTAAAATTGGGTTAAGAACTGTCCAACGCATTATTAAAAACTAGAAGGATAGTGGGGACCCATCGTCTTCAAGGAAGAAATGTGGCCGGAAAAAAATCCTGAATGATCGTGATCGGCGATCACTTAAACGTTTGGTGAAATCAAATCGAAGAAAAACAACAGTAGAACTCAGGTCTATGTTTAATAGTGAAAGTAAGCGCATTTCCACACGCACAGTGCGAAGGGAACTCAAGGGATTGGGACTGAACAGCTGTGTAGCCGTAAGAAAACCACTAATCAGTAAGGCAAACCGGAAAAAAAGGCTTCAATTTGCTAGGGAGCATAAAGATTGGACTCTGGAGCAATGGAAGAAGGTCATGTGGTCTGAAGAGTCCAGATTTACCCTGTTCCAGAGTTGAGAATCTTTGGGATGTGCTGGAGAAGGCTTTGCGCAGCGGTCAGACTCTATCATCATCAATGCAAGATCTTGGTGAAAAATTAATGCAACACTGGATGGAACTAATCTTGTGACATTGCAGAACCTTATCGAAACAATGCCACAGCGAATGCGTGCCGTAATCAAAGCTAAAGGCAGTACAACGAAATATTAAGTGTGTGACCTTTTTTTTTTTGGTGGCGACTTTTTTTTTGGCCAGGCAGTGTATATCATGCCATTTCTTTTCAAATTTCATTTCTTTTTAAATAACAAAAATTGAAAGCCCTGCTTTGTCACAAGAAATGATCTGTCAAAAACACAGTTATATAAAGCAGCCACGCCAAAGAAAGAAAATATTATTCATATATAATATATAATATAGCCATGTAAGCCTGCTAGTGAGCCAGTCTCCTTTACCTTAGCAAGAGACGAATGTAAAAGGGCTGAAAAGCAGAACAGAACCTGCAGCGGTTATAAAAGTTTTCTGTGTCGAAATACAGAGAGGTGTGTGAAGATGAAAGACGCTAACTACAACACATGCTGGGAAAAGTCAGCCAAGATGGAACTAAAACAGAGGCACTTGATGCTAGAAATGTGAGAAGATGACATTTAAGATTACATCTTTTAATTACAAAGGAATAAAAACAGCATTCTTTTAACACATTTTTAACTTTTTTGATTCCTTGTTAATTCAATTTTATAAGAGGGGCCAGTTATTTTACAAAGAGGTATGCGGCTGAATATTTAAAAGGGGATGTACAGCACAAGGTGAGCAGAGATGACATTTGCTATACTGAACGTGTATATACAGGCCGAGTCAGAATGATGTTAACACTGTTGGTACTGCTTGGTATTCAGTTTATGTGCCACATATGGTGTTGAACACGATGGCGAAAAGGTTGAGACATTCCAGTAAATCTTCTTGCACATATGAAGTATGTTTTGTGAATAAATTGTTTCCGCCATTCAAATGTTAACATAATTTTGACTCACCCTCTATGTATAAGGAACCTATTAAAATATACAATCTTACACTTTGTTAAAAAATTGTAATAACTACTAATTCATTGCAACCTGAAAGGAATCCCTACGGTGCTCCATGTGCTGTTGTGCTCTGGAGATTTATGCCAAAAGTAGTAAAACTTTCTTTGTTGGGTACGAGGATTGCATATTGAAGCCAACTCTGGTAGTTTAGGCCTGCTTAAGCAGCTCATTTTATTTTGCTGATGCATAGTATTAAATGAAAGTAAGATTATAAAACAGACCGTGGAATGGAATCGCATTCCGCACACTTTAAATAAATGAAGGATTCATTCCGCAGCATCTTGCCGTATGTCTTTTGAAAATAACCGTGTTGCACTTTAAACTTCCACTGCTATATAAGGAGTGTGTTTGCTGTGAAAATATCTTTCAGCATTTGCTCAATAAATTGAATTAGACCTCTCCAATCCTCACAGGCTAGGTTTGAGCAAACCACATAAGACGAGAAATGGGTGTGCACAGAGCCGGAATTCTGACATGTCAAGTCACTTCAGAGTGAAATGCTGTACAGTGGCAGCACGCCGACACATAATTGCACAGCATCTTAATTATTCCAAATACCGGCTGTTAAATGGCAAACACATGTTCAGTTTCAGCAACCTCTATAGTTTTTAAAAGTTAGTGTTAAGCCCTGCAAAGTGCACTTACCTCCAGATCATCCTCAACAATCACTGCAGCTTGGTATTTAAATGTGTGGAAGATTTGATTGAGTGCCCAGCGATAATGTCGAGCAATCTTGTAGTAGCCTTGGAACTTTCTATGGTCTGGTCGTACTGCAAGGTCTCCAAGGTCAGGTTGGTGAATGTGCATCACTTGATCACCATAGGAATCAATTGCCTTGGAGGTTTCCTTGTGGCCACAGTCCTGGCTCACTATGATGGGAAATAGCTCTTTGGAAGGTCGGTAATACAAGAGCTTGTCAAGACATCGCTTAACTGTAGGCCGGTCACAAGCGATGACTAAAATAGGAATAACAATGTCCTTTACTTCGGGAATTTTTGGGTCATTGACCATTGCGGATTTGGCATCCCGTTTTGGAAATGGATTCACATCGCTATTTTTTATTTGTTTTATCTGCTTTCGCTTGTCCCACAGTGCTCTGTGACCCTGGATTTGCTGCAAAAGAAGCTTCTGCTTTTCCAGCTCCGTTTCTACCTCTTCAGCCAGTCGCACAACATCCTGGGTCAGGTCAACTCCACCAACCCATTCTCGGTTGCCTCCTGGTTCAACTCCAACTCCATTTGAAGGGCCGGTGAAGGTGGGCCTTCCCCAGAGGAAGAGGAAGAGCAAGGCGTTCCAAGCCACAAAGAGTGCAGCTCCACAAAGTATTAGGCTTCCCCTTCGGACCATCCTCCTCAAACACCTCCTGCTCCTCCTCCTCCTACAGGATCTCTTATCTTGGAGGGGACAGGGTTTTGGAAGGGAGATGGGGGGGCTTCATTAACATCAATCCACTGCCATTAATCTAAAACAGAAAAAACAAAAACACACACCCTTCAATGGACTGAAACAGAGAGCAAAAAACTTTAACAATCATCTATAGGTGCAACCAGAAGAAACACTGCAGTTATGTCGGACTCTGTTGTCCACATTCAGAAATTTAGCAGCTATTTTTTTAATAGATTTATCTTTTATTCAATGTCTCACAGGGACTGATCTTTGACCAAGTCAGAAGTTTTCTTTTAATTCATTCTGGTGAATATCTGAGAGGGGCTGTTGTTGTCTGTCATATTACAATACAGGGGGTCCTCGGGTTACAACGTCTCGACATACGATGTTTCGAGTTTACAACGCTCACTCCCATAAAAACTTACGTCGTTAGCATCGTACTTACAGACTACGTGGGCGAACTAGTTTGGTTGCACACAGCAGAAGAATACACAGTAACACGACGTATGAGTCAGGGAGTTGGCAAACTAGTTTGGTTTGCGCGCGGAGGAAGTGTTCCATTTGTGTTGCTTTGTTTGGCAAATTTTTTGGCCCTTATCATGGCTCCTAAACGAAAGTCAGAGTCTTCAGATGGCAGTGCTTCGAAGAAATGGAAAGCCATCACGATGGAAGTGAAATTAGACATTGTAAAGAGATCAGAAGGAATAAAGGTAAGGAATTTTTTTACACTCATTTTTTCTGTTACTACAGTACAGTGTACAGTACAGTATATGTTCTCTTTTTAGTTGTGTTTTTATGCTCTAGATTATGATTTTGCAAATGTGTTAGGATAGATAAGTGACTTAGGCTAGGGTGCGTTTCGACATACACCAAAATTTGGGTTACAGTGATCCCTCGCTATATCGCGCTTCGCCTTTCGCGGCTTCACTCTATCGCGGATTTTATATGTAAGCATATTTAAATATATAATCGCGGATTTTTTGCTGGTTTGCGGATTTCTGCGGACAATGGGTCTTTTAATTTCTGGTACATGCGTCCTCAGTTGGTTTGCCCAGTTGATTTCATACAAGGGACGCTATTGGCAGATGGCTGAGAAGCTACCCAACTTACTTTTCTCTCTCTCTCTTGCACTGACATTCTCTGAGTCTGATCCTGACGTAGGGGGATTGAGCAGGGGGGCTGTTCGCACACCTAGACGATACGGACGCTCGTCTAAAAATGCTGAAAGATTATCTTCATGTTGCTCCCTTCTGTGCTGCTGCTTCCTGAAGCGACATGCTGCACGGTGCTTCGCATACTTAAAAGCTCGAAGGGCGCGTATTGATTTTTGATTGTTTGTTTTTATCTGTCTCTCTCTCTCTGACATTCTCTGCTCCTGACGGAGGGGGTGTGAGCTGCTGCCTTCCTTGCAACTGCTTTGTGCCACGGTGCTTTGCATACTTAAAAGCCAAACAGCCCTATTGATTTGTTTGCTTTTCTCTCTCTCTCTGACATTCTCTGCTCCGGACGCGCACTCCTTTGAAGAGGAAGATATGTTTGCATTCTTTTAATTGTGAGACGGAACTGTCATCTCTGTCTTGTCATGGAGCACAGTTTAAACTTTTGAAAAAGAGACAAATGTTTGTTTGCAGTGTTTGAATAACGTTCCTGTCTCTCTACAACTTCCTGTGTTTCTGTGCAAATCTGTGACCCAAGCATGACAATATAAAAATAACCATATAAACATATGGTTTCTACTTCGCGGATTTTCACCTTTCACAGGGGGTTCTGGAACGCAACCCCCGCGATGGAGGAGGGATTACTGTACATCACTGTTCTGTCGTGTGTCGTAACCCGAGGACCCCCTGTACTTATGTACTTACTGAGCTCCTGTAAAAAGCCGATTGTCCCCCTGGAAATAAAGTACAACCTATAGTTAGCATATGAGGGGAAAGGAGACATCAACTCAGGCTGCAGTAAAACTTAACTCATGAACACAGAGTCTATTGAGAATTACCAGTTCACCAGGGGTCTCATTTATAAACCTCTGCATGGATTCTAATATGAAAATATGTGCACAACAAGAAACAATGGGGTTGGGGGGAAACAAAAAAAACCCTGTGCTAGATTGCCACCCTGGAACAACCATACATAGACTATGCCTGAATAAACCTTACATGTGTGTAACCACGATGCTTCAGTCATTCATAGGCTGGTAAAGCAGCCTGACGCTGGACACATCCAGCCACCGCCAACTGCATTTAAGAAGTTCTATGCCACTCTCCACACTACACTGAATCACCGCTCCTCTGCACTCCGAGGGTCTGGCGCCAACATCAGAGCAGGTAGACACGACTACCTGGCACATGTAAAGATATAAACAAGCTGTACGGCACGAGATTTAGATAACATACGAGTGAGTGTGTGCTTTGATTTCTAATCCTTAGAAGTGACAACAGGTAGCTTATATAAGTTTGAGAATACGCCCTCCTAAAACGGAACTACAATTGAGAATGGACAATATACACGTGAGTTGTCATTTAGTTGGTATGTGTCTGCATTTCCTTACTTTATCTACTTCCTTACTTGCTCCAAGATGTTGTGTACAGATGGGTCATATATTTCAAGCCTCTTCTTGTGTTTATGCAAGTTTAATAAAAATAAAACAAAAATAAAAACAATCTCTCCAAACCACTCTTTAAAAATCACACCTTAGGGTAGTAGAAGACGAGGCTTGTGCATATGCAGTACTGTTAGGAAAGGAATGTAATGACTGCTTTTAAGGACTGCCGTGTAAACAGTGTTTGTGGTGTATGAATTGGATAGTTCTGCTCTGAAACAAGTTTCCCATGACCATTCAACCTGCTCTGAACCTACCGATATTCAAAACCCTCTTCAAAACACGCTTGTTCACAAAAGCACCTCTGGACCGGTTGTGCCATTTGAAAAGTCTCTTTTGTTCTGACCCTATCATCCCTGCACTAACTAGGCCAGTGGTTTTAAATCCCAGTCCCGAGGGACCCCTGTGGCTGCAGTTTATTTCAATCCAGTTTCAAAATCAGGGACTCATTTTCCCTTTAATTGATCCTCATTGTTTAAATTCTTCTCTTAGTCTGTAAATAGAAAAGAGCAGTAGTGTGAGATTTCTATTAGCCCCATGTAACACACACACACAAATGCTTGCCAATAAAATTTAGGAAACACATTTTTTACATTTCTGGTGTCAAGCATTTCATCATTCTGTACTGTTTGGCCTTCTATCTACTACGCTCCCTTAACCTTATCCTAAAAAAAATAAATAAAAAAATAACAAAAAAAGAATATAAATGAACTCCACAGAAATAGGCGAGTTAATGGAAAAATAACAAAAGAACTTCAAACTATGAAGCATCATAGGTTTCTAGAAAAGTGGAATATACCACAAAAACAGAATACTTATGTGCATATAGTTATTAGAAGTAGGCAGTTTAGTCATTTTTCCTAAATATGAAATACAGAAGGTATACTAAAAGTTGTCATGACACCTTGTTTGTTTTACATTACAACAAGCATATCTGAATAATTCTTTTTATATTATGCCCTTCTTTATATCAGAGAGAAAGCACAAAGAAACAGTAAGTGCTATAGTTAGAAAAACATAACATAGAAAAACAAGCATATTGTAAAATATCCATCACTTTACTGAGCCAGCATATTTGTACAGGGTCACAGGTGACTTGAGCCCACTACTGTAGCCTCGATTTGAGCCGATTGTTTCTTCTCTAGTTTATTTTGTACGACTATGTTAGAAAGAGACACATTTTCAATACACATATATTCCAATTCACCACAAAAAATGTGTGTGTTTATCATTATGTATAAAGCTGGGAGTGGCTGGCACCCTGCCCAGGATTGGTTCCTGCCTTGTGCCCTGTGTTAGCTGGCATTGGCTCCAGCAGAACCCCGTGACCCTGTGTTCGGATTCAGCCGGTTGGAAAATGGATGGATGGATAAAGCTGGGAGCATGTGCTTAATCTGAAATAAAAAGGATAGAAGTAAGAAAAAACCAAATATATACAGACTCCCAAAAGAAAAGTGTACTAGTGATTTTCACCCATATCCATTACCTGTAAAGTATAACAAAAAATTATCCACCCGTTTACATATCTGAACTTTCCAAAGCTCATTTAACATTCATATCTTCTTTAAAATATTTTGAAAATTATCCACACATCTTTGAAAGCCAAAAGTACATATCTTCTTTAAAATATTTTGAAAATTATCCACACATCTTTGAAAGCCAAAAGTACAGAACAGCTTGTCATTGAGTGCATTACAATTTTTTACATCTCTTTCATATGTGGACTGTTCTTTCACAAAATGTAGGTGGAATATAAAAATCATAAACTTTGCTGGTTCATGTCTACGGTTCTAACCAAATTGTAAATCATGACTTACCTAATGCAGCACAATGGTTAGCACTGCAACCTCTAAACTCAAGTGGGACTCTGATTTCCACCCACATCTAAAAGATATGAAGGTTACACAAGCAGGCGACGTTGCACTGGCACAGTGAAAGTGTGGGTGTGTGGCTCAGCAACAGATCAGTAACCCACCCGAGGTTTGTGTCAACCTGGTATCAAATACAGTTTTACGAGACCAGTGTTGGAGATAAATATTTGTTTCTAACCCCTTTATTAAAAAGAACCATGTTAAATGGAAAAAGTGTCACATGAACAGTGCTCTTTTTTTTCTTTTTTAATAACTTAAGGGATAACGTGGAGAGGAAGCCTAAAAAATCATTGAAATTCAAAACAGGAAATTATACTATCCAACTAACAAAGGACACTAGTCCTAAAACAAATGAACTGCCGAGTAAGCCAATAAGCAACTGTTACCAAATTGGGAATCCGAGTATTCCAGATTGATTGTTTGTACCTTGTCCCCAGTGGTGACAGGACCCTACATTGGAATATAAAATAGATACCCATCTGCAAAACAAACCCTTTTTGAAATTAAAAAAAAAAAAAAAAGCTGTTATTTTGTAGTAATCAGCAGGAGGCTTTAAATTGTACAAATAAACTTGATCCTAATGAAACTACAACCTTCGTTATTAGCTCTGAAAAAGGCAAATCTCCAGATAATCTAACATTATCCCACCACAAACAGGAAGGCAATTATTACAATGGCACTCTGGCAATGTGCCTTAATTGCAGAGTCCATTAGACCTCCTGTGTGTGTGTGTGTGTGTGTGTGACGTCATACCAACAACTCGCTACATTACAGACTAATGTTGTACAGACCAGGGGGCAGAAAATCAAAAATAATCCAAGTAGTCCGAATGGGAGAGGGGAAAAACCCGACACCTGTGTCCTTGCAGGAGGAAAGAAGAAGTGTACCTGTTATAATGGAGTACCTGAGGGGACACTCTCTTGGTTTTTTTTTTTTTTTGGATTACCTAAATGTAATAAAGCCATACATAATCACTGGTGTCTCAACTGTCATTAGAAGCATCTCCTTTGCATCACTATGGGACACCAGAAAAATTTCCAAAACAAAAACAAATCAGTTGTGGGAAAAAAGGACCAGAATAAATATACAAATATATTTTAAAAGAAGGAATCTTCACTCCTATAAGCCAATCCTCAAAGACTGTATACAGTAATCCCTCACTACTTCGCGGTTCACTTTTCGCGGATTCACGACTTTGCGGATTTTATATGTAAGCATATCTAAATATATAACACGGATTTTTCGCTGCTTCGTGGGTTTCTGCGGACAATGGGTCTTTTTACTTCTGGTATTTGCTTCCTCAGTTGGTTTGCCCAGTTGACTTCATACAAGAGATGCTATTGGCGGATGGCTGAGAAGCTACCCAATCAGAGCACGGAGTTAAGTTCCTGTGTGCTGCTGATTGGCTCAGCGACGGAGTGGTGCATTAACCAGGAAGTCTCATCTCACTCATTCAGCATTAATGTGCTCTTGCTACTGCATTCAGGGGATTATTACCTTCATCGTCATCATTTTTACTGCGCAGCATATTCATCACGTCATATATAGCTACGTGTACTTCGTTATACAGTAAGTGTAAACGTATCTACCGATTTCATATTGCTTAGCAGTTGTCCCTGTTATTAATAGAGTAAAGGGTGGGTTGTAAACAATACAGGGAGGGTTTAAAAACGTCCAAATACACATTAATTAAATAAATATGGTGTCCCTACTTCGCGGAAATTCAGTTATCGCGGTTGGCCTTGGAACCTATCTCCCGCGATAAGTGAGGGATTACTGTATATGGTAAAAACCTTGGTAGGCCATGGGTAAGTCCGACTTTCATTTTTATTAACATTAACATAGTTATACAAGTTATAAAATCAATCTAAACCCGATAACAAAAGACCACCTGTTGTTACAGACAAGTGACACACAGGCAGCGTTGTGCTCTCCATTAATAGCTCAATGCAAACACTGAGCGGTTAAAGCAGGTCTAAGAATGCACTGTAATCCAAAGCAGGAAACCTGATTATACAGACAGGAAGGCCTACATTCCTAAAACAAACGAAATGCTGAGTAATCCAAAAAGGAACTACACTCACACTAGGAATCACAATAGCGCTGCTCAAAACTGGTTTCCGTCTGGTAGTCAGTGCAGACACTAACCTGAACTTGAAAGTCTTGGCACCTTCTAATATTTTGCTCTGTCTGTTACATCATCCATACAATTTATGCTTTTTAGAGAAAGCTGAATTTCAACAAAGGTATAAAAATGGTGAACACAATTGTGAGGGAGACCGAGACTGACCAATAGCTTTGTTGATTAGTAGTATTGCTGAAAATTACTCCAGGAGCACTGTACAATGGCTGTCCCTGTACTCTGTCCACCAAAGGTCATGCAAAAAGACAATTTCCTCTTGGGAGTTAATACAGTGTACTAAATACTGCTGGCATTGTACCAGAGAGTAGAGCTGAAGTCATAGACTAGGTCCACACTACTTAATTTTCATTTAAAAACGCAGACATTCATCTGTTTTCGTCTTTCGTCAACACTACCCTGGAGTTTTCAACCAGCAAAAACAGAATTCTAAAAAAGCTTTCCACAGATGAATATTTTTCAGAAAATTGCTGGTTCAGTGTTGCAGTGGGGATGGATGAAAACAGAGTTTTGAAATCACAGACTTTAAATCATACTCAGATTGGAAAGTGATTGAAAGAGCTCCTTGCTGCACTGGAAAATGTCGCTGTACTTGCACTCACCGGACACCCAGTCTGTATACTTAGCTGCTTTGCTGGCCTTATATCTGTATTACTGTAAACAATTATTTCAACTCGTTGTCAGCCCAGACAAAACAATCTGTTTTTAATATTCACCATTTCTGTTTGCAGTGGTAGCGCTGCTGTCTCGCAGTAAGGAGACCTGGGTTCACTTCCCAGGTCCTCCCTGCGTGGAGTTTGCATGTTCTCCCCGTGTCTGCGTGGGTTTCCTCCGGGTGCTCTGGTTTCCTCCCACAGTCCAAAGACATGCAGGTTAGGTGAATTGGTGATTTTAAATTGTCCCTGGTGTGTGTGTGTGTGTGTGTGTGTGTATGCACGCGCTCCCTGCCCAGGATTAGTTCCTGCCTTGCGCCCTGTGTCGGCTGAGATTGGCTCCAGCAGACCCCCATGACCCTGTGTTAGGATATAGCGGGTTGGACAATGACTGACTGACTGACCATTCCTGTTTCTGTGTGTAAACATAAGATGCAAAATAAATGCCTAGCAAAAAGGTCACTTCCTATTCCTTGTTTAAGCCAATGCACACTAAGGCTTTCAGAGTGAACGTCGCTTTTAATATACAATGCAAATTAATTTTAAAAAGGTCTTATTCAAAGGCAAAAGCTCACATTCGATTGTAAAAGGTATGGTCATTTATTTTACCCTCATTAATTTTGGCATCAAGTTACTCCAGATGTGCTTTGCAAAGCTGCAGTATTTTGGAGAACTCTTTTTGCACTTCATTTCCACAATCAGCCATTTCCTAATTTTGAATGGTTAGCTTATGATCTTTATTAGTAATACGTACAGCTACACTCCTACACAAAGGTTTTTTTTTTTGTTTTTTTTTAATTCCATAAGTGTACTTAAGGCAGTTTTTTCTAAATTCTTTTCTGGTGCCCTGAAAGTATCATTTTGTATCCAACTCTGTCCCATTCACTCTTAAACTAGAGAGCCGTGACTGTTGTTCAATGCTAAGATCTTCTCATCAAAGCAAATGGAAAATAACTCATAATTTATAAAAAAAAACAAAAACAAAACAAAAAACAAAATTTTAAAAATTGCTACTTTAAAGAGCCAACAGTCTGTGTCCCACAATTAGTCTCTGGCTGCCAGTTTAACGCATAATGCCTAAAACAATGAGGTAATAAAAATATTCAGGCCACCTTTATTAAAATATTACTCTATCTATAAAAGGAGAAAGAGAAAGAAAAAAATATGACAGAAGTAGATTTTGCAGTCCCTGGCTTGATACTGGGATGACCCCCCTTTTCCAGGTGAGTCCACAAGTGCTGACAGACTTTGAATTCTAAATGCTGTGATGTGAAATCCTGTACAAACATACAAGTTTAATAACCAGAATCATTAACCTAAGTTTAAATATATATTTGAATATTTACTTATTTGTGACCAAAATTAAAAATTTTTAAATTAATTAAAAAAAACACACACACACACACACACACACACTACAGACACAATTAAAATGGAAGGAAGATATGTTAAGGAACTTCAGTTTAGAAAAACAGCAGTTGGTCTTGACCATGAGGAGTCAGTAAACATGCTCTGGACATCTATCAAAGATGCCTCCCTACCATACCAAGAAGCTGCCAGGGGAACTGACACAGGTATAAAATCAGGATCCACTGTAGGGTTTGGGTATCTGGGTTGGCTGGAGTATTACCCTTACCCTATGAGGAGGTAAGAGAGTGACAGGAACACTTGAACAATCATCCATCCAAGCACCATTCTATCCCATGTATCCAGAGCAGGGATATGAGGCAGCTGGAGTCTGCTCCAGCAATTGAGAGCACAAGGCAGGAATATCTGGACAGTGGACCAGCCCACCACAGGACACACACACACACACACACACACAATAAGGCCAATGTAGAAAGGCCAGTTCACCTAACCTGCAAGTCTTTGTACTGTAGGAGGAAACCCAGGCAGAGACTGTGAAAATATTCAGACTTCTCACATTTAACAATACAACTCTCACCAATGTAGAAGAAGGTACAAACTGGAAGCATACGGCCTTCTAACCACTTAGACACATTGACCATGAATCACAGCATTACTACTAAAAGTAAAAGAATTCAAGGGATGCAAGTTTTTAGGAAAAGCCCCACCTACACATAATATAAACCACATGTGACCCAAAAAACAATGCTGCATTGAACAAAAATGGTAACTTGCAAACAAAAATCAATGAAGCACACAAACAAACTGTCTCGTAGATATTGATAAACCTGGAAATCTGTCAATCAAGGTGCGGTTATAAGCACCATTTCAAAAAAATTTTTAAACACACACATCATAGCAAAATAAAGATCAAATGTGTATAACAATTAACCAGTAATGCATTAATTTAATAAAGCTACATCAGAGTAAGCCAAAAAAGGGAGGAGAAGGACTGTAACCATAATGATGAATTTTACTTAATGTAATTGTTAGAGATGTGCTCACTCTGCCTCCCTCTATGTGTAAGTGAAAGAATCTATAAAAGCATAAAGGTCAACTTAAAAACTTTGTGGTATTTATTGGGTTGAAATCCTAACTCATTTGCACACCACACTAGAGAGGGTAAGATAAGAGAAACAGGGAGTACAAAAGCCTGGTTTATGTTAACTGGGAGAAGTATTTTTTGGTGTAAATGTTCTTTGTAACAGATTTGATTTTGCAATATAATGAAGATAACACTTTTACTAGTGCATTGTTTTAAGATTAGATGCAACCTTCACAAAAAAGTGTAAAGGTTTATAATAAAATTTAAAAAAAACACACATTTTTGTATTTATCACATGACTACTGTTAACACTATAAAGCCTCTTTTAACACAACTTTGTTTTTTTAAGATGTTCTTCTTTTAAGCTACTCATGTGTGAAACACAATGACTCAAGGTCCAAACCAACAGTCTTCAGTAATGAGTGACCTTTGTTAGGCAAGACACAACTAAGTCTGCAGTGGAACTGTAGGCGCTTAAAACTAAATGGAGGCACTGAAGGGAATGACTGGAATTTTTGTAATAAATACATTGCCTGCCCTAATGATGAATTTGTGGGATCCCAATACTGTTTTTTTCATCAGTGATGTAAAAACTGACTAAAACATTGTCCATCCATCCATCCATTATCCAACCCGCTATATCCTAACTACAAGGTCACAGGGTTCTGCTGGAGCCAATCCCAGCCGACACAGGGTGCAAGGCAGGAGACAAACCCTGGGCAGGGTGCACTCTCTCTCACACACACACACATACTAGGGACAATTTAGAATCGCCAATGCATCTAACCTGCATGTCTTTGGACTGTGGGAGGAAACCCACGCAAACACGGGGAGAACATGCAAACTCCATGCAGGGAGGACCCAGGAAGCGAACCCAGGTCTCCTTACTGCGAGGCAGCAGCGCTACCCACTGCGCCACCGTGCTGCCCTACTAAAACATTGTGCTTATGAAAAATTTTGTAAACTTTTTGTAAAAATTTTCCATTGGAAACATCAGGTATCATTTAATACCAGTGATCCAATTGTTGATCATCCATATTAAAAAAAAAAAAAGCACACTGAACAAATTTAGATAAATACATTTGTACAGATAGTTAACCAATTTTGTGACAGACATGGCCTTTAATTTTGAAGGTTGTCATAATCGTGGTTAGCAGTCTTCTTTAGAGGCAACAACAGAAGTTATTAAAAAGCAAAGTTGTACTTTATGCTTGAGAGAAACTGTCTGGACTTCTCTATATCACTTCTGAAGGTATACAGAGGTCCAGGTGGAGCGTCAACTTAAAAAGGAAAATACCATTACAAGGACCAGGTGGCTCATCATTGAGTATCTTGACACGTTTTGTGACAAATGATCCAAGTTCAACATCTTTCTTGTGAAGTGTCAGTGTTATTGTTGCAATGAAAGGCTGTATCATGAAGATCAAATGTTCTTTGCTACTAAACTGCCTTTTGTTCTAGTTTACATGCAGCCTTGTTGTTCACTGATCAGGTTTCAGACTGGTAAGCTGTTGCAGCTGACATTTTCTTCCCCTGACCCTCTGATTCAGACTGTCAAGCTACTATTGTGTTTAAAGCAATGTTTTTGAAGATTTCCAACGATTGTTGCATCTTAGGTGACATTACTTTGTAGAAGAAAATGCAATCAGCTTAACCACAAATTCCTGAATCTGTACTTACCTTTAGTAACTGTAGCATGGTGACGGAATTCTCTATGAAATTTTAAAGTGTAGCCAAGTGTTCTGGATTTGCCCAGGTATTATTACCAAAGTTTACTTTAAAAGGTAGGAAAAAGCTAGAATTTAGACTAAATATAATTGGTGATCCCAAATCATTTGAAATAGTTAGGAGAGTACAAATTTAAATATGACAGAAACATAACACAGGCAGGTTTTAATGACAGATTATGCCTGTGACCCCAAACGTCAAAAAGAAATTAAGGGGATTACCTGGTCCTAAATTCTCTGCTTGAAAGGTAAGCCTACTAACTACTAACTTACCACAGATGAATGAGTGACACTCTGTCATTAGATCACACAGTACAATTTCGTGCCACTCATTCCAGCTCCATGCAGCCTCCTGCCGAAAGTACACCTCAAAAACCTGCCTTATGGTGAGAAATTCAAATTTCAAGTTTGTAATTTAAAGCTCAATTTTTGTTCTATGGCTTTAAGAACAAAGATGTGCATAAAATACACTAATGAAATTATAAAATGCACACTATTATTTTTCTTTAATCAGAGTTCCTCAAATGTATACATTTCTGTCATAGTTTTAAAAGGGAAAAAGGGCAATCAAATTCAATTTTACTTTCAATTACAGCACTGTGCATGCTTTGCTTTGGAGATGACCTTTCTCTGCATTTAGTGTAATATATATATTCCACTATATATATTTCTTCCCATTGAACATTTTTCTTTAGGTTTATTATTTTAAACATCCAAAATGCGCTTGAAATTCTAGTAAAAAGTGGGCTTAAAAAAGTGAATGTTTGACATAGTTTGCCTTTCCTTCACTTTCTGTGACATTTACGGCACATTTACCAAGGAAAAATGAGATAAAGACAATTAATCCTTTTCATTTTGTTCTCCAAGACTTAATGTAGGTAAGTAAAACAACTCTGAGAAAGCTGAATTAGTGTCACTAGATAAATTCCCATGGCTGGGCTACAACAAATGTCAAAATGTGCAAAAAACACAATAAGAGTAAACTAGTAGTTCTAACACTTTTGCAAAACATTCTACTTTAAATGAAATCCATATATTTATTTTGAGACATAAATTATATCAAACTAAATATGTTAATGGATGTTGTAAGCCATTGCTGAATCCCACTGCTCACCCTAAAACCCAGCTTGGAAGGTGCGGAGCTAACCTGGACACTCGCACTCAAGTGACAATTTGCTACAGAGCATTTTAAACAAAAAGCTTGAAGACCTATTAACCTAACGCTAATAAAAAAAGTGGTTTGTGCACACATGCTAGCTGCTGTGATTTGTAAACTACAGATTAACTTATTTTGATCTTTGGCAATCATTGTTGAAATTGGAAGAATGCAACTAAAAATCTTAATACTGTAATGGAATCATAGTATACTAATGAATTCACGCACTATTATTTTTTGGCTTTAAAGTTTCTAGCAAGTCAGGCAAATAGACCTCTATCCATCCATCCCTGACTCCATTTAATCTAACTGTGGATGATGGGGAAAACAGCCCTACCTCAATCACCCTCACTTATGCCCTGCCAACAGATACACAATAGTCAACCTCATTTTCATATTGTTTGCAATATGGGAGAAAACCTCGGTCACCTAGAGAAGAGAAAATCCAATTCAGACACAGGGAGAACATGAAAATTTCACACACAGACAATAACCCGGTCCCCTTGAGCTGTGCGGCATCAGTGCTAATCACTGTGCCATTATATCATCGGTAGTAAACAGTCTTGTACATTGCTAATCATATATCCAAGTTTGCCAAAGCACTGTTTCTACCTTTTTCATATTCGCTTTAAGTGTTTCTCAGCAGTGACATTGCCCAATTTTGTTTCTCCAATTACGCAGAGTTTAATTTACGTCTGTGTTCTATTTTTTCTTCTGCAGCAAAACACACAAAAATGATCAAAATGTAAAAAATGAAGAGAAAAGTGAGAATACTAAAAGAGTATTTCATAAAGTCTAAGTTTGGTTATGGACCAGGAAAAAAAAAAACCCAGTGTGCTTTCACATCTGAAAAGGCTTTGCACATTACACGGAGGTTGCCGGACTGGTTTTGCATCCAACTGCAACAGAAACGAAAACCACCTAGCAACCTGTTTAGACTTTTAAATACTTATTCAGAGGAATCTAAACTATGTTTAAAAAACACCCCACACACATTGGCTTGAATTCACAGACATGACAGTTTTGTTTTTTTGAAAATAGGATACACGATACATATGTACAAAAAAAGGGAAAAAAAAAAAGTTCATCCACCCATTTTTTTTTTTTTTTTTTTTTTTTTTAAACTCACATAGAGAGTCTAAGGTTGTAAGGAGTCCAGTGCCTATCCCGGGACCACTCTCTCTCTCACTCACACACACACACACACACAAACACACACACAAAAAAAATCAGAACACAATTAAATACCTAGAAATATTTAACTTTTTTTCAGTCAAGGAGGGTGGGATGGGAAGTTGAACACATCAACTTTCCTTCAATAATTTAAGCCTTTTCTGAAATTAAATTATAGCCAACCAGCACTCGTTAATGGGGATCACAAATCCAATACTAATGAGCTAACAATTAAAATTTAAGCAGTTAACCCCCCCTCCCCCAAAAAAACATTTTGTTACTTAATGAATGTAATAAAAAATGATTTACACGAAGGTAAAATAGACACAAGATTAATGCTTGCTATTATTTCTAGTTCGTCTGCCATCAAGAGAGCTAAACTATGTTAAATGGTGTGATACAGAGGGAGAGCACAAGAAACAGAAAGGCTTATAAAAAAGGTTAAAAGTGACTTTTGGAGTTCACTATATAGTACAATACCTTATCATGTAGAATAATGTTTCAGTTCAGGTTTAAAACAGATTGTAAACCATGAGTTCCATTGTTCAAAATCTGTTCCTTAAGTCGGCAGAGTGGAGAACTTCTGTTCTGAAGTGAGCTGGATCCCTGACAAGCACTTTTCGCTTAACTGGCTCACTAAATTACAGACACACACACACACACACACACATTCTCCCTCCCTCCCTTCCTCCCTGGCAGCGTGTGCAAGCAGCGCATACACATACTTACACACAAATCCAGGAAACGTGTCACTGCACTGTAGGTTAGCATGACAAGAAGTTCAAAGTTCATCCAGAGTACCTCCTACTACATTTAACCATGTATTTGCCATTTTCCAAATTAGGATATTGGTTTGTGATTTTCTTTACTTTTTTGAGAAAAAGGCTGTTTCATATTGGGTAGAAACCAAAGTACTGTGTTATAAATTGCATTTTTTCTGTATACAAAACTAAACATCAGCATTAAAGAGGATACAACAGACAGCTGATCGTCCCAATGTTCATTGTATGCATTATGGAAAGTTTTAAGTTAAGTCTGACAGACACTTCTTGGTCCTTTATACACACTGCTAATTTTTCCAATTGCTTTCATAATCCATCCATTATCCAACCCGCTATATTCTAACTACAGGGTCAGGGGGTCTGCTGGAGCCAACCCCAGCCAACACAGGGCGCAAGGCAGGAAACAAACTCCGGGCAGAGCGCCAGCCCACCACAGGGCACACACACACACACACACCAAGTACACAGTAGGGACAATTTAGGATCGCCAATGCACCTAACCAGCATGTCTTTGGACTATGGGAGGAAACCCACGCAGACAAGGGGACAACATGTAAACTCCACACAGGGAGGACCCGGGAAGCGAACCCTGGTCTCCTAACTGTGAGGCAGCAGCGCTACCACTGTGCCACCATGCCGCCTTTGCTTTCATAATGAACTTCCCATTTGGACAAATTCATTAGAAAATATCTGGATGGATGGGCCTTTCACACAAACTACATCAGTAGAATGAAAATAATAGGATTCATTTAAACATGTTCTGGTGGCTGACAAATGGCTGAGAATGTTTAGTAAGTTGGGCTATGTAAAAATGTCTGACCATCCCCACATTTAGCTTTCTTCTGGCATTATTGAGGACATGCTTTACCAACAACTTTAACTTTAAATACATGAGCCACAACAAAAACATCAAGTGACAAAATGACCAAGTATAGGGAAACTAAAGACACTGCTACCAGCCCAGAGTTGTTTAGGACATGATAAATTGTGGAGGCTTTAGCTTTGCCCCACAGCAGCAGGACTACTATCTGTACAATGACAACACATGTCTAAAGCATGACATACATGCACAAAGTTTTGAATTTCCATGGCCTAGCCATTAGGTTCATTACTGTACAGATGTTTCAAGCATAATGACTGCTTAAAGAACGGAGTAAGTTAGCTAACCATTAATTACGATGTTTAGCATACTGTATGTAGTGTTACAATAAAAACTTATATATAAAAAAGTGTCATACTTCTGATATTAATGTGTAAGGCTCATGCTCGTCACTGCACTAATACAGCATTGCCAACGGTATCTTCTATACTGCACAGCAGACACTTTCAAACTAAAGTACATACACTGATCAGCCACAACATTAAAACCACCGAGAGCTGATGTAATGAGATCATCTTATTCACAAAGGCACCCGTCAAGAGGTGGGATATTAGGCAGCAAGTCAATAGTCAGTTCCTGAAGGTGAGGTATTGAAAGAAGTTAAAATGGACAAGCATAAGGATCTCAGAGACAAAAAAAAAAAATTGTGATGGTTAGATGAGTGGGATGTCCAAAACAGCTGGTCTTGTGGGGCGTTTCTACTATGCAGTGGTTAGTAACCACCAACAGTGGTCAGAGGAAGGATAAATCGGTGAACTGGCAACAGGGTCATGAGTGCTCATGGCTCATTGATAAACATGGTGAGCAAAAGCTAGCCCATCAAGTCCAATCCTACTAACAAACACAAACTGCTGAGAATTTAATGCTGGCCATGAGAAAAGGGTGAAAGAACACACGGTGCATTGCAGCCTGCTGCATTATGGGGCTGAGTAGCCACAGACACGTCCACCACCGAAAGCACCTACAATAGACATGTGAGTGTCAGAACTAGACCACGTAGCAAAGGAAGAATGAGTTCTATTCTTATGTATTGTATTTTCTTTTAGACCCTGTGGACAGCCCAGTGTGTATGCACTGTTTACCTTGGAAAGAGATGGAATCAGGATGCATTATGGGAAGAAGGCAAGACAGTGGAGGCAGTGTGATGCTCTGGGCAATGTTCTGCTGGGAAACCTGGAGTTCTGGCATTCATGTGAATGGTACACCTACTTAAAAAGATTGTTTCAGACCACGTATACCCCATCATGGCAACTGTATTCCCTGATGGCAGTGGCCTCTCCAGCAGGATAACGTTCCTTGCCGCACTGCAAATTGTTCAGGAATGGTTTGAGGGACATGACAAAGGTTCAAGATGTTGACTTAGCCTCCAAATTCCCCGATCTCAAGCTGATCGAGAATCTCTGGGATGTGCTGGAAAACAAGTCCAAAACCAACCTCGCAATTTACAGGGCTTAAATTTTCATTAACTAATTACATTAACTCTTTCAGGGCGGATGTTGCCTTTTGTCGAAATTCAAGAGTAGAGAATGGTAATCAGCTGTAAACTGATATTTTAGTTTGACTCTCTTTGCTAGAAGGAAAGTTAGCTTCATTGAGTTTACCTTGATTTCTTTTGCATGCATAAGTAGCAAAGAGCAAACAATCTCGAAGATGGCATCACCATCTGGTGAGAGACCAAAGTGAATAATCAAAGCAAAATACTCCGTGGATGGCGTTTTGCGTATTTTCGCTGAATCGGACTCGGACTTGTCAGACTTCGATTTTGATGCAAGTGATCTGGAGATGGAGATCAAAAACTAAAGTGAGGTACCAGCATTAGCTGACCGGCCGCCACCTGATTGCAGTACTGAATACATTCATGCAGTTGATGTTCCTACAGCAATGTTCACCTGGTAGGACTGCCATTTACGAGGACAAGAGAAATAAAACAGATTGCGTCGCACTGCAACTGCCATGCGAAGACAACCAAGCGGCCGGCCCACCACGTATTCCTGCTGACCATCAAGCCACCCCCATTAGTAGCTGCTTCAGAGATGCTGAACAGGCACTGACAGCAGCCACAGCACTCAACAACAGAGATTTATGTTCATTATGTGTGAAACCATTAGTTTGTGTGCTTTTTAGAAAACTGAGTTTTTTGGAAAAAATATTCAGCCCTCAGTTAAGAAGTCACCCTCAACTGAACTGTTTAAAACTAAACTCCATCCATCCATTGTCTCCCGCTTATCCGAGGTCGGGTCGCGGGGGCAGCAGCTTGAGCAGAGATGCCCAGACTTCCCTCTCCCTGGCCACTTCTAGCTCTTCCGGGAGAATCCCAAGGCATTCCCAGGCCAGTCGAGAGACATAGTCCCTCCAACGTGTCCTGGGTCTTCCCCGGGGCCTCCTCCCGGTTAGACGTGCCTGGAACACCTCACCAGGGAGGCGTCCAGGAGGCATCCTGATTAGATGCCCGAGCCACCTCATCTGACTCCTCTCGATGCGGAGGAGCAGCGGCTCTACTCTGAGCCCCTCCCGGATGACTGAGCTTCTCACCCTATCTTTAAGGGAGAGCCCAGACACCCTGCGGAGGAAACTCATTTCAGCCGCTTGTATTCGCGATCTCGTTCTTTCGGTCACTACCCATAGCTCATGACCATAGGTGAGGGTAGGAACATAGATCGACTGGTAAATTGAGAGCTTCGCCTTGCGGCTCAGCTCCTTTTTCACCACGACAGACCGATGCAGCACCCGCATTACTGCGGATGCCGCACTGATCCGCCTGTCGATCTCACGCTCCATTCTTCCCTCACTCGTGAACAAGACCCCGAGATACTTGAACTCCTCCACTTGGGGCAGAATCTCGCTACCAACCCTAAAAACTAAACTGAAGACACAAATTCCGTGACATTGATGGTACCTTCCTCATAGTCATTGGTTTCAATTTACTGCTGGTTTGGATTGGGTTTTATTGTATGTTATTCTATTTCTTACTGTATATTTTATGGCCTTCTTGAATAATACATTAATATAAAACTGACAAGTCTTATTTCATACGAGAAACATCGAAGTTGGGACAAACCTAAACAAGGGACAGATTTGGATAATTAAAGCAGCAGTAGTTGATGACATTTGAATCAATTCAAGTCATCTGTTAAATGACAGCCTAGCAAGTTTTTTTTAACCAGCTAATGATGTAAATGTAAAACTTACAATAGAAAATGTTACAAACGTAACAATGTGATTCTCCGACAAATCAGATTTTTAAAGCTTGTTGTTACAAAAGCTGCTTTAAATAGTTTTAATTAAAACATTTTGATTTATTTTGAAATTCAGAAATTCAACAGTACCAATAATGTCTGAATTTTTAATTTTTAGTATTTTAAACATGTTTTGTTAGTTACATGGGAGAAGTTGTAAGAGACTAAAATTAGAATGTGTATATGGTAAGGTTGTCCATGATGATATGTTGATGTTGTATACAAAAGTCTGGTATCATGACCCGCTTAGACTCTATCGGTGGAGTATTAGTGATGCATCTTGGTAATCAAGCCCAACTAAACATCGAGGGAGCTGGAGCCATTCCCAGCAACAATAGCAGAAATAAGGAATAGCCCTAAAAGGGGCACCAGTGCACTGTAGAGAACATTAAATTAACACACTCAACAGGTTTAGTATACTTTTAAGTAAAAGTTGTTTCTTCAAAAGAATGATTTTAAATCATCTGGCAATAGACATAGACATCCATAGCCTTCTTTTTGGGGGCCTCAGGAGAGCTCTTTTGATCTTGGCAGGACATCACACATGTCAACAGCAAAGAAGACACAACCCTAGATATCTGTGGTTTAAAATAAGACCAGTTTCACTCTCATACTCATAGTGGAGGTTCTAATCTTTGGCACCTAATCTGGAAAATTCTATTTTAATTTTATGTATTTGAAGTAGTGTTAAATGAAGGGGTGTACCTTTCCCATGTGACGAATCTGAATTTTTGTTAATTTATATTATAGAAATGAACACACCTTGAACAAATGACACACAAAATTGACAAGTATATCACCCTTTATCTTAAGGTACCATTTGCATGAAGATCTAATGTTTGCCTATGCAAGTATGTTGAAAAAGTCAACAGTTTTCAGTGTGTTTTTCTACACGACTCTATATGTGTGAATCATGGCGGACACATACACTGACTGGTATCAGATACTTAGCAGAGTTTGCTTAGATCATCATTTCTTACAAGCCATGGCAGAATATAACTGTTGAAGAAGCACAACTGCAGAGTTGAAAGTAGTATAATATGTAGTTTGAAACAATGGAAACCTGTCAATTTGAGGGTGTATCCAAAGTAAATATCAAAACTACACCCATGATGGCCACTGCCAATAGATACAAGAACAGGAAACATATCCTTACCTCATAAATAATAATACCAAAAATCTGTGATAAAATGTAAAAATCAGTTCCAGTTTACATTTTTGCCCTAAGTATGTTTCAGAAACATGAAAGGCATATTTCCTTAAACCGAAGCGGGTTGGAAAATGACAGACTGAAGCCATTGTTTTAAAATGGATGTACTCTGTAAGCATTAAGATTTTTGTTTTCACATTTGGATGCTGACCCCATTCACCTCCATTTTAAAATGCAAGAAAAGGCTAGGTATTTTTTAAAATTCACAAAGAATGCCTCACTTTAGAACAGAATTTCAAGTTGCAAATTAATATATACCATGACTGTGAAGAAATAACGGACTTGAAAAGTATCAGATTTATTCTTTAACACACAGGTCAATAGTATGTACAAGTAAACACTGGAGCAGCCAAAGGAGAAATAAATAAATAAATAAATAAAAAAACAAAAACACACACAAGATTTGGGATAGAGAGTGGGCACCTGATATGAAGAGGATATTAAGATTTTTGGATTTTGGAATTCATACAGATTAATAAATTGTACTAAATCAGGAAGATTTTGACTTCTTGTGAAGTATGAGTACCTTGTGCCTATATATGTTTAATGCTAGGACATGTACAAAATTCTGTTTTTAATTTAATTTCACTTTTGGCTTTATAGAAGCATGGTGCTAAGCGCTACTGCTTCATAGTTCCAGGATGTAGGGTTTAAATAAATACCAGGTCATCATCTGTGAAGTCCTGGTGCTTTAGTTTTCCTTCCACATCCCAAACGTGTGTTAGGTTATTCAGCAACTTTGATTACGTATCTGCAAGTTTGGTCACTAGGCAGAAACCAACAGTGGATGCCCAGCACTGTTAGAGTAAGTTCTAACCTTCAATGATTCAATTTGACTAAGCGGCTTAAGAGTTCAGGTGGTTAGCTGGATTTGAAGCCTATAACAAATTATTTACTTGTACTTTAATTAATGCCCATGTTTACAGTCGGATGAATAGACTACTGGTTATTTTGTTATTCAGTGTTCTGTTTTTTCTCCCATGACTACACCACAATAATCATTACCTTTATTTTATGCTTGCACAGGGGCAATGACTGCTTCTCATTGGTATATGTGACTTCACAGAGGTGTAGCCTTTGGCCAAGTAGGGGATTTGATATTAGGTTTACCCCCTTCTTTTGACACCCACTGCACACCCAACCTACCTGGAAAGGGGTCTCTCTTTGAACTGCCTTTCCCAAGGTTTCTTCCATTTTTTCCCTACTAGGTTTTTTTTTGGGAGTTTTTCCTTGTCTTCTTAGAGAGTCAAGGCTGGGGGGCTGTCAAGAGGCAGGGCCTGTTAAAGCCCATTGCGGCACTTCCTGTGTGATTTTGGGCTATACATAAAATAAAATGTATTGTATTGTATTAGGTTTCAGTCAAAGTGAAATTCTACATTATGCCAAGTAGCAGCTTCTCTTTGCAACTGTTCTAGTAGGGCTCTATCAACTATAAAGCCCCGAGATCTCTCCCTCTAACAAGGTAGTATTAAACACAATCAAAAAACACTCTTGCTGGGGTATTTCAGATGTTAAGGCTGTTGATCTTGCACTCGTTATTGCCTTGGTCAGCAAGGAAAATGACCGTAACTCACCAGAATTTCTAACAGCCAGTCAGACACTGGTTTTATGCATTTTCAGGTACTTTAACAAAAACATTACATACAACTGCACAAAAAATGTAAAAACACCCTTGCAATATGCCGAAGTATTTCCAGACACTGCTATGGCTGCACCCTTTGTCAATTAAATGGGATGGAGAAAACTCCAATAGCCATCTTCATAACAATGTGTGTAACACTTAGACGATGCAATGTGGACGACCTGTGGTACACAAGAATGGCGTTTTAATATTGCAACTCAAAGAATTTTTTCCCATTTTTAAAGCGATTACTACAACTTTAATATGGTTCATAGAAGATGGTTTAAAATCTCTCCCGCAAACTTCAGGTCAGGGAGCATACACTGTAAAGTATGTTACCACACAACGAAACAGCTCGGGATCCCAATTGGCAAACCCCCAGGCAGACATGCAGTCCAGTCCCCACCCTCTGGAAATAACCATCTCTATGCCATAGCCAGGTGTTATGTGGGCATCCCCTTGGCCTGGTCCAGTCACTTGGGTCTTCAATAACAAAGATTTTGCGGGCTAGATCACCCTCAGGGAATCGTGCCACATGGCTGTGGTCCTGTAACCAACGTTCCCTCACAATGCAGATAATGTGCCTCATTTGGGAGTCCGTGAGCAACCACTCATTCAGCACAAAGACAAACCAGCAGTACCCAAGGATTCTCTGAAGGGACAAACTACCAAAGGAGTCCAGACTTTGTTTCAGGTCACTGGATAGCGTCCATGTCTTACAACCATATAGTAAAACAGGAAGCACCAGAAGCACTCTAAAGACTTAGACCTTCATCTTTTTGCAGAGATATCAGGAGTGCCACACACTCCTCTCCAGTGACCTCATGACCCCATCCCCCATGCCCCCCAGTGCTCTCACAATTCATCTGGTTGCTGCTGCCGAGGCAAGCAAACCTCTCAACAAGGTCGATATTCCCTCCGCAGACTGGCACACTGCTGATGGTTGTGCCCAAGAAGTCCTTAAAGGCCAGGATCTTTTATCCAGGACACTCGCAGGCCCAAACACTCAGACTCTTTGCTCAGTCTCTTGAAAGCCCCAATCAGTGCCTCCATTTCCTCTGCAAAGATCGCAGAATCATCAGGAAAGTCAAGATTAGTAAATCTTTCGTCACCAACAGATGCCCCACAACTTGCAACCTTCCTCTTCTAAATATTTGTTTATTGTTCTAAATGCCAAGGATGCACACTGTGATATCAAACCACTTCAAAATGGCACGTAACAAATAGCTGTGTGTTAGAAAATGTGTTCTGGAGCTCCATCTGGTTTATGGTTCTGATTTTAGCAAAACCAATTCTGGGATGGACATTGAACCTCATAACCTTGTATCAGAATATAGTTTTTGGCAAATAAATGAAAGAATGAATATTCAACTGGACATAAAATATCATTACCAGCTTAGTATAATGTGGTATAGGGCAAAGTACTGACCAAGATGATGACGACAAGCTGCTAGATTTGATTTTGTCAAATAACCCAATCATAAAATTTTGCAAAGGCAGCAGGTTTGCCAACATTGGCATGCGTTCTTTTTTTAAAGAAACTGCCTACTAAGAGACCTAAATGGGTTTTTAGATTCCCATTCCAAGATCTTTCACCATTAAATTGAACTAGGAGTATGATTAGACCATTATACAAACTAGGGCTGCACGATAACAGAAAAAATGATTATCACGATTATTTTGCTCAAAATTTTTATCACGATTAATAATGACGATTATTCCTTTGGTAAATGAAGTCTGTGACCAAAGCAGTGTAGCCTCGGCCAGTTATTCACAGATGCTGCCCTAATCATATTAGCTGCGTTGTCCGTTGTGATGCACACAAGTCTTTCTTCCACCAAGCCCCAAGCGGACATCGCTTCTTTGAGGCCCACTGCAATAAACTCCGCTGTATGGTCTTGTGGGAAAAACGAAGTTTGCAAAAGCTTGCTTTTCATCTCAAACTCGCTGTCAATAAAATGAACTGTCAAGCTCAAACACGGTTCCGCAGTTCTGCTTGACCATAAGTCGGTCGTGGCAGCAAAATATTCAAGGCTGAGCCTGAGAATTTCTCTTTCTATTTCTTTTCGGCATTTCGCATACAGCGAGGGCAGCGCAACATTGGAAAAATGGTAGCGTGAGGGAATGCTATATCTTTTATCAAGTGTTGCGATCATTTTGTTAAACCCCTCACTGCTCACGGTGGTTATTGGACACATATCCTTGGCTATATGGTACGTGATCGCCTCTGTTATTTCCCCATTGTCTTTGCGAGCTAGGCAGATATGGTATTGCGTTGAACAATGTCCCTGATATTGTTGTCTGTGTTGTGGATGGCTGGTAATTTTTTGTTGTTGCTGTTTGTGCCTTCAGTCGTTAAAATTCTTGATAGTGTACTTTGTGGTGGCTTTTAAGGTGGTTGATGAGGTTTGTTGTGTTACCTTGGGACGTTTGGACGGAACAGGAGCAAAGTTTGCACAAGACTCGTACCTGATCAACATCACATTCCTCGAAATCGAAATAGTTCCAGACAACTGAGTATGACCCCTTTTTAGGAACTAACGATCGCACTTCTGCACGTTGCTCCGCCATCATATGTTTATTCTGACTGACTGTTATTGCTGCTATTGACTTCTACTGCTTCAGAAAGCGCTTGCAATCTAGACGCAGTAACGTCATAGTGACGCAGTCTAATCCGTAAACTCAGCCCATAAAAAACAGTTTGGTCTTTATACTGTAAAATCGCGACGGTATTTATTAACTGATCATGGGTCACAAATATCGTTATCATGAGAAAAAAAAGATTAATCGTGCAGCCCTAATACAAACTGATTTTTTAGTCCACAAATCAACAGGTACTAGTGAAGACCTATTATAGCAAATGCATTTTAGCAAACCAAACTGTATTGTGTATTGGTTGGGTGGTATTGTGGAAGCCAGCCAGCAGTGTTTTTGACAAATTCGACACAAGTCATTAAAAAAAAAAAAAAAAAAAAAAAAGCCTTATTAATTAAAAACAATATATTATATATGTCTATTTTATTCTCTGATATATAAACAGACCAAAGATTCAGACTCCATATTACTGCATCATTTATCAACAGCTTAAAATAATCATTTTTGAAGTTTTCACTCCATGACCCATATCAGCATTTCCTCCTAATTGTTTCTGTGAAACAGTTAGCAGAGTGACATTTACAACATGTCACTAAAGAAAAGCTTCTCTCTCAGACTTCCAAGTGTTTTAGTGAGTCCTCACTGGTTCGCACAAATGGAGGGAGGGAATTCAAGTCAATCAAAGAATGTTTCTGGAAGACTCCATAATATAGGCTATGTGCTACTCCACCTGGTTGTAACATCCTGTTCACTTTTTTTTTTTGACTGCCCCATTTGTTTCTGTGTACTATGAAGTAGGGCTGGGTATTGGCACTGCTGCACCAAGTAGATACTGATTTGATTTTATCTTGACCAACATATTTGAAGTGGTGACTTTATATAAAAAAAAAACAAAAAAAAAAAAAACACAACATTACTTGACCATGCATGGAGAACTTTAATATAATGGGATAGATTTCAGTAACGCTTTATTTAAAGGGTGCCTACATAGTGACTTCATAACATATGCATAGGTATTGTATGATGTCTAAATACTATGGATGCACCTGGACATATCCTCAGTGATGTATACTAGGATGTTCTGGGTCTTGTATCATCAGACATCCTTACCCAGGCGACCCATCCGGAGGATGGTCAGTCCCCGACATGCATGCCAGTAGCTATACTCCACGGATTGCACCTCTTTACCCAGAGCCATCTTGAGGTTCTTTCTGCGTTTTCTGGGATGGCTCCGATTGCTCTTCTTTTTTCGACTACTGTCACACCTAGCAGAGTGAAGGTTCTACAGAATGAGCGGCCGGTGAAGCTCCTACAACCCAGTTCTACTGGTAGGCAATAAACTCACCATCCTTGTCACTGGCACTGCTCCAGAGGGTCCTTATACTTTGCATACTTCCTCTTGTATAACTCCATGTGATCCTCCCAGGGAACAGCGAGTTCTACAGTTACTAGTTGTTTTGTGGCTTCTGACAGTAGAAATATGTCTGATCGTTGCAATGTTATTGTGGTCTGCACTGGGAGCTAAAGTTGTCTACCATTATCTGCCAGTCTTGTTCAGTGTGAAGTAGGCCTGCCTGTGAAATTGCAATGTAAATTGGGCTGTTCATCTGCCTTCACAAAAATGATGTTCCTGTTAAAGCGGGCAATGATGCTTGGTGGCAAAGATGACTGAGGAAACCTTATTTGCCACTGCTTTTAACACCTAGTCATGTCACCAATGATAATGACAGTCTCCCAGAGCTTTTAGGCAGCTGCTGAGAATTTGTTCTAATGCTCAGGAAGGGAGTCAGTACAGAAAGTTAGTGTCTTACTCTTGCCCCAGGTGTGAAGCTTTGTTGGACTTGATAAGACATCATACAGTGCCAGATGTCTGACCAGGCAAACTTTCACTGTAGTGCACTCTTCCCACCTAGTCAAGGCAACCTGCTGTCGCATCCCTATCATTCTACTCATGTGTTTCTCCTCCACGTCTGCTCTCACTTCCTCCTGGATGAGTTGCTGCCTTTCTTTATCCGGGGTCTTCTCATAAGGAGGCCTTGGGGAACCGCCCAGCTGCCAATGTTCCCAGCGGTGCCCTATGCCTCAGCCTAGACTCTACCAATTCTACAGTGGTGTGAAAAACTATTTGCCCCCTTCCTGATTTCTTATTCTTTTGCATGTTTGTCACACAAAATGTTTCTGATCATCAAACACATTTAACCATTAGTCAAATATAACACAAGTAAACACAAAATGCAGTTTTTAAATGGTGGTTTTTATTATTTAGGGAGAAAAAAAAAATCCAAACCTACATGGCCCTGTGTGAAAAAGTAATTGCCCCCTGAACCTAATAACTGGTTGGGCCACCCTTAGCAGCAATAACTGCAATCAAGCGTTTGCGATAACTTGCAATGAGTCTTTTACAGCGCTCTGGAGGAATTTTGGCCCACTCATCTTTGCAAAATTGTTGTAATTCAGCTTTATTTGAGGGTTTTCTAGCATGAACCGCCTTTTTAAGGTCATGCCATAGCATCTCAATTGGATTCAGGTCAGGACTTTGACTAGGCCACTCCAAAGTCTTCATTTTGTTTTTCTTCAGCCATTCAGAGGTGGATTTGCTGGTGTGTTTTGGGTCATTGTCCTGTTGCAGCACCCAAGATCGCTTCAGCTTGAGTTGACGAACAGATGGCCGGACATTCTCCTTCAGGATTTTTTGGTAGACAGTAGAATTCATGGTTCCATCTATCACAGCAAGCCTTCCAGGTCCTGAAGCAGCAAAACAACCCCAGACCATCACACTACCACCACCATATTTTACTGTTGGTATGATGTTCTTTTTCTGAAATGCTGTGTTCCTTTTACGCCAGATGTAACGGGACATTTGCCTTCCAAAAAGTTCAACTTTTGACTCATCAGTCCACAAGGTATTTTCCCAAAAGTCTTGGCAATCATTGAGATGTTTCTTAGCAAAATTGAGACGAGCCCTAATGTTCTTTTTGCTTAACAGTGGTTTGCGTCTTGGAAATCTGCCATGCAGGCCGTTTTTGCCCAGTCTCTTTCTTATGGTGGAGTCGTGAACACTGACCTTAATTGAGGTAAGTGAGGCCTGCAGTTCTTTAGACGTTGTCCTGGGGTCTTTTGTGACCTCTCGGATGAGTCGTCTCTGCGCTCTTGGGGTAATTTTGGTCGGCCGGCCACTCCTGGGAAGGTTCACCACTGTTCCATGTTTTTGCCATTTCTGGATAATGGCTCTCACTGTGGTTCGCTGGAGTCCCAAAGCTTTAGAAATGGCTTTATAACCTTTACCAGACTGATAGATCTCAATTACTGCTGTTCTCATTTGTTCCTGAATTTCTTTGGATCTTGGCATGATGTCTAGCTTTTGAGGTGCTTTTGGTCTACTTCTCTGTGTCAGGCAGCTCCTATTTAAGTGATTTCTTGATTGAAACAGGTGTGGCAGTAATCAGGCCTGGGGGTGGCTACGGAAATTGAACTCAGGTGTGATACACCACAGTTAGGTTATTTTTTAACAAGGGGGCAATTACTTTTTCACACAGGGCCATGTAGGTTTGGATTTTTTTTCTCCCTAAATAATAAAAACCATCATTTAAAAACTGCATTTTGTGTTTACTTGTGTTATATTTGACTAATGGTTAAATGTGTTTGATGATCAGAAACATTTTGTGTGACAAACATGCAAAAGAATAAGAAATCAGGAAGGGGGCAAATAGTTTTTCACACCACTTTAGTTCTTTGTGGACCTTCCATTTCCTGCCGGTCCAAACCTCTATGCCTGCTTTTGAAACCATGGGATCTCTGGAGTTCTTGTACTGCACTGCTTCCCTTGTGAGAGAGACTATGAATTCCTCAGAGATGCTACTGAATGGCAGCTGCAGCATGCAATTCTTCCTGTACATGGCTGCACTGCTCAGACCTCCGTGGCACCCCTAATCACCTATGCAGGAAGCTGCGGATATTCCTCTCCAAAGTTTCGATTGTTGTAATTGGCACCTCATATACCAACAGAGTCCGCAAGATTTGGGGCATGATGCCCTACTGATATATACAGACTTTAGATCTACCAGGCAGCTCCCAGTTGTCCACCTTTGATAGCCAGGCCTTACGCTCCCTACTGGTTGTCTTGATGGCCATTGCATCTTTCAGACTACAGTCAAAGACTTTTCCCAGGCTCTTGACTGGCTTCTCAGTAATTGATGGAATTGTAATGCCATCTAAAACAAAGTGGAAGTTATCTGTAACTCTGCCCTTCTTTAAAGTGAGGGAACAGGACTTGGTTGGCTTAAAGCTCATGACAAAGTTTTTCAAGGCCCTTCAGGATCTACCTGCAGCCCGGGACTGAAGTTGTTGCAACTGTGAAGTTGTCCATGAAGGCTCTTGTATGAGTTTGCTACACACCAGAATTGGTCTGGGATACTCTGCATTCTACCTCCACTGGTTTCACTACCATATTCATGGTGAACAGGATTGCTGAAATAGTACAACCAGTGATGATGCCCTTTTCTAACTGATGGCAATCTGATGTGGTAGTTCTGGAGGTGACACCCATCTAAAAATTGCCATAATAATCTTTGAGGTCTTTGATCATCCTAGGGACATGACTACGGTCTAATGCAAATTCCACCAGTTTATGTGGTGTAGGCCAGTGTTTAATGTTGGTGTGTCCTGAAAAGTGATGCACCTTTGACTTACTGAATTAGTCATACCACAAGTTTTTGCTACAGTTCCTCTATATATAAATATTATTAAGCAGTATATTAAGTCGTGTGCATACACAGTGCAGGAAGTTTGTCCTAAAATCTCTGTCAAAAATAGTGTGGAAGAATAATTTTAGGGTAACACAGCATTTATCTTAAAGAAATAGCATAAAGGCGTAATAAATGTCAGAAACCTGTTCAGGCACACCAGGAAACCAGATGAAGATCAAGTGAACAACAAAATGTACACTGAAATATAAGAACTGTGTTAGGCAAAATACTGAGATGGTCAAGTAAATAAATGTACCAGAAGACAGACTGATGTAATATACAAAATGTACTAAAAGATGACTAAGAGATGACTAAGAATAATCAGCAAATGTCCTATAAATGAGAATGGACAATTATTATATGTACAGAAATTTCAAGGGTGGTGGCGCAATTCAAAAGGTATAAGAACAACTATAAATAAATATAATATAAAAGACTTATTTTATATAAATCAATTGGGTGCAAACCAATGAACCAAAAAGAGTAAGATGTATGCAATGATTTGACACCAAGTAAATTTAGTGGTTTATAAAATTAACCTCTATTCTTTGTTTTCTCTGACCATGCTGTAACAGACTGCTTTTGAAGAATGCTCCCTCCAAGGCATTTTGATGAGGAGTAATTAAAAGATATAGTGAACAGCTTTTCTCTTGCCTGATTACTGAATTGTCCTGTTAGGGGATGTTTCTCTTTAATAAGATGTTAAATTTTCAACCACAATAGTCAGACTGATTGACCAATTACAACCGGATTGCTCATTTCACAATAACCACCCAATTTTGATCTCCGCCCAATAATTTTCATTTACCACTGATAATAAGCAAGGATAGGTAATGTTTTTTAAAATTAACTCTTCAAATATCAAAAAAAGTCTAGAAAACCACCCTGCCATGTATTTGCAAACACTACTAGACAGACAGTGTATTATATATGAGAAAAAAGTCCTAATAAAAAATCAATCAAGAATTGCCTTCACCTAGCTATTACCACACTCCTGCCATTAAATATTAAGAATCATTTTCATCAAGAAATTAAAACTTATAGCTACAGAAAGACTTGCACAGAGATCTTCTGTCATTTTTTTGCAAAGAAACAAGACGATGTTAAAATGATTTGCAGATCTATACAATTGAGATCATGTAATTTAAATAAGCAAAAACTTGTCTCGAACAGTGTTAATGGTTGCATTTGCAATGTGCCATCTGAAGAAAACAAAATTTAAAATTCAAAACTATCATGAAGTTCCATCAACACTAAGTTTATCCATTGCATTTACATCACAAGTACATACAGTCAAATCATGTCCAAGACACACTAAAAGCTGATGCATTGAAAAAGGGTTTTTATTCAAAGCAACTACTAACACCAAGGATAACCAAACAGAAATTATATATACAGTGAAAAACTCAGAATCAAACTGGGTAAACAGAACTGGAAAAAAATATTTAAAGAAACAATGAAATAGTTAAAAGTATTAAAAACTCCCAAGAAAAAAAAATATATATATATTGTCTTATCACATGTCAGACATCCTTTGCAAGTACACAGAAGGAATCACAATCCCAAATCATGAATTTATCCTTTTGTGTACCTGAAGCATCTAATGATGTGCTTTCAAACAGGCCATGTCACGAAATTTAAAAAGTACCAGTGTTGACAAAACATACAGACCAGATTGGGCACATATTTCCAAAAACCCAACACATTAAATACTACAAATAAAGGAGGAGTTTCCACTGATTAATAAATCTTCAGGGTTGTTACCTTAAAGTGAACTTTCTGTTCTATCCAAATGTTACCCATTTTCATTGACTCAACAATTCTAACACAGAACCATCTTATAACATCTGGGGTGAAGGAACGTACTGTATTAGTCTCTTTTTTTACCAGACTGTCCTATATATACTGTACACACATTTTAATATACACACATACCCCTAATTTATGGTGAAATTGAGGTTTTCATATTAGAAATGTAGGCCCTGACTGAGACTATTGGCTGTAACAAATGACCGTAGAGAAGTCTTAAACTCACTTTCTGAATCTTATAGAACTCAAGCAGGACATTTACCCAAGGACTCTGGCTATTTCATATTTTTATAGGATCAAAAAGAATTATGATATCTGGCTTGTGAGAAGACAACAACCTTATTTGTTATTTGATTATTTTATTGTATCACGATTGTTTTGAAATATTTACTGCTTGTGGACTCCAATAAACAAAATAGCAATAAATTATTAACTAAGAAGATGGTCTCTTTACAACCAAAAAAAAGGTGTGTGTATGTTTATAAATTATACACACACACACACACACACACACACACACACAAAAGCGCTTTGTGGGCATATACATTTTAAAACTGAAAGCCATCTGGTAAGCATTTTCTTAAATAATAAATAGGAGTTAACATAATTGTTTGGTTTGCATTAGAAGTTAAATTATTAAAAGTAGGAGAGAACTGAGGAACTGCATTCATTTTGGGGGTGAGGAGGGAGGATATCAAGCTACTGTCTAAAAGGCAGCGTCAGCTTTACATCTGAAAAAAGTTGAAATGAGTTTTAGACAAAGGGCACATCACATTTGAGAACTACAGCTGCTAAAATCTCACCACTCCGCAGCTGCTAGTCCTAATCTTTAGCAAATCAGACAGTGTGGCTAATTACAAGATTATAACCAAGTTTTCACACAGATTCTAATTCATGTATTGCACTGTGCACGTATTGCATGGAGAGGGACATTTTGGAATCCAAAAAAAAAAAAAAAAAAAAACTAATTTCAAGATTTCATGCCGCAATACCTTTTCTGCATCTTGGGAACGAGTGCCTCTGGATTACTTGGTGGCCTGCACAATAACTTCAATGGCAGTTAAAACACTGCTTGAATAAGAACCTCACCCAATACATCTGGTTCTTTTTTACATTATATAGCTCAACCTACAATAGTAGATATTAGCTATAGATTGAATAGTATAGGCATATTCCATCCAAATATCATTGGGGCAGGGTTTTGGTGAGAACACTGCAAAGGTTGAATTTCAAGCCCCAATTCTAATGCTAGGCACAATAAAAATTATACTACTTTAACAGACCGAATCCTGCACCCAACCAAGAATTTTAAGGCCAGAAATTATCCTGTTACCAACTGTACTGCACAAGCAGTTACTCTACATTAGACAAATGTATACAGAATATCATGAGTACCTGTAACAATGTCCACAGGTAAAAAGTTCAGTCTATTAATTTACTGCATTCATGATTACAAATATATGAATCTGTCCCCACTCAAAACACTGAATAAAGGACAGCAAATGAGTCAAAAAGTGCAGCTCTCTTTTTATTAATATGGAGCAGCACTGTTTTTGTTCACCCATATATGACACTGTGAGAAATACAATTTTCAAAAATTGGACATTAAAAACTTTGATTACAACAAACAGTTCTATATTTAAAGAACTCCACTTTGTCCCAATTATGTGATAATCTTAAGTGTGTATTACTTATTTTTGTATACCGTTTACACATTATCATCATCTAATTTTAGTTTTCTTTTTTGTTACTAATTCTGACATCTTGTAAAGCACTTTGGGCTATATCCTTCGTATTAAAACATGCAGAAATTAATGTTATTATATTAAACTCAATTGTGTTTGTTTAGATGAGTTGCCTAGGTGTAAGTGAAAAGATGGAAGGATAAAAAGTTAATGCAAAGTTACATAATACCAAAATGTATTACCTTAAACTTGTGGCATTTAGTACATACTGTAACTATTGCTAGAATTGTGAAGCTTCTCGGTACATAATATTCTTGCTTTTTGGTCCTGGTACAAAGAACCTCAAAATTGCAGCAAATAACTCAAACAATATGGCTTTTGAACATGACAAACACAGTGAAGGAAATGCTTGATTATATTGAACTTTTTCTTAAATGGTTAGGAATCAAACACATATTTTTGTTTGAAAGGCATGTGTGATAACCATCTCACCACCTGTGTGGCACTGTTTCTCAGTATTTCATATCACTTGCTATTTTTAAGCTGTAACCCTGTTTGCCAGCTGAAAATTTAAAGTGGAAAACATGTAATTCAATTTAGACCGCTGATCCCACTTTAGGAGATTTGGATCAACTATAGGCTTACACACATTTGATCCAAATGAAGGTGGCAGGAGGGGAGTTGGGGGAAATTTAACTTTGAAAGTTATAAGTGGGAAAAAAACCAAAACAAAACAAAAAAAAAACGGACTTCTGCAACTTCAAATACAACAGAGAACTGCCTTACAACCATAAACTGCAATAAACCTCAGAGACACTATATCTTGAAAGCAATGACAAAAATGGCGAGAGAAACCTTTGATAAATAAAATGTTGAATCAGCAGTAATCAAACCCAGATATGCTGGTGAAAAGACAAGCATGACAAACATTACATCATCCATAGTGCCTTTTCTCTTTCTACAGATCACAGTACAGTATTTCTTGCCACCCACAGTGACACTTTGCAACCACTGGCTGTCCCTCAGAGATGCAAGGCCACAAAAAGTTATGTCAAAAATATGAAATATGGCAAGTAGAAAATGCATGACGAATTTCTAAATTCTAGCTTGAAAAACAAAGCTGTGCATAAAGAACAAGCTGTGGTTTACAATCTAGAGACAGTGGCCTTTGCTGAAGACTGGCACAGGTAAGTTGCTGTGCCCTAATCAATGTTTCAAGAATAACTAAGATAGACTGATACTGGTTTAGGGGCTCAGACAACAGAGCAATCTCAGACTTCAAAACACTGGGCTTTCCTACCATTTCAGTTTGTAACTAAGCAATTTCGTGGTAATATTTAAAACCTTTGTTTTGTATAATTTGTACTTTAGACTCACTCAGGATATTTTAAAAGTGTTTCATAAACTACTTTAGCATTAAGAAACAAATAACAGATATACCAACTGGACATCAGTAAATAAGCAATGATTCTAATGCAGTGCAAGTATGTAAATGCAACTTACCTAAAGTACATGAAGTGTCTTTAAAGGACTATTTGAACTCTTTATTATCTAGAGAGCTGTGAAAAACTACAAAGGAGTCTACCAGGAAGATAACTAAAATCACCAATATTTAAATGCACAAATGCTTTTAACTTAATAAGGGAGTACTTTACAATTTTCTTCATGATTAAAACTTCAGCTATAAACTAACTCTCAGATATATTGTTTACTAAATTGCAGTCATACTTTTAATATTTGTCATATCATTATATATTTAATAACTTTACACACTTAAGACTTGGTCTCTATGTTATAGATGAAAATATTGCTTTTTTATCTAAAGAACGGTTCACCTTTTAAATAAAATGACTGTCTTTGGCAGTAACCTGGGTTTAACTATTAAATATGCAAATAACTGCAAGTTTGAAGATAAAAAGTCTTTATTTGAAGACAGACAGACAAAGTCACTTGAACACTGCTAATGGATAAATTGCTGGAAACAGAGTACAGTGTTCTTTGTCTGTTAGCACACTACTACCTCAGATGAACAATGCAGTATATCTCTTCTTTAGAAGAAACTGTTTATTTAGGGCAGGGAAACTAGAGCACACAAGGGAACACCCAGGATGCAAACCCAGGTCTCCATACTGCGAGGCTCCAGTGCTACCACTGCGCCAACATGATGTCCATTATTGTATGTATTAATCTACAATCCTGCATCAATAAGCAAAAACTGGCAACGCAGTTTCACTACATGACCAGTCCAGTAATTTTCAGTGATAGACTTCATTTACATTCTCTCAGTCTGGGGACAGTCATGTGTTTCCGTGATTGACAGTCGTGTAGTTTGACACTTCAGCATTCACTGACGCAGACATGCCAGTCCGCAACTCAGCCTGACATGTCATAAGAGCGTGCTGTGTGTGTGTGTGTGTGTGTGTGTGCGCGCCTCGCGCATGACAGACTGAGTTAACAGCCGAAAGGTGCTCACCTAGAAGTATAAAGCAACCACAAGTAAAAAAAAAAAGTGTTTTGGAGCATGTAAACAGATGAGGTTTGGTATTACAAACACAAGACATCAGAGAAACAACAAAACAAACAAACACACCATCACCATAACAGGTGAAAGATTGTAACTGAACCAGTCATGCCTAGAAAGCATTCGTAAAGGCACCAGTGTTACCATGCACTGCATTAATTGCCTGTCAGAATGCAGAGGTCACACAATATTTTAGAAATTTGAAATTGTGCCAAATAAGTAACGAGACAATTATGTAATCAATTGTACCCTGCGATTGCTGGCCTTGTTATCCGACATCCTCAAACTAAAGAGATTCAGAAACTGCAGCTGTTGAAATTCACAAGCTTTACAACTAAAAGCTGCCTAGTGTCTTGCCAGCCTTATACTGATCTAATTTAGGAATATGAATCAAGTTGAACATGTAAAATATTTTATTTGACTTCAGCTGGAATGTGTATGCCTGGGAAGTTTAATTTTTTGAGTTACATTTTTTCTGCACTGTATATACAGTATATCTACATAGAAACTATGAACAAAAAACATTTACTAGAAGAACTGTTTATTGCAGGTCTTTAATGTGGAAATTTAAAGCCCAGTAGAAGTAAAAGGTAATAATTACAAGGAACATGGCTCCAATATAGGTTAGCTGGAACAGACATGGAGAACAACAAGGAATGCTATAGCAGCAACTAGAGCAGCTGAAATGCCTGAAGTGAAACAAACAAGAGAGAGAGACAGATGGACAATTATGTAGGCTACTGAAGAGTGGGAAAAAAATAATTTACATATCCTAATAATTTACACATAAAAATGGATATGTTAAAAACAAAAACAATTTCTCCTGGGTAATTCGGAAAACATGTTTTCAATTACAAAATCTCCTAAATCTTTTTGAACCTTTGGCTAACAAAATAAATAAAATTTCAAATGCACCCTGGTAATACCAGGAATATTTTATATTAAAGATGTATCTTTTTTATGGTCGGCATGGTGGCGCAGTGGTAGTGCTGCTGCCTCGCAGTTAGGTGACCCGGGTTCGCTTTCCGAGTCCTCCCTGAGTGCAGTTTGCATGTTCTCCCCGTGCCTGCGTGGGTTTCCTCCGGGTGCTCAGGTTTCCAGGTTAGGTGCATTGGCGATCCTAAATTGTCCCTAGTGTGTGCGTGTGCCCTGCGGTGGGCTGGCACCCTGCCCAGGATTTGTACCTGTCTTGTGTTGGCTGGGACTGGCTCCAGAGGGCCCCCGTGACCCTGTGTTAGGATATAGCAGGTTGGAAAATAACTGACTGACCATTTAGGGTCTTATATTGAAATAAACTTAACTTAAAAGTAAAATTCTTTTCTGCTAACATGATAAAATGAGAGTAATTTACAGGATTATGCATTTTTCTTGTTAGTTTGCGGTCAATAAAGCTCATCTCGATATCCAAATGATCGTTAAAACATGAAAAGTGTACCATTTACCTTATATAATGCAACAATATGTGTGGGGCATTGAACAGACCTGCAACAGTCCTGAAAAAGAAAAACTGTGCATGCAAGGTTGATGGGAGAATGAATGTCCCAGTGATCACCAGGCATCCTCTACAATGGTGCTTCAAATGGGTCAGCCACCTCATGGTCCAGTAAAAGAAGAATCAGTTTCAGAAAAATGAATAGATGAAGTAAGGGAAGAACAAAAACAACTTCAATATTATAACTCATCTTTAACAAATTTAAAGATGAATTATTCATGATTTATCCAAAAACTGCATGTGAAAAGCTTGTTAAGTAGTCAAGTAACAAAACGCAAATACACAACCTGAATTCCATAAAGTATTTACAAGATCAGGTGATACAACAAAATTTGGCACAATAAACTTAAGTCATTAGGAACAGATACAAGTCACCAAATTATTTTCTTCAATTACGTTTCCGTAATCTCAGAATCTTGCACAGCCTTATGCTTTTATGCTCACAGGTAATTTTTTAGGTTATCTATTGTGTGTGACTGAATCACAGAGCACAACTCAGTAAACTGTTCAAACATGTCCATGGCCTGGTCGCAAATCACAAGCTGCATGGTAAATTAGCTTTTCTGATATTTTGATTTCTAACAACTTCCTTTTAAATTGATAATCAGTATATTATAGACTCTTAGTAAAGTCAGAATACAAGGTTACAGGGCTTCAGGTAAAAACAATCAAATTTATGATAAAGTTCAGACACTAAGTTTGATGAACCACTGGAAAAAAATATTAGTGTGTAATTACACTTTAGACATTCATAACTAGGCAAGTTCTAATAAGGAAAATAAGACTTGGGGGAAAAAAACACATTAAAATATTCATAAAATAGTTAACCCAAAGCCTAAGCTCAATAAAGCTTTTCTAATACAGTGCCAAGTTCCTGGAAAAATACCTTTCATCAGTAAATATTCATCTCTGAATAAGAGTAAAAGAGCATCTAGCCAACTTAAGCAAACAATTCTGCTGGTTAAGTGGACAAATTCTGACCAAGGTTAATCAGCAGCAGATGTAATGAAATCTAGAACAACATGAAATGGAGCCTTACCCTTGCCACATTAAACATTTATCTGCTGCTGCCCATCTACTGGAACATTTTGTGGCTATAACAATAAAACATAATAAAGAAATCCAATCACTGCACAAAATGGATGTGCAAAGAATGCACAAAGGTCAAAGTATCAGATACATTACATACCAAAAATTACTATGTCCACCTGAACCAACAGAAGAGCCCAATGCAAATGCCTGAGGTTTGCAGCACCAACAGTGGTGCGCAATCCAAATGCCAAAGGTTAGTACATCACGGGTTTTTTGAGACAAATATGTCCCATTCCACTCCAGCTGTTTGAAGAAATTCACATATTTTAAAATATGAAAATAAACCAGTATGATGTGGAGCATAAAAGGTCAAACAAGCACCTTAATTTGCATTGTTTTACATACATACCTGCTAAGCAACAATCCCAAAAACAGTTCACTTTCTAACCCTTAGAAATATGTAATCGACTGTAAACTGATGGTGAGGAAGGCAGGCTCTATTGTAGGCATGGAGCTGGACAGTTTGACATCCATGGCAAAGCGACGGGCACTGAGCAGACTCCTGTCAATCATGGAGAATCCACTGCATCCACTGAACAGGATCATCTCCAGACAGAGGAGCAGCTTCAGCGACAGACTGCTGTCACTGTCCTGCTCCACTGACAGACTGAGGAGATCGTTCCTCCCCCACACTATGTGACTCTTCAATTCCACCCGGGGGGGTAAACGTTAAAATTATACAAAGTTATTGTCTGTCTGTATACCTGCATTGTTATCACTCTTTAATTTGATATTGTTCTTTATCAGTATGCTGCTGCTGGAGTATGTGAATTTCTCCTTGGGATTAATAAAGTATCTATCTATCTATCTATCTAATTGTTAAGCTAATCATTTTTACTATTACAGAGTACCTACTAGAAATAAAGGGGCACTTAATGACTAAGGTTTACTTACACAAGTTAAACATACAGTATGTTGTCTCAAAATGTCACTATTTGAAAGGTTTTTCAACTGCAATAATAAGTAGAATATTCACTTGTTTATTAAAATAATAACTGATATATTGATACACAAGTTGATATATTTCACAATGATTTACAAATATTCTAAACAGGTAAAACGTTTTACTTGAACAAACAAGAAACAATTTCCAACCAGTTACCCTTTAGCTCTAAAAAACTAGATTGTGTACTTCCTTGGTCTCCTGTGTAGTATAATTTGAATACATTAAGCAAACAAATTAGCAGTTACACTCTACAAGAAATACAGTACTTCTCTGATGTCCATCCACCCTTGTATTGGGAGAAAAATGTTAGGGAAAAAATATCTCTATGGATTGAACAAGTGCTTCGTATTGTTCAGACATTGCCTGCTGGATAAACAAGAACATCCTGATTTCATTTGTACCAGCAGATAAAATTGAAGAAGTCATCATATATTTTTATTTTGTTCTCCAACAATAACATACAAATAAGAAGTCTTATTCTATGAACCAGATATTTACCCAAAACTTAATTTGTTTGACTAATTTGGAACCTTTCGACTATACTCAACTCATTTGGGACACTACTAGAATATATTATTGACCTGTGTGCTGACTGGGGTGAATTAAAATGCTGTGAATGTGTAAATTAAGCTGCAGTACTTCAGATGTTTGGTTTGTCTTTTTAGTCAGTTTGCCATGTTACACTGAACAAGCGCACGTGAGGGCTCTACAAATCTGGTTTAAATACTCAAGACTATCATTTATTTACAAAAGTATTTTTCCTAAGAGAAGTAGAGAAAAGCCAAGAAAAATGACACCTTTTATAACCATTAACCCCTAAGACAAGTCAAATCCAGTCAGATCATCTTGAGGTGCAGAGTAAAAGATAGCTGTGAATGTGGAGTCTGCCCACTTCCTTGAAAGCTAAAGCACAGAGACATACACTCAGTCACTAACTGATAATAAACAAGTTGATAATTGCCAAATAAACTAAAATGAGGGTCTTTAAGTTGTGAAAAAAGTGAGAGGCGACAGAACACCAAGAATGCTTACAGTCCGTAAAGATGGACTAAGAATCCAAAGCCATCGAATGAGGCAGCAGTACAATACTCTGTCATACTAGTTCAAAACAAGAAAATTACTGACATTGTAAAGAAACTAAGAAAGAAAGAAAATATTAAGAAGTATGTTGCTTGTGGTTACAGTATGATAATAAAAGATATTTCTGATAATACCAAGAGCTAAAGTTAAGTAGAAGCAGCTATTCTACAAAGCAGACAGAACATTAAACCTGTGCCTTCAAAATACCGGCTGTTCTCCACAGTGAAAAAAGATTTTTTCCGTCTAAGGTGATCAAATTAAACTACTGTACATACCAGGTAATTAACGGGGGAGACCACAGAAATGGATTGTGGGCTAAGCAGACAACTGCACAGCCTACAGTGTTTGCGTGCTAAGCTGCTTTAGATATTTCTGTCTAATAATAGAAATCACGTATCCAACCATATTTTAATTTTAATACCCACATACTGCTTTTAAATAGTAATACAAAAACATCACACCTTTGAACAGATCCCTTTCTTTCCTTAACAACATATATTGGGTAACAGGTGTTCAAATAAACTACAAACAGCCCGCCGATTGATTGATTTACCTCGATTAATAAAAAATCCATGAGGTACATAAACGTGCACCAGCACAAGGCAGGTAAAGGACAGACGTGCTACCAAAAGTGACCAGGCATCAAGGCAGACTACAAGCATAAAGTGAAAAATCGTCTCCTGCCGGCGAGGGCTGTCACTCCGTGCTGTCTTCGCTTACAATCGGAACACGCTGATAAGAGTTCAGCAAGACACCGACTGCGCCAGTGCTGATCGTACCAAGCACCACAGAGTCACGCCACACGTTGCTATGAACAGATGAATGAAATAGGTTAAACTCGCATTTTAATCAGGCAAGCTGTTGAACGAGTGAAGACAAGAAAACATACAGCAGCAGACAGATAGGAAGAATGAAAAACCAGTTACCGATCGAAGACGAAAATGACCCAAAAGTGGAAACGAACGGAGTGTGAACTCATACCCGAAACTACTGTTATTAAAGCATGGGAGAATCGGCTTGTTGATATTCCTCAAGCTAATACCAAAATAAGAAAATGCCGAATGGGTTTCCTACCTGAGAAAACGCCTCTCCTGCCAGTGACGAAACTGAAGGGAGAAAAATATTTTCTTTTGGGCTTTCTCTCCGTTCTAATTATCTTTTCTTGAAAACGGTTTTCATATTTCACCCGCGGTATGACTCTTCAACCCCCTCCCCTTATGTCCCTTGCTGATAAAGGGAGGGTTTGGGGGCCCTTTATAATCGTTTGCCTCTTTTCCCTCCCCAATGATGTGCTTAAACACATATATCGCTTTTTTTTTTTTTAGCCGTTCCAGTCCAACTTAACTTCCGGATCCCTTTACAGGAAGTCCCTCCCATCCCCATAGCAACCACATAGCAACCGCTTTATGACAACTTCCTATTAGTGCTGGGAAATGCAGAAGTGGGTTTTATTTAAGGCTTCTCTTAAGATAAAGTTTTTAGCTTATTTACCTTTAATGGTTATAGTTTGTTATAGTTTAAAGCAAATATATTGTTATTTTCAAATATGTTACCGAATAATTACATGGACATTTCACATCGGGATCTGAAAATGCATGGAGGAGCAGTGCTAATAATAAATAAACAGCAGCTTAGAAAAAGATAAAAATGAGGCCAAGAGAAGTTGAGTTAAGTGATGTATCCATTTCAGTTTCAATTGTGATATCTGGAATTCCAATCTTTTTTTCTTTTTTTAAGACCGCTGTTCTTTAAAGTGAAGGAAGGCTGTGTAATATGCCGTGGCAGGTTTGTTACCTGTAGATCAATTCTTGCTTTTCCAATTTGCCGACCTTGGGTTTTGTTGATGGTTATTGCAAAACACAGTTTTATAGTAAACTGTATTCGTTTGAATTCAAAGAGGTGCAGTAATTAGTAGGTAGTAGTAGTTCTGTAATATTATTTGTTTTTTTTATTTTATTTGTATGGCTTTATACTGAAAGTCACAGCCAGACAATAAAATTCTAACACTGAATCGTGATTTACTTTAACTTACTCAATTACACGATTGATGTTTGCAGTCTGCACATCTACGTACTTGGCACATGTAATGAACTGAACGTTAAAAGCATTTAAAAGAGAAGAAATAATATGTCTTCATCATGAGCAGATTTTAAAGGGTGGCCAGCAACGGATGTACTATGTTACAAAAATAAGTTTCAAATTGAGGGTTTTCCCCTCATTTCTTAAGGCCAGAGTTAAACATGTTAATAATCAATGTAATAAGGACCTTCGTAGTAAGGAGTTGTGGGGTCACACTCTGGGTGCCCTCTGTGTGGAGTTTGAATGTAGTCCTGCATGGGATTCCTTTCACAGGCCACAAATACACAGATTAGGTGAAGTGATAATGCTAAATCTGCCATGATGTCATTGTGTGTTTGTGTTTAACTTAAAGTGGACTGGCACCCTGTCCAGGGATTGTTCCTGCCTCCACTTGTTGTTACTTGCTTGCTGGGGTACACTCCAGTGGGTTAGGAGGATGGATGGATCAATGAATAGTACAATCGGTCCTCCTCAAAGTAACTCATTCTTATATGTCGCCTTTCCTTAAAAACAGACTGTTTCTGATTTAGCTTGAGATAGATTATTTCAACTTGTATATTTTGAATGTCAGCAAAGCAGCTCCTAAGTAGTCAACGTGAGCAGTAGAAGGGGTAGTGTGTGTGTGCCCAGCGCTTAAGCCTGCCTTGTCCAAAAATTGGAGTGGTGATTTGATTAAAGCTCCATCAAACATCAGACTCACCCCCTGTTACACAATATTTGAAAAGCAAAAAAAGTGATATGTCTCCTTGTTGAAGCAAATAAATAACAGGAAACGACTGAACGTTAAAATCAATTAATCCCTGAATGCACCTGAATCTTGCACTATATATACAATTTCTAAGTTGTTAAAATAAGACGGTGCTTATTTTGCCACAGGAAGCAGTGCAGTGTCAACACTGTATATGGTGGGGATGGTGCGCTGCTGACCTCGACTCGGGACGTTGTGGGTCGGTGGGGGGAATACTTCGAAGACCTCCTCAATCCCATTAACATGCCTTCCAATGAGGAAGCAGAGCCTGGGGACTCAGAGGTGGGCTCCCCCATCTCTGGGACTGAGGTCACCGAGGTGGTCAAAAAACTCCTTGGTGGCAGGGCCCCGGGGGTGGATGAGATACGCCCGGAGTTCCTCAAGGCTCTGGATGTTGTAGGACTGTCTTGGCTGACACGCCTCTGCAACATCGCATGGACATCAGGGACAGTGCCTCTGGATTGGCAGACCGGGGGTGGTGGTCCCCCTCTTTAAGAAGGGGGATCGGAGGGTGTGTTCCAACTACAGAGGGATCACACTCCTCAGCCTCCCTGGAAAAGTCTATTCAGGGGTCCTGGAGAGGAGGGTCCGTCGGATAGTCGAGCCTCGGATTCAGGAGGAACAGTGTGGTTTTCGTCCTGGTCGCGGAACAGTGGACCAGCTCTATACCCTTAGCAGGGTCCTGGAGGGTGCATGGGAGTTTGCCCAACCAGTCTACATGTGTTTTGTGGACTTAGAAAAGGCATTCGACCGTGTCCCTCGGGGAATCCTGTGGGGGGTACTCCGAGAGTATGGGGGTACCGGCCCCCCTGATAAGGGCTGTTCAGTCCCTGTACGATCAGTGCCAGAGCTTGGTCCGCATTGCCGGCAGTAAGCCGAACCCGTTTCCAGTGAGAGTTGGACTCCGCCAGGGCTGCCCTTTGTCACCGATTCTGTTCATAACTTTTATGGACAGAATTTCTAGGCGCAGCCAGGGTGTTGAGGGGGTCCGGTTTGGTGGGCTCAGGATTGGGTCACTGCTTTTTGCAGATGATGTTGTCCTGTTTGCTTCATCAGGCCGTGATCTTCAGCTCTCTCTGGATCGGTTCGCAGCCGAGTGTGAAGCGGCTGGGATGAGAATCGGCACCTCCAAATCCGAGACCATGGTCCTCAACCGGAAAAGGGTGGAGTGCCCTCTCAGGGTTGGTAACGAGATCCTGCCCCAAGTGGAGGAGTTCAAGTATCTCGGGGTCTTGTTCACGAGTGAGGGAAGAATGGAGCGTGAGATCGACAGGCGGATCAGTGCGGCATCCACAGTAATGCGGGCGTTGCATCGGTCTGTCGTGGTGAAAAAGGAGCTGAGCCGCAAGGCAAAGCTCTCAATTTACCAGTCGATCTATGTTCCTACCCTCACCTATGGTCATGAGCTATGGGTAGTGACCGAAAGAACGAGATCGCGAATACAAGCGGCTGAAATGAGTTTCCTCCGCAGGGTGTCTGGGCTTTCCCTTAAAGATAGGGTGAGAAGCTCAGTCATCCGGGAGGGGCTCAGAGTAGAGCCGCTGCTCCTCCGCATCGAGAGGAGTCAGATGAGGTGGCTCGGGCATCTGATCAGGATGCCTCCTGGACGCCTCCCTGGTGAGGTGTTCCGGGCACGTCCAACCGGGAGGAGGCCCCGGGGAAGACCCAGGACACGCTGGAGGGACTATGTCTCTCGACTGGCCTGGGAACGCCTTGGGATTCTCCCGGAAGAGCTAGAAGAAGTGGCCGGGGAGAGGGAAGTCTGGGCATCTCTGCTCAAGCTTCTGCCCCCGCGACCCGACCTCGGATAAGCGGGAGACAATGGATGGATGGATGGATGGATTATTTTGCCACAGTTACAATACATAGGCAAACAAACTTAAAAAGCAACTTTTCTGTCATTTAAATATCAATAACAGTACTTGTGTATTTTCATAATTTCTAATTTTTAAACAGGTTTAATGTAAGTGCAACATGCTTCATATCTTAAATTCATATCACAAACAATTAACCATATTTGACATGGGATATGATTTAAATGTGAAGCAGTAGAGTTGAGAATCTAAAAAAATATGATTATTTCTTATGTTTCGTCTGGCCCTCAGACCTAAATGTCAAACTCCACATGATCATGATCATGAACTATGTACAAGGTCCACCCACTGTATGTTGTGTTCAAGGGGTATCCCTTTACTGAGTTGTGTAAGTGTTTAAACTGACCAAGGCATGCTGTCACACCTGGATTGTGTTGTACCCAGGACTTGAAGTGGGTACAGTCTCTCCTCCATGGGGGCACCCAGGTTGTCCACAATATCACATATATTTTACCACTAAGGAGAAAAAGTCTCCCTGCCCTGTTCTTTGATGTAATTATATATAAGTGCACTCAACAAACCATGGATGACAAACAACTTAAGATTTTTATGTATTTTAAACTGCATTGTGAGGAGTAAAAATAAACTGACAGAATAGGGCGTACTACATGTGCCCAAAGACACCACTTCATCCTCTACTTCTTCCTCCCTCCTTTTTTGCTTCTAATGAAGCAACACCTACTCTTATGGCACACTGCCTGGCACACACTGGAGCTTTATAGCATTCTTGCTAACTACGTCTTTGAGCTTCGACACCTTTTGTCTTTTCACTTCGGTTCTGCTAGTGCATAAAGAGACCAATCCCATTTTTATTTACAGTTCCTTCTCAGCACTAGCTAAGAAAGGACTCTGCATTAGTATAGTCTTTTCATGACAGTATTATTATTGATAAGTGTTGACAAAAACACAGGTTGGCTAATTTTATTTTTTCTATAAAATTTCCAAATTTCAATCAAATCAGTCAAAGTAAAAGATTTTGGGATATTTCGTTTTATCACTAAGTATTAAATTATTGAAATGACCTTTCATAGTGGATATCTATTGTCCTAGATGTACAATCTTGGTGAATTTCAGCCTTTTAAATAAATGGGAAATCGTGTTTTTGATTGAATGAGTGGGTGAGTGAATCAGTCTGTCAACCTTACTTTTTTATATATGTAAATTATACTGTATTATAGTGGCACTGTGAAATTGCATAAGTCTAGGGATGAGTCACAAGCAGTATGAGCTGGCATTCCATCACGTAAAAGAGCAGCTTCAACGCAAGCCTAAAAAATCAGAAACCCTACCAAAGCCGCATATGAATTCCAATTAGTGTGGCAAGAGTGAACGGCCATTTTAAAGTTATAACCCTAATTTTAAAGTTAGCAAGCTGCCCAGAAGAGTGAGAATCCTGTGGCACTTAGCAATAAATTGGTGTCAGCAACAGGATGAAAAAAAGGCCTTCAGTCCAACTTAGCATACTTGCTGAATGATGTGGAGATCTTCATGTGGAGTTGTTGGAGAATCTTGGGGCTGAGATCTAGGATCTGGAATGCAGTTTGCAGTGTCAATACAGAAATGAACACAGCTAAGAAACTGCTACCTCTGCAGCTCCACCACTGCGTCTCCATCTGCTAAGTTCCACTGGCCTGGGTGTGCGGCCACCAGCAGAGCTTCAGGTTTATGGAGCTGAGGAAACATGTAACAGATTGATTTGCCACTGAGCTCAGGTAAGCAGTGTGAAGCAGGACTGGTAGTAAAACTGCGCAGGTAAAGAATGAGGCAGATCGTAGAGGCATGACAGAGTAGCCATTGAGGGAGAGTCTCAAAGGCCATCAAGCTCTGTGAAGAGGTTTACTTGTATTCTGTTGTGTGTTGTATTTACTCAATTTTTTGACACCCATTACATTTCCAACCCTAGCTGGAAGGGGTCTCTCTCTCTGAATTGTCTTTCCCAAGATCTCTTCCATTTTTTTTTCCCCTACAAGATTTTTTGGGAGTTTTTTTCTTAGTCTTCTAAGGCAGGGATCCCCAACCCCCGGTCCGCCCCCCGTCTGACAGCCGGGCCGCGAGAGAACTGCCGGCAACGGCGACTCACTCAGACTTTTCAGAACGCTTGGCAGGCAGGGCTTTGCAGTGGTGCAGAGAGAGGAGAGAGACCGAGATGAGAGAGTATTACAACAAAGTATTTTTATGGTCCCGACAGTTTCCCCATATGACATGAGTCTATAGAAATCATGTTACTACGAAGTACATTCAACAGATGCTTTCATTACAACGAAGTGACCTTGAAATGCTTGAACGAATCATCCACAGAGTAGTTATATCTGTGGTCGCAGTTCAGTTGTGCATGTTTGCACAACGATCCCCAAACAGAAACATTGTAAAAAAATCTCTTTCTTCGAACTTTCCTCGTACTGTTTTTTTTTTTTTGCTGTTTTTGTTGTCTGTGGTTTTCAGTGATACCTTTTGCTTATTGCTTGTCAACATTTGAAAAACATCCATTGGAATTTAACTCATTGTCACCCTCCTATAGAAACAGCAGACACGAAGAAAAGATTGCAGTGTTAATGTTTGTGATGTGCAATCTGTTGGATTGGCAAATGTAAAGCATATGTCTTTGTTATATGCAAAAAAAGAAGAATAATCTCAGATTGCAAACGTATGCAAACTGCTTAATAACTTTAATAATAATAGAAATGTTATGTAAACTGTGTATAAAACTGCACCCCCCCCCCCCCCCCAACCAACCCCCCCGACTGGTCCGTGGAAAAATTTGCATCTAATAAAGTGGCCCTTGCTGTCAAAAAGGTTGGGGACCACTGCTCTAAGGGAGTCAAAGGTGGAGGTTGTCAAAAGCAGGGCATGTTAAAGCCCATTGAGGCATTTCTTGTATGATTTTAGGTTATACAAGGAATACATTGTTGTTGTCAAAGCTCTTTAATTGAAGCACTGTTTGCAACATCAGCCCAGTGAAGGAAGACAGCCAAGAGATACATCCGCAGGTCCAGAAAAGGAGGTTTGCCTACTCATGTAAAATGGACAGATCCTTACACAAAGGTTCAGGATTAAACACTCATTACAGTGCAGCAGTCAACATTCCTGCTGTGCCATCTGACAACAAAGTACTCAAGACCCCCACTTATGTGTCTTTGTCAACAACTGCATGACCACTTCAGAAATAAAGGCTACCTTACTGTTTCAAAGAGTTTGTGCCATTGCAAGCAGTTGGAAATTGTGAATTCGAAGGGAGGGCTTTGCAATGACGCTGAACAAGTTGCATCAGCCTGGGGATGACTCACCTCCAGAATGAGCAGGCATTGCATCACAGAAATGAACAGCTTCAGAGACATCTACGGGGGGACCTATAACGATTACAAGCCTGCTAAAGACCCAAATAGAATTCCAACTTGTGCAGCAACACTTTCTATCAACAGTGAAGACCCATTTGGCACCCGGTGTCGGCACTACAGAATTATACTATATTTCTAATCTTTTTTAAAATCCTATCAGGTGCTTATTGGCTTGATTCTTTTCAGTATATTAGTGAAACTCTCCTGTTTATGTTTTTAATTAAACTAGGGGGCTTTGCCCCCTGTTCGCTTCGCTCACCAACCCCCCTGCCTGCACTACACGCCAGCAACTTCACGTCTCTGCCACTTGCATATGTGGACTTCACTTTCACCAAACAACAAAACTTTTCATTCTCACGGATAGGCCTCATCATTGGGAAGAAACACTACTTTTCCCTGATGGCAACATGAATTAAATGATCTACAAGTCTCTGACTTAAAGTTTAAAGCCAAACAATATCTACATACTTCTGTCATATCACCTATGTCCATATATTTGATCTCTTTTCGCTTTTACCTTTTCGTCAATATCGCATTGAATTTTGATTCTGTGTTTGGAATTACATCATGACAACGCAACGCATAACTGCCCGTGAGTGAATATCGTTTCTTTCTCTCTACACGAACTGTGTCTGACAATAGCATTCACACAAATGAGAAATGATTGAACTGTGTGCATGGTTGTAAATGTTTTAGAGTTGGCCAGATCTCTTTGAATAAAGTCTTGTCTCGCGGGGCTTGAAATTTTCTCTCGCGGGACTTCATTTTCACTAAACAACAAATCTCTTAATTCTCACAGATACACCTCTTCATTGGGAAAAAAAACTACTTTTTCCTGATGGCAACACAAATTAGATGATCTACAAGTCTCCGACTTAAAGTTTAAATCCGAACAAAATTTTTGATCCCTTTTCGCTGTTCTGTTATTTCACCGAGTAATAATTTCCGCTTGTTTGCGGCTAATGCCATCTTTACTATCATTTTTTTGAGACTTTTGAATTTTCGTACTTCCATTATCTGTAACCTGCTCTGCATGTGTATTGCGCCAACGTTTTTGAATTCTTTACGACGTTCTACTTTGTCAGCTACTCTTTGTCTTTTATTTTCAGCTCTGGTCGTGGTTAAATCTCTTGGCACAAAGTCTCATCTTACGGGATGTGAAAGTGTCTCTCTGAGAAAGTCACGTCTTGTCTCTCTTCCCAATATTTTTTTTATTATAATAGGGAGACATTTGTCATGGGTGGCGCAGTGGGTAGTGCTGCTGCCTCGCAGTTAGGAGACCTGGGTTTGCTTCCTGGGTCCTCCCTGCGTGGAATTTGCATGTTCTCCCCGTGTCTGCATGGGTTTCCTCTGGGTGCTCCGGTTTCCTCCCACAGTCCAAAGACATGCAGGTTAGGTGGATTGGCGATTCTAAATTGGCCCTAGTGTGTGCTTGGTGTGTGTGTGTGTGTGTCTTGTGCTGGGTTGGCACCCTGCCTGGGATTGTTTCCTGCCTTGTGCCCTGTGTTGGCTGAGATTGGCTCCAGCAGACCCCGTGATCCTGTGTTCGGATTCAGCGGGTTGGAAAATGGATGGATGGATGGATGGACATTTATCATGTTTTCTTTATCAGCATGAGGTTCTAAATCCAGAAAAGTGTACATTGAATCCAAAATTCTTCAAAGCCCTTTTTTACAGACAACAAAATATTTTAGACTTCCTTTAACTTATTCATACATATTAAACTCTCGTTTTTATGAACTGCAGCACAATTGTACATGGGCTTTTATGAGTTCTACAAGGGGGCTTCGCCCCCTGCTCGCTTCGCTCGTCTACCCCCGGCGTTTTGAACCCGTGCCCGCTGGGCAGCCGTAGTTTCAGACGCGCGTTGTAGGAGCTTGCGTTGTTTTGAACCCGTGCTTGCCCTGCTTCTGCGGTTTGAGATGCGCGTTGTAGGCGTATATCCGTCAGTCGAGCTCGTTCGGTTTGAACCCGTGCCTGCTTTGCCTCCGCAGTTTCAGACGGTGGGTCGCATTCGGCGTTTTTTTATGATCCCAAGCAGCACATTATTCCTAACTTCACTCCGCAGTAGTGCCACACACAATATGGCGGTGATGCCTGCGCCTTCACTACGCAGTAGTGCCACTCACAATATGGCGGCAACGCCTGCGCCTTCCGTATTATGTCGGGTTTTACCATGCTGTGTAGGCACCTTTGCCTTTCGTAATTTCCAGCGCCTTCCGACGCGTGATGTAGACTCCTGCACCTTCCGGGTCTGCCTCCGCTGTGTGGTGTGGACATTTAACTGTCGCCTTTATATTCTGTATCTCACTGTGCATGTGTTTCGTGCCTAGGTTTTTTTGAAGCTGTTGCATTCCAGTTTTCATCATCTGTAACCTGCTCTCCATGTGTTTGGCCCCGTTCTTTAACCTCTTTATGACGTGTTACTTTGTTTCCTACTCTGTCTTTTATTTCTGACCTTGCTTTATCCTGCTTGCAGCATGTCAGATGGTTCGTAGTCTCTCCCGTTTCACTCTGGGGAGGGGGGCTTTGTATGGCGCCTGCGCACTATGTCTCCTGCGTCCACGGGCAGGTCCCTGCATCCATATCCGGTTTACCATTCTCGGTTAGTAATATGGATAAGAGTCACTATTAATGGAATTTGCTTAAAGCAATGGAATGAATAGCAACATTGGCAGGTTTAGATGAGATCCATTATTTTCCTTGTATATTGCACTTCACCTTGGACCTCAAGGCATTTTTACATGTATGTCACAATGGTTAGCAGGTGTGGTACCTGGGGCTCCTGCACATTACATGTACATTTTTTGTATGCCTCCTTCCTAAAACTGCAGGCATCATGTCCATAGCTGCTTTGTGTCCTGTGCCAAGTGCTAACAGTATCATCCCTAGCGGGATTAAGATTTGAGAATTGTATGGTATGCTATATGCAGTGTTACTTCTAAAAACTAGGCTGTGACTCCAGCAATTTCTGTTCAAATTAAAAACCTTATACATTACTTCATCTCACAGTTAAATACTCCCCTCTAGTGGAAGACTTTGTTTAATGCAACTGGCATTTGTTTCGTGATTGTATTTACAGGAGCTAAAGATGTACAGTATTGAGCCCTTTGGAGTTAGTAGTTTGTTTGTATTAATTGATCAGTAAAATATGATCTGATCTTCATTTAAGTCACAAGTATAGACAAACACTGCATGTTTAAGCTAATAACACAAAATAATTATAATCTCACTATTTTTCTTTTTCTGAACCTATTTATTTATTTACTTACTTATCTATGTATTTATGCATGTATTTATTTAAACAGCTTCTGTTAAAAGCCAGATTTCTCCCTGGAGACAAGTAAAGTTCTACCTTTCATGTCTTTATTGAACCTCCCCATCAACATTTACGCTGTGGATATGAATGTAGAAAAAGTTTTTGAACCCTTGGATTTAATAATTGGTTGCACCTCCTTCGGTGGCAGTATTCTCAATCAAGCTCTTCTGGAAGCTCTGGATCAGACCTGCACAACGTTCAGGACAATTTTGGAACATTCTTCCCTACAGAACTGCTTCAGCTCAGCCATATTCTTAGGATATCTGGTATGAATTGCTCTCCTGATTTAATTTCCCAGCATCTCTTCTGGGTAGGACTGGCACTCCAACCACTATAAAAAGAAAACCTCAAACTGTTTCAGTGTGGTGCTGAGGTGTTACCTGTTATGTGGCTGCACTCGGGTCCCAATCTGAGTGGTTTGTCATGTGGTTGGTGTGGCAATCAGCGCATGCTCCCAGCCTCCTCCTCCTCTTCTGGGTTAAGGTTTGAGCTCTGACTGGGCCACTCCAATAGGTAGATTTCTTATGTTGGAGCTATTTTGTAGTAGATTTACTTCAATGGTTATGGTCATTGTCCTTCTACATTACCTATGTTTTACTGATCTTCAGCTGGGAGACAGCCATTCTAACATTATGCTGCAGAATACCTTGATCATCTTGGAGGTTCATTTTTCCTTCACTGATGGCAGGCTGTCCAAGTCCTAAGGTATCAAAGTAGCCCAAGTTATGATGAACACCTTACTGCACCATTAGGATGATGTTTTCATGCCCTTTTCACTCCATATGTGCTGCTGTGTTTTCTTCAGTGATGTCCTGCCTTGGACACCATGCCTGTTCATTGTTTTGGGTATGATAGACTCATGAGCAGTGATGCTAATCTGTTTCAATGATTCCTTCAAGTCTTTATCTGTTACTCTAGTTTTTTGTTTGTTTGTTTTTTACCTCATTCAGCATTCTGCATTGTGCCTTTGAAGCCATCTTGGCTGGGTGCCCACTTCTAGGTATAAAAGACACAGTACTAAATTGTCTCCATTTATATGCAATTTGTCCTACTGTGGACTGAGGAATATCTAAACTCTTACAAATTACTTTGTAACCTTTTCCATGCAAATCAACAATTCTTAATCATAGATCTCCTGAGTTCTCTTTTTTTTGCAAGGCATGCTTTAAATCAGATGCTTCTTGAGAATATCAAAATGTTTGAGTCTTTTTTACAGGTTAAAGTAGCTCTAAACCACAACTTCAGTCTCATTTTCTTGACTGGAACCCAGGTTTTCTAACTCCTGTCTTCAGTTGGTTTTGTTGAAGTCTTTAGCCTAATGATGCACATTCTTTTTCCACCATGAATGTTTTTTTTTTGTGAATGTTTGAAAGATGTATTCAACACACACACAAAACAATGCAATGTTTATATTAATTCAATATTGCAACTTAAATAAAGGTCAGACCATATTTCATTTATACATTCATTGATTTATTTCCAAAGGGTTCAAATACTGTTTCTTGCTAGTGTATATCACAATTTTCATTCTAGAAATTGTATATGGTGTTATGCTTTAGAAATATTTCTTTAACTGTTACCATTTTACATGTAAGATGTTATATGAGTGTTTGAAGAACTGATTGTTGAATTCTGAATTCACAAGATATATGATAGGAAGCTAAAGGTAAAATGCAAAGCCTTCTGCTTAATTAATAACTGAACGTGGCATTTCTCTCTGTATAACATGTGAGCATGACTGAAACTGGAAGAGACACCAAAATACCTGAACCACATTTAATATGTCTTTACTAATGTTATCTAATGTATATTTCTAAATTGGCCCTAGTGTGTGCTTGGTGTGTGGGTGTGTTTGTGTGTGTCCTGCGGTGGGTTGGCACCCTTCCTGGGATTGGTTCCCCCCTTGTGCCCTGTGTTGGCTGGGATTGGCTCCAGCAGACCCCTGTGTTCAGATTCAGCGGGTTGGATAATAGATGGATGAATGGATCTAATGTATATTCTTTTTGGTTATATTGATTTACTAAAACAGTGTGAGCATGTATTGTCTGATAAACAACAAAGTTAATAAGTAGCCAATGATTTACACACAAAGTGGCATGGTGGTGCAGTGGTTAGTACTATTGCCTCATGGCTCCAATGCTTTGAATTTTGACCTTGGGCTGTGTTTGCACGTCCTTACAATGTCAGAATTTTTTTTTTTATTCCTGAGCACTCTAGTTTTCTCTCATATCCCAAAGGCATGCATATTAGAAAAATCAGTGACCCAAAATTGGCCCTTGGAGGTATGTGTGTGAATGGGACTGGTGGTGGGTGGACTGATGCGCTGCGTTGGGTTGCTCCCACCTTTGCTTAGTGCTGCCTGGATAGACACTAGTTTCCTGTAATGCCGAAATGGTTTAGCAGGTTATGAAATGGGTATATGAAATTTACAAAGAAAAATGTATATCTTGTAAACAGTGGGCAGCACAGTGATGCAGTGATTAATGCTGTTGCCCCAGAGCTACGTAGACTTGACTTTTTATTCATATCTGATCACTGTTTGTGTGGCATTTGCATGTTCTCTGCACATAACTGCATGTTTTCTTCAGGTATTCCAGTTTCCTCCCATATCCATCCATCCATTATCCAACCTGCTATATCCTAACTACAGGGTCGCGGGGGTCTGCTGGAGCCAATCCCAGCCAACACAGGGCACAAGGTCTCCTAACTGCGAGATCCCTGAGGTCAAATTTATTGGATGGTTCTTATTTAGGCAGATGTGGTTGCAAGTGTACTATACAAAGGATAGGACTAGATTTAGAATTAACTAGAGTTAGTTCTTTTCTTGTCTGTGATGCTGTTCAGACAGGCTTACTAACCCACAGCTGTCTATGTCCTTGTGTGAATATGCTCTGCAATTGACTGGAGATAAATTTAGAATTTCTTCCTGAATTACACATTCCTACAGTCCTGTACTAGATTTATAAAGAGGAGGGGTGGTCTTTTACCCATTTTAAAACAAAATTCTAATGCAAAAGAAACACACCCTCAGAATGGCAGTTGTCACTTCAGCAGCTGCTATACCACGTAAAGCACTCATGACACATTATTACGAATCTTTAACACCAGTGCCACTCATCTACTTTACATGGCATAGCAGCTGCTGAAACGACAACTGCCATTCTGAGGGTGTGTTTCTTTTGCATTAGAATGCTGTATAGAAGAGTATTTGGCATTCTGAGGGTTTGATTCTTTTGCATTTCCCTGTAACTGAAGTGGGTGAAGCTGCGCCTGAGGGCAGGACACAGCACAAGCAGAAACAAAAAGTATTTATTTATTCATCTGTTTATTTATTGCTTTATTTAATGAGCTTCTGTAAAAAGCCAAATTTCCCCATGAGGAAAATTATTGTTGTAATGGAAAAGCACTAGGGGGCTCTGCCCCCTGCTCGCTTCGCTCGCCAACCCCTGGTCTTGGGTAACCCGAAATAGATTTGAAAGAGATTATTGTCGGCGTAACCCGAAATACATTGATGAATGTATGCGATATGTGCCTGCATTGCTTGTGACATTTCAGACGCGCGCTGAAGGCGCCTGCGTTCATTGATTATATCCAGGCGGGCTCGTGTTTGTATCTCCGTCAGTTGTGGTCTTTCGTTTTGAACCCATGCCTGCTTTGCTTCCGCAGTTTCTGACGCGCGTTGTAGGCGTCTATGTACATTGTATTTGTTCACGTGGAGCTGTTTGGTTTTGGAGCCGAGACAGTTTTGCTTCCGTGGTTTCAGACGTGCGTTGTAGGCGCCTACGTCTATTGTTTTTATCCCTGCGGGCTCGCTTTTGTAACTCAGTTAGTTGAGCTGAATCGTTTTGGAGCCGTGACCGTGACTCCATTAGTTATCTGTTGTCTACCGTTAGTAATATGGATAATTGCACTTACTGTTAATAAGGAGCGTTTTCTGTGGTTGTACCGTTAATAATGCATCACTGTAATGTGATTCACATATGCTATATGGTTTGGATGTGTGAGGATGCCGTACGTTTAATACAGAGAGTTCGTGGCGCGTTGTTGCTTCATGTCCTATTCAGAAGCACGTTTTGGACGCCTGCGCCTTTCGTACTTTCCCGCGCCTTCCGTACTGAGCTCGTTCGTTTTGGAGCCGTGCCCACTTTGTCCACGGCATTTCAGACGCGCGTTGTAGGTGCTCGCGTTCATTGATTTTATCCAGGCGGGCTCGTGTTTGTATATACGTCAGTTGAGGTCATTCGTTTTGAACCCGTGCCTGCTTTGCTTCCACAGTGTCAGACGCGCGTTGTAGGCACCTGCGTTCATTGATCTTATCCAGGCGGGCTCGTGTTTGTATCGTTGAGCTGTATTGTGTTTGTATTTGGTGTAAAGCGTTCAGCAGTTTGTACAATCCCAAGCAGCACATTATTCTTAACTTCACTCCGCAGTAGTGCCACTCACATTATGGCGGTGACGCCTGCGCCTTCCGTTCTATCTTTATGGACCTGTGGGGCCTCCAGTTGACTCTGGGGTGCAGCGCAGAATCCTCTTTTGTGTGTGGCTGTGTCGTTAGTCGTTAGCTATGGGCGTGTTGTTGCTTCATTTCTCATTCACGCTAGTTGAGCTCTTTCGTTCTTGGGCCGTGACTCCTTCGTTCGCGGTGGATAAGACTTCGCTTGCGGTTTATGAGACGCGCGCCTGCGCAGTACGTCTCATGGTCCCATCGCTGTGTACCTGCGTCCATATCCGGTTTATTCTCGGTTAGTAATATGGATATGGAACCAGCCCGCCAATCTTGCTCAGTCCTCTAAAAGGCACTGCCTTCTGCTGAGTTTAGGTTCTTCGTTGTCCATTTAAAAGAAAGATACCCACTGTCTGTCTATTAAAATACAAAGTACTGTAGTGAAACTTTTAAAATTATGCTTCTTATTGTAAACTATTGACAACCCAGTACCAGGGTCTCTCTGCCCTTCTTAGTATACTGTATGGCTCTGTTGCCCACTAGCAGACTAACCTTGTCCACACAAGTGTCTGACTGTAGTCACATCTTACATGTGTGTACGGTCTATTAGTAGAACCACCCCTGCAGTTGGTTCTGTCCTAAAAAGGACCCCATTTCTGCTAACCCTCTTGACCAGAGGGCTAACACCCAAACCTAAAGCGCCACATACAGTACTCTTCCGAAAGTCTTTGCTAAGATGTTAGTATTGTTTAAATTCAGAAATCATACATGCATTTAATTGCATTCTTAGATCAACACTAAAACATTGAAAATGTACAGCAAATAAGCAATTCTTATAAATGTAAAAAATGGCAATGATACGTTTATTTATTGGCATTGTTTCTGAAATGTATCTACGAGAGTATAAGAACCTGTACAAATATAAGGAGACCGTTCAGTCCTTCAGTCATGTTGAAACAGATGACATCTGAAATGTCATCCAAATACTTGTTGGAATTCGTCAAGGTTTCCTCTTCAACTATATGACGTTGTATTAGTTCCAGATTCCCACGTACATTTATGAGAAACATTCCACAGAATACTGTACTGTATATGCATGCATAATAATTTCAAAATTGTCACTTTTTGGTGAACATTTTCCATTCCGGTTTAGCCTGTCTTGTTGATTTTTGCCAGTTGTCTTCACAGCTTCTTCCCGCCTCTTTGTCCAGTAATAAAATCAACTTTTGGAAATGCCATAATAAATCTTTTAAAGCACAGATTATAGTTCTGAGAATGTGCTGAATAGTCAAGAAGGCTGAAAGGGATGCTTTCAGAAGCTGCGAAAAAGCTTCACACATCCAGTCTAACCCATCAAGAAGGTGGTACACAGCCCTGGGCAAGTAAAATCCGGCAATGCAAAGCTGACGTACTCCCTCAAATGGATGTTGCTGTGCTTCATGAAAATGCTCTTCACAGGAATGGTACTCGCCGATTCTTTGTAAATCCCTTGCTTCCTGGTAGTGAATTAAAGCTAAAAACAGATGACAGCAGAAGAGGAAGATGTGATAAGGCACTTTGAAGACGTGTAAAGCGGAATTGCACAGTTGGAATAACATCCAGCAAAGAGGGAATGTGATGAGAAGTAGCTGCCGGCAGGCGTCGAAGAAATGTGACCCTGCCTGGCGAAACTCCTGAATAGTCCTGTCTGAAAACACAGTGACATAAGAATAAAACATCAGTATGAGCATGAAGCAAAAATGCACATAAATCAGATGAACCATTTATTATGTTTTTTTTTCTTAATAAACTGCTTTAACAAGTTAATATTTAAAGTTACCATACCAAGATATCATGATGGGGGGTGGCTGGTCCAATCCTACTAGAGTAATTAGTATTATGTCTCATAATTCAGAAAGTGGTTCACATACAAACGTTCCTGTAAGATGGCAAAGAGAATCAAATATTGCCAATTCTAAATGGAAAGGGAAGAAACCCATTGAAATGTTGGATATTGGAGCAGAAATTTCTTCAGTACATTAGGTGCCAGCAGGAAACCCCTGCATGTATAGATTGTCTCTGTTTTGCCAGTGGACTAAGAGTATGTTCACGCACATAAGCACCCCCTCTCAATCATAAAGGTCCAATTTAGGGTTTGTAATTTGCCTAAAATGAAGGAATAAAACTGGAGTACCAGAAGTACATACGCCACACAATGAGTGGCCAGCATTCAAATCCAAGCTAAAGGAGATGTGAGGCAGCAGCATTAGTCACTGTGCTCCTTGAGAAATTTGGCAGCTTTTTTGAAGTTCTTATATTTCTTTTGGATGGCTTGGTACTGTGGAGTTGCTAGTGCTCCTGCTTTATGCATCCAGCATTCTGGATTCTGCACCCATTTGTTCTTCCTGTGTCTGGGTGAGTTTTCCTCACACATCCCCAAAGATATACAGGTTAGGCTACCGTGTGTGAGTGTGAGTTTGTGTGTGAGTGAGCCCTGAGGTGGACTGGTACCCTGTTCAGGATTTTTACACTTACAGGTACAGTGCATCCGGAAAGTATTGACAGGCCATCACTTTTTCCACATTTTGTTATGTTACAGCCTTATTCCAAAATGGATTACATTCATTTTTTTCCTCAGAATTCTACACACAACACCCCATAATGACAACGTGAAAAAAGTTTACTTGAGATTTTTGCAAATTTATTAAAAATAAAAAAATTGAGAAAGCACATGTACATAAGTATTCACAGCCTTTGCCATGAAGCTCAAAATTAGGCTCAGGTGCATCCTATTTCCCTTGATCATCCTTGAGATGTTTCTGCAGCTTCATTGGAGTCCACCTGTGGTAAATTCAGTTGATTGGACATGATTTGGAAAGGCACACACCTGTCTATATAAGGTCCCACAGTAGACAGTTCATGTCAGATCACAAACCAAGCATGAAGTCAAAGGAATTGTCTGTAGACCTCCGAGACAGGATTGTCTCGAGGCACAAATCTGGGGAAGGTTACAGAAAAATTTGTGCTGCTTTGAAGGTCCCAATGAGCACAGTGGCCTCCATCATCCGTAAGTGGAAGAAGTTCGAAACCACCAGGACTCTTCCTAGAGCTGGCCGGCCATCTAAACTGAGCGATCGGGGGAGAAGGGCCTTAGTCAGGGAGGTGACCAAGAACCCGATGGTCACTCTGTTAGAGCTCCACAGGTCCTCTGTGGAGAGAGGCGAACCTTCCAGAACGACAACCATCTCTGCAGCGATCCACCAATCAGGCCTATATGGTAGAGTGGCCAGACGGAAGCCACTCCTTAGTAAAAGGCACATGGCAGCCCACCTGGAGTTTGCCAAAAGGCACCTGAAGGACTCTCAGACCATGAGAAAGAAAATTCTCTGGTCTGATGAGACAAAGATTGAACTCTTTGGTGTGAATGCCAGGCATCACGTTTGGAGGAAACCAGACACCGCTCATCACCAGGCCAAAACCATCCCTACAGTGAAGCATGGTGGTGGCAGCATCATGCTGTGGGGATGTTTTTCAGCGGCAGGGACTGGGAGACTAGTCAGGATAAAGGGAAAGATGACTGCAGCAATGTACAGAGACATCCTGGATGAAAACCTGCTCCAGAGTGCTCTTGACCTCAGACTGGGGCGACAGTTCATCTTTCAGCAGGACAACGACCCTAAGCACACAGCCAAGATATCAAAGGAGTGGCTTCAGGACAACTCTGTGAATGTCCTTGAGTGGCCCAGCCACAGCCCAGACTTGAATCTGATTGAACATCACTGAAGAGATCTTAAAATGGCTGTACACCGACGCTTCCCATCCAACCTGATGGAGGTTGAGAGGTGCTGCAAAGAGGAATGGGCGAAACTGGCCAAGGATAGGTGTGCCAAGCTTGTGGCATCATATTCAAAAAGACTTGAGGCTGTAATTGCTGCCAAAGGTGCATCGACAAAGCATTGAGCAAAGGCTGTGAATACTTATGTACATGTGATTTCTCAGTTTTTTTTATTTTTAATAAATTTGCAAAAACCTCAAGTAAACTTTTTTCATGTTGTCATTATGGGGTGTTGTGTGTAGAATTCTGAGGAAAAAAATGAATTTAATCCATTTTGGAATAAGGCTGTAACATAACAAAATGTGGAAAAAGTGATGCACTGTGAATACTTTCCAGATGCACTGTACATTTATTTGCTTAGCAGATGCTTTTATCTAAAACGACTTACAAAAGCAGTCAATATAATCAAGAAAACATCAATCTGGGGGACTATTTTGGTACAAGTGTTTACAGGTCAAGGTTACAATATTGGTAATCACAAGGGAAGAGCTCAGAACTAAAACTTTTCTGCCTTGCGTCCAGTGTGGCCTACTGTTACTCTGATTTGGATTAAGTAAATTAAAGAATGGGGTGGCATGGTGGCGCAGTGGGTAGCACTGCTGCCTCACAGTTAGGAGACCTGGGTTCGCTTCCCGGGTCCTCCCTGCGTGGAGTTTGCATGTTCTCCCCATGTCTGTGTGGGTTTCCTCTGGGTACTCTGGTTTCCTCCCACAGTCTAAAGACATGCAGGTTAGATGCATTGGCAATTCTAAATTGTCCCTAGTGTGTGTGCGCATGCCCCCTGCGGTGCGCTGGCGCCCTGCCCGGGGTTTGTTTCCTGCCTTGCGCCCTGTGTTGGCTGGGATTGGCTCCATCAGACCCCTGTGACCCTGTAGTTAGGATATAGCGGGTTGGATACTGGATGGATGGAAATTAAAGAATGTTTCATTATTTTATTGAATGTTTGAGGGACAGAAGTCATTGTCCTGTCATAGGTGTTTACAGAAATAAGATAATTAGACAGATTTTCAGCAATAAGTAATATGACTATTTTTTTTTACTAATTTTTATTACTATAGTAGTATATCTTTCCGAATGCTTTCATAACTACTATGATTTCAGGTTTTATGTGCCATCAGAAGCTTAGTAGTTAAATGAAATAATATCCTTATAATATAATAATGTTTTTTCTTCCACTTTTCCTTACCAAGATCTGTGGTTTCCAATTTTTCTAAGCTCATTTCAGAGCTCTAAATTATGTGTTTTTCACAATGCTCTAAAAGGCTGCTGCCTTATTTGTGTTTCAATAGTTTAGTTCTTTGCCAAGCAGCTAATTTATTGACAGACACTGCAGAGGATGCAAAATGCCCTCTGAGGATGGGTTAATATATCATCATTTATACCTATTCCCACTTTTTATGAATTGCTTGTCTTTTCATAATTATTCAGGCAGAATTTAAACAGCAACCTTTGATCGGCCCACTGAGTTCTAACACAAGACACATACTGATGACATCTCCTTGAAGTGAAAAAATGGTAGGAATGTTATCTCCAATGATTATTGTACTGAAACAGAGAAACAAGGAACCTAAATAATTAAACAATCTTCAATGACAACAGTGGAACAGCTTCCCTTGTATCATAAAACAGAAAACCAAAGCAGAGACATATTTACTGTGTAAATACATTTTAGATCTCATGGGGTTTACGTCAGTGTTTTAGATACTGGAGCCTCACATCATGTTGTTCATTTCATTATTGGATTTCTAACATTTATTTTATGTTGAGGGCGGCACAGTGGTGCAGTTGTAGCAGTTAGAGTTTAAATTTTCTAACCGTATTCCACACCCTGTTGAGTGTGTGTGTGAATGTGTGTGTGTGTGTTTTCACCCTGCAATGGACTGGCACGCTGTCCAGGGTTAGTTACTGCATGGGGCTGGATTAAGGAGATTAGAAAATGACAGGACAGTTTACATTACGATATCTCTAAGTAATTTTTCAACTATTAGATAGATAGATAGATGGATGGATGGATGGATGGATGGATGGATGGATGGATGGATGGATAGATAGATAGATAGATAGATAGATAGATAGATAGATAGATAGATAGATAGATACTTTATTAATCCCAAGAGGAAATTCACATACTCCAGCAGCAGCATACTGATAAAGACAATATTAAATTAAAGAGTGATTAACAATGCAGGTATACAGACAGACAATAACTTTGAATAATGTTAACGTTTACCCCCCCTCCTCCCCCCGGGTGGAATTGAAGAGTTGCATAGTGTGGGGGAGGAACGATCTCCTCAGTCTGTCAGTGGAGCAGGACATTGACAGCAGTCTGTCGCTGAAGCTGCTCCTCTGTCTGGAGATGACACTGTTTAGTGGATGCAGTGGATTCTCCATTATTGACAGGAGCCTGCTCAGTGCCCGTCGCTCTTCCACAGATGTCAAACTGTCCAGCTCCGTGCCTACAATAGAGCCTGCCTTCCTCACCAGTTTGTCCAGACATGAGGCGTCCCTCTTCTTTATGCTGCCTCCCCAGCACATTACCGCGTAGAAGAGGGCACTCGCCACAACCGTCTGATAGAACATCTGCAGCATCTTATTGCAGATGTTGAAGGACGCCAGCCTTCGAAGGAAGTATAGTCGGCTCTGTCCTTTCTTACACAGAGCATCAGTATTCATTATTATTATTATTTTAGATACCTAAAAATTAGTTCAAGCATAGGGGCCCGGTCTTTCCAATAGGGCTTCATTTCTGGCTTTCAGGTGTTAAGAATTTGTTTAAAGATATCTGCAGGTAGCATGGTGGTGCAGCAGATAGTGAAAGTGATTCACTAAGAACTTGGTTCTCAGCTTATGTGAAATTTATAAGTTTCTCCTACGTTCAAGTGGGATTTTTTCTTCATATTTCATTTTGTTTTTCACTGGTGCCAACATTTTGTGCCTTTGTTGTTATGAACTGGTAGTCCGTTGTTAAGGGATGTGACTTGTGACTCACTAGGGAAATGGTAGAAAACTTGATACAGTCCACTTCTTGGTCATTTGAGATTGCAAATAAAACCCAACTTTTAAAGTACTGACTATGAATTTTGGCTTTCTTGGGCATGGATAAAAGAAAGGACCAATCTTTGGTTTAGAATTTCAGCTTTTCACATATTCCTATCTATCTCTTAGTTATTTTAAAGCAGGAAATCATACCTGAGATTTGTTTTTTGCATATTTAGTCTGTAGGTTCCATTTTGTATTGTGTTTCTGAATGATAATCACCAATTAGTGACCTTTACATGACAATTTTTGTAGTGTTTGACTTCCACTCCATTCAACATTACCTGCTCCTTTCTGGTTCATCCACTGCCACCAGTAGCACAACCACATTCCTGTGTGTGGGCAGTCTTCTTCAGTTCCTACTTCCGATTCCCATTATTTTTCTGTTCTATATTATTCTGAGCATTTTTGAACAGGAATATTTTGTTTTTTAATTACTTGTTTATCTTTATCATAATGACAATAAAGTCATCTCAATGCCATTTTGTGCAAGTTTATTTATGAGTTACTATGCATATTGCTGGCCATGTGACATGGAGGTCATATGATATTTTATGTTATCTCGTCCCATCTATATAAGATGGTGGCTTATAGCCTATCTTTTGGATATTTAAAAGCGAAATTCTCGCATATCATATACTTTATGTTTAGATAGGGAAATTACATTTGTTGGTTTTAGCTCATGAATTTTAGCTAGTCTTTTGACCTTAGAAATTTGTGTGATGTGGTGGCTGTGGTTTTAGAATTTTAGCCTTCAAGCGTACCAACATTCTGCTCAGTTTTCTTGACTATGAATTTTCCGGTTTCCCTAAATCTTTCTCCTCATCCTTTTCTTTTAATTCCTTTATTGTTGTGACAAAGCCATGTTTATCTGTTTATAGATGTATATGCTTGGTTTAAACAGTTGTGCTCACAGTGGCAGGATCACACGTGAAAGTCTGGACAACCACCAGGCTTTTTGTGTGAACAAGAGTGGGGGGAGCTGTCGCTTTAGAGTTGCTGTGTAGCTGCAGGGGTATGAAAATAACAGAGAGGTTAAGAGAAAAGCTCTGAGTGAGCTGTGGCACTAAGAGTGTGCAAGACAAGGGTACCTGTACGATATTCATGAAGGTACCTGGCTGAGAGGGCTGCATGAGTGCATAGCAATGAAGCATACACACATAGTCAGATCTTCAACAATGATTGCAGTTGCCTGCTTGAGGTATGCAGCATCGTGAGTATGGTGTAGTGCATGCCCATTGGCGGAGTTTGATGGAAGTCCACTGGGACTGGCAGAAGAAATCCCAAGGATGTTTAAAATGGCGTAACAAATGCTAGAGTGTATGTTCTTCGTCATCTTCAAAAGGTGCTTTGCCATCTGTGTAGCAGTGGCCCTCTGAGTAGCCAGAGTGGGAAGGGTGTTGTGGAATCTCTTTGTGGGGTTCATCAGCCTGTGTAAGGGAGCCTTCTGATTTACCTGATGTGAGAAGTTTCAGCAGTGCTGGTAGCCAAGGAGACACCTGAATTAAAATGATATGGTGAGGTGAGAAGTGGAATGGGTGAAGGGCACTAGAGAGCTGAAGCAAGCATTCTGATTAATCCTTTAGAGTGAAGGTGATGCTGAGCAGGGAGAAGAGAGCTCTGACTTACCATAAGAGTGGATGTGGAGCAGTCGGGTCAAGTGTGGTGAACTAAGTTTATCCCTTTTGTCCAGAAGAGGTTTTTCCAAGAGGCACCTGTAGCCGTTGGAGTATAAAGCGAGTTCAAGCACGGGTAAAATGTGTGCCGAAAGAAATCTCTCAGTCCAAAAGTTTGTTTTAAAATATTTAGTGAAAATTCAGAGCAAATAATCCAAACAAGAATAAAGAAAAAAGTTGTTACACATGTAGAATAAAAGGAAAAAAAAGGAAAAATGTATCTTCTCTAAACTTAGCTTTTCTTGTAAAACTTTAGTTGTTTCTATACTTAAAGATTGTTAACTTCTTCTGTACGCTTTAAATGTACGGTGCGGCACTTAAAATGAAGTGCTTTGTCTTACATGTTACTGAACATAAAACACGCACACAAGATACGCAAGGCTTGAAAGGCATGAATGGCATGGTTTGAAACCATGTGCCCTCTACCCCTTACACATGGCAAGACTGATCACTAACTGTGAATAATGTTTAGTCAGAGAAGTTAGAAATAGCTAGAATATACCAGTTCAATTCAACTTATGGGGGTTATAGGAACCTCCCATAGATTATGCACTATCATTTAGTAAAACATTTATGTTTCTTATGTAACTAGGAAATGGCTCTTACAGCACCTTTAGAGAGGTTTCTTAAGTTTTATTTTTAGACAATTTCTTTTTTCTATATTTATTTGATGTGATTTTTTTTGAAAATCATTGCACTTGAAATAAGTGATTAATAAGTGTCATCTGTAACACTAGACTATGTGAAGTTTCTGCACTGTCTTTAATACATTTTTTTTGTATTTGTGCATATCTGGTGTCTGTGTTATTCTTTGCTTCCCTAGTTTATCCTCATTTTCATGAACTACATGAAGCTTGAATTCTATCTGTAATGCGGTCATGTAGCACGGAGTCTCACAAGTGTGCATTCTGCCTTTCACAGATTGCTCACAATATTCCCTTCTTCCTGAAATAGAGTGTGTTAAAAGATGCGTCCAAGAAAACTCTGGTTTTGAGTTGCTTATTTAATATTCCTTTTCCTTGTTGACTTTCTCCCCTTTTGATCTGATTTCTTGCAGATTATAACAACAGTAATAACTTTAGAAAAAATAACTGTAAAACGTGAATCCTGTGTTGTATATAATGCATACCGTTTTCAGAATTATGATTTATCCTTGGAAAGATTCAGGAAAGTTGAAGATTAATTAGCCATCTAGGAGGGAATGATACATTACTGATAACTGTGAAACATTTCAAGCAGAAGCTGAAGGCAAGTTCCTGTAATCTCTAGAATTGTGTGTTTCATAAAATATAAAATGTGGAGCATTTTTACACAAAGAAGGGCTTTAAAACATAAAAAGTATACAGTAAGGAATGATAGGCTTGCTGATATGATTCTACTAATTAGAGTTTTTTTCTCCTAAAATGGGTGACACATTTGTTAATGCTGCTGAATCACATCCAGCTTTAGTAGACTAGAACCAAACCTCTGCCCACTCACTTTCAGTCATGTCAGCCTGGGTTTCCAGCAGATACTTAGTTTATTTCCTGTAATGAGAATACAATCTATGTTTTTTTCAGTTTATTACATGAGACTTGTACTATTTAACTGGCATGCTTTATTTTGAGATTAATTAGATATAGTTTTTAAGTGAATAAACTGTGTGACAGGGACTGTAATGTAACTACATTATAGAGCTCATAAGGGAAACTAGCATTACTTTTATTTGTGTGTTTTTAAATAGACAGTCAGCAGAGGAATGGCAGAAGCAAAATACATGCAGGCACAGGACAGGATGTTCTGACAAGTAGGCAATTAGCTCAATGACATCATACTGCTGTTAAGAGGAGGATGGGTGGAGAACCGGCAGAGGCTAAACTTTGAATAAAGACAAGGTTTTAGGGCAAGCAAGGGAGATAAACTTTTTAAAAGACATTGTAGGCCAAGTGTATTACCATTTTAGAAAAAAGGTCTGTTAGATCTGTTCTTCTTTTGAACCATCAGCTAAACAAATTGACAGTGATATTGATGAGATGCAAACTAGACAAGAACCCTAGGAATATGCAAATTCAAAGCAAATGTTAGGAAGAAGTGTTATTATTTAATAGAATGGCTTATATTTAAGTTCAGATAAACTAATCAGAGTGTATATGCTTTTAAGAAGATGTTTAACAATGGCTTTTGGGGACTTTGTTGTTAAACTTGTTTCTCATAATTTGGTTAAAATAACTTTGGGTTGACAGAAGAATATTTCTAAAAGTAAATTCTCAGTTGACCAATTTTTACTAACATCACTTTCTAAAAATAGCTATCAAGTCACAATATAAAAGGAAGCAAGGCTTTTGTAAGTAAAATAGGTTAATACAAGTAAGCCCGCGATTCACTAGCGAATCGGAAATCCAAGAATGGCAATCAGTTTCTGTTCCGTCCGATATTTGGATGGATGACATATCATGGAGGGTGGGTGCGTCTGGGGAAATGTCATTTAATTCAATAAGCATATCTGTACTAAAGCAGTTTTGTTTTGTGGAGACGTGATTCTGTTGCCTTTGCTGACACCGACTGCTGGCAGAGTGGAGCACAGCACGTGTAGTTTACAGGTTGTGGTGTTCGTGTGCCAGCCACTGGGTCGGGGAAGCTGCTGGATTTGAGTCTGTGACTGTTATGTGATCTTTGTGTTGTTTGGGCGCCACCTACTGACTCTGGGAAGCCGCTGCGTTTGACTCTGGGGTGTGCGCCACGGCGCAATATGCGGCTCAGTGGGAAGCCGCTGTGTGATGACATATCATGGAGGGTATATGCGGTGGTGTGGGCGGTCGTGTCAGGGCGGCTGTACAACCTGGCGTGCACGCTTTACTAGTTCACAGGCATGGTAAAGTTTCCATTTAATTCAATAACCCTATTTGAACTAAAGCGGATTTTTTGTGTGGGCGCCTTCGTTCATTGTTTGTATCCATGACTGTACAGGTTGTGTTGTCTGGGCGCCACCTACTGACTCTGGGAAGCCGCTGCGTTTGACTCTGGACTCTGGGGCGGGCGCCAAGGCCGCAGTGCGCATGCGCCTCGGTGCGTCCGCCGTGCATAAATTAACTGTGGTTTAGTAAGATAGATAATTGGAACCTGCCTCCAGTAGTTGGAAATAATGGATCATTATTTATGATCCCAGCCTGTCATCATCTGGAAAAAGAAGAAGGAAAAGAGAGAGGCAAAGACTATGCAGCTTTTGAGAGAGGTTTATGAGAGCCAGATGAAATGGAACGATGATACACAGCTTTTAATATGAGAGTGCAATGTTGGTAGGAGAGAGAAATGTATTTTAGATCCATTCTAAACTGGCCATATGTGAATATGTTAGTAACTAAGTATTCACTGTAATGGTCTGATCCTCCATATAGGGTTGGCTCATGTCATAATGCCACTGGTATGGATTCCAGCCCCTCATGACACTGCACTGAATTTTATGTTTAAAAATGGATGTATAGACACCTCTAATATACTGAACAAAGAGTGAAAGCTAATTTCCCTGTGGATTGTCAAAATGAACACAACAACTGAATATTTTCAGCAAAAACAAGAATCTACAGTGAATCAAGGTTACCAGGACTATGGAATCCAGGTTCCAATTAATTTATAATGATTACTGCATTAGGACAGGGTGATAGTTGCTGACACATCTGACCCATCATTTGAGGCTTGCGATGGCTTGGGAAATGCTTTCTTATCACATACTAGACTCTCTTAAATGGTAGGGTCAACAACCTGAACATTTTTATTGACTTTTACTGATACTTTACTGCAAACCACTTAGCATACAAATATTGCATTAGATCTGAGTCACAGCATCTGAAATGTGAATGTGTAATCTTCTGCTCACTAACATTTCTTCTAGGTTAAAGTCAAAATTATTTAGGCCATGAAACTTGTTTTGTTGTTCATGGTAGAAGTGGCATTGTCTCTTTTGTTATTGAAGTTTACAGATCACTTAAATGTAATACAAAATTGTAATATCTTAGCAAAAAAGAATATCTGCTCTCCAATTTTTGTGCCCATAACAGCTAGTTTATGACCTGCAGAAAAAACACCTTTGAAAAATAAGCAGACTTTCTTTGACTCGAGTCCTGATTTTTACTGATTGTTTCAAGAATGGTAAACCTGGTGATGAAAATATAAACTGTTTGAGGAAAAGTGGTATTTCATAGCCTTTCTATAATTATAATGGGAATAACTGCCATTTCCTTCCTTGAGTTTGTGTCTGTTATGGGAAGGGATATAAAAAAAAACTTTCATACTTAAAGTCTTTTATTAAATAGGTAAGAATACAAAAAAGAAGTAAAACATCCAAAATTGTCAAAAACTCAAATTATGGGTTTCAAGAAACAGGAACACAATGTAAAAGTTGTTTTAGTTCTGTGCCTTTTTTGCTTGGTACAGTATGTGCTAATTTTTAATAGAGTTTTGAATAACCAAGAATTCAATGTCATTTTAAATTCTACCTTCATTATTACTCTATTTGCTGTGATTGTGTTGTTTATTCTTGGTTTTAGACAGACAGACAGACAGACAGACAGACAGACAGACAGACAGACAGATAGATAGATAGATAGATAGATAGATAGATAGATAGATAGATAGATAGATAGATAGATAGATACTTTATTAATCCCAAGATGAAATTCACATACTCCAGCAGCAGCATACTGATAAAGAAAATATTAAATTAAAGAGTGATAACAATGCAGGTATACAGACAGACAATAACTTTGAATAATGTTAACGTTTACCCCCCCCCCCCCCCCCCCGGGTGGAATTGAAGAGTCGCTTAGTGTCGGGGGAGGAACGATCTCCTCAGTCTGGGCGGAGTGGTGGCTCTGAGGCTAAGGATCTGCGCTGGTATCCCGAAGGTTGCCAGTTCGAATCCCCATCACTGCCAAAAGAGATCCTACTCTGCTGGGCCCTTGAGCAAGGCCCTTAACCTGTAATTGCTCCAGGGGCGCTGTACAATGGCTGACCCTCCGCTCTGACCCCAAGGGGTATGCGAAAAACTAACAAACACTGTTGTAAGTCGCTCTGGATAAGAGCGTCTGCTAAATGATGTAAATGTAAATGTCTGTCAGTGGAGCAGGACAGTGACAGCAGTCCTTTCCCAAGGGGAAATTCAAAACGGAGCTGCTGAAAAGGCTGCCACTCTCGGCGGCGCCTGACTAAAAAGATATAGTTTTAGTTTCCTTTTTTATGAATATTCATCATATTCCCTCTATTATACGTTTAGAGTTTTAAGGTTACTTTCTCTCTGTCAGCTCATTTGCTAATGCATTTTGGGACATAGTTTTGTGGCCAGTTGCCTATTTTGAGAGTTTTCCCTTCTTGAAGCCAGCATGTGAAGACTGTAGTAGAGAACTCCTCACATCATTATGATGAATCTTATCACTTTGGACTTGTTATTTTATTTTATTGCTATGTTTTACAAAATAGCACAGCACAATTTGTATTTTGGATGAGTGCTGGTATTTTGGGATGCATTGTAACAACATGATGGCTTGTTGCTGTGTTGGGTAACATCCATCCATCCATCCATTTTCCAACCCGCTGAATCTGAACACAGGGTCACGGGGGTCTGCTGGAGCCAATCCTATCCAAAACAGGGCACAAGGCAGGAACCAATCCCAGGCAGGGTGCCAACCCACCGCAGGTTGGGTAACATAATTGCTGCAACTATATTTAAACCTTTATCATATATCTTGTGAACATCCCAGATTATGGATACATTTATTTTATGCAAGGATACTACAAAACACACAAGCAAGTGTTTAACATTTTGATTATCACATATGGGTTCAATGAGAAATTCCAGCAGTCACAGATCCAAATAACAAAATAAAAGGATCTTGTTGTTTTAGGCTGTGCAGTTATTCATCACTGAGGGTAACATAACTTAGGGCTGTAGAATCAGTCTATCTATCTCTCTATCTCTCTGTCTATCTATCTCATCCATCTATGTAATCAAGTCCTAATGGCAGCTTCCACAACCAGAAAGATTTCATACAGGCAAAAAATACAAACTATGGCATATTTTTACATAAACTTTATACAGGGACGAATAAACAAAAGAGACCAAAACAAAATACAAAATTAAATAGACAAAATCTGGTGGCCTTTTAGGCCTACCTTACCAGGTTCAAGCTTTGTCTTTCTAGTGGTGTGGCTCACTGACTGACCTATCTCAAATCTTGTCCCTCTCTGCTTATTCCCAGACCATCACCTCTCTTCCTCCTCTTCCTTCATTTTACTCCAGTTCCTCCAGTTTACTGCTATGGTTACTTCCAGCCAAGGCACAGGGTCTCTGCAGTGGTCAGGAGCAACCTTCTGTTTGCCTCAGGGCCTCCCGGCTAGAAATGTCTTTAGCAGCTCTTGGTGTTGCTACATGCTTCCAAGTCAGCTCTCCAGTTATCTGATATGGAAAGTGTGCTTCAAATGACCAGTAGCTTGGTGACATGTGAAAGTGTACCCCCTTCTGCTCTGGCATTGCATACTTCCACCCCGGCTATCTCTCACGTTTTTTCTCCCTCTCACATTTATGCCCTTCAGGGGTACACAGCATACATACAGTAAAGGGCATACCTGGCTATAATGGTCCTGTACTTCCACACTGGCATGTGTGTTTGACTGTTTTCTGTTACCAGTATTGTTCTCTCACTCTTCTGGACACTTTCTACAGAGGCTGCTACTGCCCTGTGTCAACGTGGTGGTGCCACTTCCCATTTTAATTCCTTGCTAGCCAGGCAATTTTGTCTCTCTTTATATATTGCCACACATTTGGGAGTCAACTCCTGGGCTCTTCTAATGAGAATTCCATTATGAGTCAAGGGTTGGCACTGTTCCCTAATGCCTCTAGTCTCCTTTCTCCTGTAGACCTGACAACCGTTGACTGGAAGACATGTGACATCACTTCCGGGTTACAGTTCCCTGAGCTCACCTCTTTCTGCCTTGCACAACTCTTAACTGGTTCCACCACCACCTTGCCTCCAGTCTTGTAATAGACTCACATCTGTCAAGACATTATTTGTTACACATTTTAAATTGTGTTTATTATTTTGCTTTGCAGTTATATGGGGGTTGCCTAAGCATGCCCCAAATCTTTTTTTCTTTTACAATATATACTGTATACATATTTTGATGATTTAGGTCAGTGGTTCCCAAACTTTTTCGATTCTAGTCGCCCTTGCTGAATCCAAGTTTTCCCAAGGCGCACAAAGTCAAATTCTAGTTTGCGAAATAGCCAATAACTTTTTTATAATTAAAGGGTTAAGTAAAAATAAATAAAACACATATTTGAGATCACAAAAAATGTAATTAAACATGATTGAGACGCTGTGCCTCACGGAGCCATATAAGAACGAGCTGGCACAGAAGGAGAGGGAAAAAAAAGAGACGAAAAGGAAAATAAAAAGGCTTGGAGAGCGAGAGCGCGGCATTGAGGAGAAAGAAAGAGGACGAGCCAGCCAGCCAGCATGAATGAAAGAAGTCAGCGCGAATCTATGTGCCACCTTGTAAAATGCTAACAATGCATTGCTTGGTGTTGATGCCTGCTTATAAAAAAATACATTTTGTTGATTTAACTCTTTTAACTTTCTGATAAAGTAGTCACGAGATTTACTAATCATGCTGGGATGATTGGTTTTTAAATGGCATTTCAACTTACTTGGTAGCATTCACTCTGGTGCCAAAACTTTCATACACATTACACACTGCAGCCTCTCTTCAATATTGACTTCTGTCAAGGTAAAACCAAAGTCCAAATAACTGTCATCATATTTTTGATAGTTGCGCTTCTTCACACTCTGGTTGACTCTGCCATTGGTTGACGGTGTGCCCTCTTTATTTTCACTCTCACAATGCTTAATACTGTTTAGTAAAAACCGATCCATCTTTAAAAATACACACGAGAAGGAATACTTCAAAAACTTCACTTGACTTAATCACAACAATATATGGTTGATACAATCTCCGAAAACTAATTCAGTACTAAGACCATGCGAAACCGACAGCTATTTATATATGAATGTAAAGTATTGAGAAAGTTCGACAAACTAATAAAATAATCAAGAAACTTAATTATTGTAGAGCACCATCTAGTAACCATTTATAGAGGCTTCCGCAAAACAGTTATTACTAAGTGAGTTACTGGTTTGCATCAGGTCCGCCAGATGTCGTGTCCTATCACAATGAATTGAAAATGGAAATAAAATGATGAAAATTTTGCAATATTTTGTGAGGAGGCCATGACTCTTTTGAGAACCACTGATTTAGGTGATTGTTGTATGCAGTGCTACAGACTTAATCTCGCTTCTACTTCAAATTCTTGCATTAAAATGTGTGTATAGCACAATGGTTAACAACATGGAGTTGCAACACCAGGGACCTGAGTTCAGTTCCAAAGGTGGTCCTTGAATTGAATTTTTAGATTACCCAATATCTGCTGTCACACACGTGCGCATGGAAGGCAGCTAAAGGGCTTGGGTAAGGGCAGTTCCGAGTCATACCGAGATGTGGCAGAGTGCACTGACTCTTTTTCTCCCTTTCCTGCAGACCATTCACGGGAGATTCCACCTGGCCCTCTTGACGTCACTTCTGGGTCCGAGCCTATGGCAGCTTCGGCCCCTGTGATGTCACGTCCAGGCTCAAGCCTATGGCTGAAGACCTTCATGACCCCCCGACCCCTTTGATCTCATTTCCTGTTTTCCCCTTTAAAAGCCTCTACCGTTTCCCTATTCCCTCAGTTCTGTTTTGGACTCGTTTGTGTGCACATCAATGCTGTATATATTTTTGCGACTTTGCAGCCAGGATACCAATTACATGGGTGGCTGCCCCAAAACTTTCTATGTCTCTGAGTCGAGTTTGTGACATTGCTTTTTTTGTTTTATTTTTTTTTCTTGTTCTAAGTAAAGCATGACCACTTGAAAAACGTAGCCTGGTTTCCTTCCCACATTCCAAAGACATTTTTAATAAGTTAACTAAGGGCACTAAACTATCCCTGTACAAATGAGTATTTGTGTTTGTGCCTCGTGATGGTAAGATCAATGTTTCAACTACCCACAACCCTATAATGAAAACAAATGGATATGGAAATTATCAACCCAGAATTTGTTTAAATGGATTCAGTTATTGACTGATGGAAACTTAATTGTTGGTTTAAAGGTAATTTTTGGAGAGTCTAAAATAAATAATACTGGTTAAATGGAAAAGACAGATCCTGTGTTTTTACTTTTTATTTTTGGCAGAGATTAATTTTATGATATCATTCTTTAAATAAGAATAATAATTCTTTGTCTTGTCTTTGCGCAATGTCTTGTCTTGTTTGTGTATTCATTTTAATTTAAATTTTAATTTTATTTTTAAATTATTATTTGCATGTCATGTTGTTACACTGTGGACCCTGAGCGTCGCAATTTCGTCTATCTGTATACTTGTATATGGTTGAGATGACAATAAAGTTCACTTTGACTTTGAAAATAAGAATGAAGCAAAAGAAGCAGTGAGTAGAAAATGATGGCTAGCAACTCTGTCAGTTCCACCTTCAGGGATACAGATAGGCAAAAATAATTAACTACGACAGTCCGACATGCTTCAGCTTCGCATTCAAACTAAACATCTGTCCATTTATTTACCTGACTTCACACGTGGCTTACATGTGGCCTAAAAAGCCTGAATTCTGTTTGTGAGAATAGTACTCAGAAAAGAAGATGCTATATGATGATAGGTTTGATAAATGCAGATTTTTTGATTTGATATATTTTATTAATCCCCGAGTAAAAATTGTCTTTTCGCATGATCTTTGGGGGTCAGAGCACAGGGTCAGCCATTGCACAGTGCCCTGGAAGAATTTTCAGTTTAAAAGCCTTGCTCAAGGGCCCTTTTAGCAGCAACGGGATTTGAACCAGTAACATTCCAGATACCACATACCAAGAGAGAGCCAGCTCAGTCTGAAATATTTACAGATTTTAGGTGAAATAGATGTTGACAAAATAAACAAAACTGAATGAAGAAGAATTAATGAAGTGGAGTTTGTTCTGGTGTGTGTTTCAAGGCACTGTGGCCCTGAAATCCAACCCTACACCCTTTGCCTAATGTGTCTAAACTTGTAAAGTATAAAGTGGAAGCACTAAGTAAATAAGGCGCTTTCACTAACTTTTGACGATATTAGAACATTAGAACAAATCTGAAGAGAACAAGCCAATCCGATTCACTCAAGTTCTCCAAAATAGCATCAAGTTGAGTTTTGAATGTCCTTAAAGTGTTTGCTGTCTACTGGCAATGTATTCCGGATGTGTGTAATTCACTGTGTGAAGAAAAACAATTCTAATATTTGTGTGAAATTTGTACTTAATAAGTTTGCATCTATGTCTCTTTGTTCTTGTTGAAGTATTTGATTTAATGTAACAATATTGATCCACTGTACTAATTCCCCTCATAAAGTTGAATACTTCAATCATGTCACCTCTTAATCACAACTTACATAAACTGAAAATGGCTCAGCTCCTTCAGTCTTTCATCTTAGTGCATACTTTAATCTTAGAATCAGTCTAGTCGCTCTTCTCTGTGCTTTCTGTCGTGCTGCTCTGTCTGGTTTGTAGCATAGACACTAAAAATACTTTAAGTGGAAATTGATGGCTTGAAACACAACTGTGGCCTCAATGCACACTTTTAAGGAGATCCACATTGTCAGTAATGTCAGTGATGTCCAATGTTCAGCTTCTGTTGAATTATGAGAGCTACAACATTCTTGCAGTGTTAAGTTTAAGTTAGACATAAGTTAGGCGTGAAATAGTCAGAGTATTTTAACCTGTTCAGAGATTCAATATTACACGGAAAATGAATGCTTATAATTTGAAAATAAATTATTTTTGTTGATGCATAGCTTTCTAAGAAATTAAACAAAGAAAAATAGAAAAAGTAGTGGAATTTAATTGCTGAGTACTGTGTGGTTTGATCAGTGCATTGAATTTGCTGTCACTGACAGATGAAATTTAAGTTTTAGTCCCACAGAGCAAATTATCTGGAAGATTCTGGAAGTGCGCAGTTTTAACTTCATTGAACATTTTATAATTTCAATTTTGATTGTACATGACATTCAAGCTTGTATTTTGAGCCCAATCGATATATACTCTCTTTGTTTTTTTTTGTTTTTTTTTGCTTTTTGTTAGCAGCATTACAACTAGAGCTCTCCATTGATCTTTACATCAAAGTCCATCATTCCTAATTGAGAAAAATATTTAGATTTAATTGTCATATTGAATAATATTGAATAAGTAAATAATTTTAAATTAAAATACTAATTGATATCAGTGATTTTAATTCAGTTATGGGTAATATATGTTTAGAATTAAATTTTTTTTTAGTAGTGTTTATAAATGTAATGTTTTCTCTTTTCCATATCAAGTCAATATTTTTTGTTAAGGTTTTAATTAATTCTTTTGTGTTTTCTCCTTCCATTTACTTATATTAAATAGATAACTCTAAAGGCTGCTATTTAATTATTATTAACTCAGTATCAACCCTGGTTATATGTAGTTAATATTACTTGGAATCTGTTGCCATCTTTTTATTGAGAAGATCTTCTGTATAATTTTTACTGTGTTCCACCTATATTGGCATCATCTCCAAATTTAACCAGCATTTTATCTACAGTATATTCATACAGACATTGCTTATATATATAGGGGTCGGCATGGTGACACAGTGGTAGTGCTGCTGCCTCACAGCATGGAGGCCAGGTTTCATGTCTCAGGTCCTCCCTGCGTGGAGTTTGCATGCTCTCCCCGTGTCCTTGTGGGTTTCCTCCACATACTCTGAATTCTTCCCACAGTCCAGAGACATGCAGGTTAGGTGGATCTGCAATAATAAAAGTTGGTTGTGTATGTTTCTGTGTGCTTACTTGTCTGAACTTATCATGACTTACAAACCACAACGTACCTTAAGATCTCAAGATGCCGGTCTGCTTATGATTCTAAGGATTAATAAAATAACAGAGGTTGAGCTTTTAGTTACTGGGCCCCTGAACTGTGGAATGGTCTGCCTGCTACTATAAGAGATGCCCCTTCGGTCTCAGCTTTTAAATCCCGGCTGAAGACTCACTACTTCAGTTTAGCTTATCCTGACTAGAGCTGCTGATTAACTGTACAGACTGCACTCTGTTGTTAGTCATTAGCACTAAAACATAAGTAACATGATTGTTATAATTTGTTACTAACCCTCACTTATTCTGTTTCTCTTCTCAGTACGTAAATGTGGCACTTGGTGCCACGGCCCACCTGCCAAGTTGTTTTGCCTGCCTAAGGTAAAGTCATCCCTGATGGAGGATCGCAGGAATCGTGGGGTAGAGGGGTCCTTTCATCGGATTGGCTGGCCCAGAGCTGTCTCAGCTGTGGAATGGCCATTAGGGGGAGGCAGCTTCATGGCTGAGGTCTCCAGGACTTTAAACAAAACCAAATCATATTATGTGATATCATCCATCCATCCATTATCCAACCCGCTATCCTAACTACAGGGTCACGGGGTTTGCTGGAGCCAATCCCAGCCAACACAGGGCACAAGGCAGGAAACAAACCCCGGGCAGGGCACCAGCCCACCACAGGGCGTGCACACACACACACACACCAAGCACACACACTAAGGACAATTTAGGATCGGCAATGCACCTAACCTGCATGTCTTTGGACTGTAGGAGGAAACCGGAGCACCCGGAGGAAACCCACACAGACACAGGGGGAACATGCAAACTCCACACAGGGAGGATCCGGATGTGATATCATCTACTGTAAAATTCTGCTCTGTACTTGTAATATTTTTATTTTACTATTATATTGTATTGAGGATTACTTATGTTTTGTTCTGTGTATTGTATTGTATTGACCCCCATCTTTTTGACACCCACTGCACACCCAACCTACCTGATAAGGGTCTCTCTTTAATTTGCCTTTCCCAAGGTTTCTTCCATTTTTTCCTACCTAGGGGTTCATTTTGGGAGTTTTTCCTTGTCTTCTTACAACCCCAATTTCAATGAAGTTGGGACGTTGTGTAAAACGTAAATAAAAACTGAATACAATGATTTGCAAATCCTTTTCAACCTACTGTATATTCAATTGAATACATTACAAAGACAAGATATCGAATGTCCAAACTAATAAACTTTATTGTTGTTTTGCAAGTATTCACTCATTTTTGAATTTGATGCCTGCAACACGTTCCAAAAAAGCTGGGACAGGGGCATGTTTACCACTGTGTTATATCACCTTTCCTTTTAACAATAAGCGTTTGGGAACTGAGGACACTAATTGTTGAAGCTGTTTAGGTGGAATTCTTTCCCATTCTTGCTTGATGTACAACTTCGGTTGCTCAACAGTCCGGGGTCTCCGTTGTTGTATTTTGCGCTTCATAATGCGCCACACATTTTCAATGGGAGACAAGTCTGGACTGCAGGCAGGCCAGTCTAGTACCCGCACTCTTTTACTACGAAGCCACGCTGTTGTAACACATGCAGAATGTGGCTTCACATTGTCCTGCTGAAATAAGCAGGGATTTCCCTGAAAAAGACATCACTTGGATGGCAGGATATGTTGCTCCAAAACCGGTATGTACCTTTCAGCATTAATGGTGCCTTCACAGAGGTGCAAGTTACCCATGCCATGGGCACTAACACACCCCCATACCATCACAGATGCTGGCTTTTGAACTCTGCGCTGATAACAATCCGCATGGTCCTTTTCCTCTTTGGCCCGGAGGACACGACGTCCATGATTTCCAAAAACAATTTGAAATGTGGACTCGTCAGACCACAGCACACTTTTCCACTTTGCGTCAGTCCATCTCAGATGAGCTCGGGCCCAGAGAAGCCGGCAGCGTTTCTGGATGTTGTTGATATATGGCTTTGCTTTGCATGGTAGAGTTTTAACTTGCACTTGTAGACGTAGCAACGAACTGTGTTAACTGACAATGGTTTTCTGAAGTATTCCTGAGCCCATGTGATAATATCCTTTACAGAATGATGTCGGTTTTTAATGCAGTGCCACCTGAGGGATCGAAGGTCACGGGCATCCAGTGTTGGTATTTGGCCTTGCCGCTTACATGCAGAGATTTCTCCAGAATTTTCTGAATCTTTGGATGATATTATGGACAGTAGATGATGAAATCCCTAGATTCCTTGCAATTGAAACGTTGTTCTTAAACTGCCGGACTATTTGCCCACGCAGTTGTTCACAAAGTGGTGAACCTCGCCCCCATCCTTGCTTGTGAACGACTGAGCCTTTTGGGGATACTCCTTTTATGCTCAATCATGACAAACACCTGTTTCCAATTAACCTGTTCACCTGTGGAATGTTCAAAACAGGTGTTTTTTTAACATTCCTCAACTTTCCCAGTCTTTTGCTGCCCCTGTCCCAGCTTTTTTGGAACGTGTTGCAGGCATCAAATTCAAAATGAGTGAAGATTTGCAAAACAACAATAAAGTTTATCAGTATGAACATTCGATATCTTGACTTCGTAGTGTATTCAATTGAATATAGGTTGAAAACGATTTGCAAATCACTGTATTCTGTTTTTATTTACGTTTTACACAACGTCCCAACTTCATTGGAATTGGGGTTGTAGATAGTCAAGGCTGGGGTGCTGTAAAAGGGGCCCTGTTAAAGCCCATTGCGGGACTTTGTGTGTGATTTTGGGCTATACAAAAATAAATTGTATTGTATTGTACAGACTGCGGTGGGCTGGCGTCCTGCCTTGCGCCACATGCTTGCTGGGATAGGCTTCAACTTCTCCACTAATATGCTCAGGATATAGTGGGTTTGAAAGATGGATATCGGTTCCTGGGTCCTCCCTGTGTGGAGAGCACTTTGAGTAGTGAGATAGCGCTATATAAATGTAAAAAATATTATTATTATTATTATGGATAGGCATTTATATTAAAACAGTGTCAGCCACAGAACTGATGCAATAAACAAATCACGTTTAACATCGCAGAATTCTGAAAAAAAAAATTCCCTCGCAGCATATCGCCTTGTTTCTGCTGTTTAAGTGAATTTTGCATATACAGTACCTACACATCGCGCCTTGAGTTCCCACATCTATTAGTTTAGTTCTTATATTGGATCACATCAAAATCAAGATAATATCATATGTACCTCTCTGATCATAAATCGCTATATTAAGTAAAACAAAGAGTATTCAAAGAATGAGGCCGGTGCAGTCTGAAAAATATGTTGTCTGTATCCATGTTTAAATAATGATCTTAAAGTACTTCTGCATATGACGCCTTAATAAACGTTTTGAGAGCTAATACTCTGCCGTAAGGTTATTCACGACACTCTAGCTTCTTCTTTTTCTCTGAGGGCTATGCATTACAATACACGATTCTCATTCACACTTAAAAAGAAAGACAGGAGCGAATGCGAAGTAAATCCGCTTACCACTTCCAAGCAGCGTGATGGAGAGGAGAAGCAGCAGGAGCAGCACGACGGCGAAAGACAACTCCATCTCGTGCTAAAACGAAACTGAAACGGACGTGAGATCTTTAAAAATTGAAGTAAAAAATAAACAAAAATGAAAAAGAGTGGCAGTTAAAGTCTTCCAATTGAGCAGAAAGCGATCGTGTCAAAGTGATCAGGTCAGCAGCATACTTAATCGGTTACTTTCTTGCCTTTAAGGCTTTTAATTTTCTGATCGAATCTGGAAAGGTGGGTTACATAAACTGGGAGGGACCGACGATGACGTTTTGTTGTATTTGTCTGGAGAAGAAAGTCCCTCTGATTCAGTAAACACATAAAGAAACAAAGAGGAAACAAAACCAATTGGGCTGAGTTGTAATAAGCATATTCCTTCATTGTAATTTTCTTTTTCTTCCTTACTCCACTACGGCATTATATAGAACACATTTATAACAAAACATTATCAAATACGTTTAACGAAATTTAGAGTAGGAGCCCATGGAATGTTCTTCCATTTTTTGCTGTGCTCTCTTATTTTGCTGCCATAGGTGTTAAAAGCAAAAGAAGCAAAACATGACAGACATGGTAGAATGGCTACACTCCCTGACAGAATTTGCTGCCTTAGCTGATATTATGTGACTGTGATTTCAACATTTTCTCATTATTGTGCTCAGGGTGAACCTGCTGTTATCTGTGAAAAGCACAGGGCACCAGTGGTGGACCTGCCAATTCTGGAATTCTATGGCAAATGCCAATCAAGCTCCATGGTGCCGGGCAGTGAGCACAGGGCCCACTAGAGGATGTTGGGCCCTCAGGCCACCCTCATGAAATCTGTTTCTGATTATCTGGTCAGAGACATTCACACCAGTGGCCTTCTGGAGTTCATTTTGTAGGGATCTGGCAGTGCTCAATCTGTTCCTCCTTGCCCAAAGGAGCAGATACCGGTCCTGCTGATAGGTTAAGGACCTTCTACGACCCTGTCCAGCTCTCCTAGAATAACTATATAGAGTCGTATATATACTACATATATATGCCACTCTTGGTGAGAAAGAAATCCCACAACCCAACAAGCTGATTGCTTAAAGTCATCTGCCCTGTTTTGCATTTAAAGAGATGAATGCACCCAAGCTAAGCCAGAACAAAACAGCACACATCATAAGCGAGCAGCAAAATTTGGCTTAAATACAGAAAGCAATAACTTATGGTGTGAGGCATTTTTTTTAGGTTAGGTGATGCTAAATGTGCTGTCTTAGGGGGAATCACTGCTGGTGCTACTGCTGTTTTAGTTTATAGAAACTATCTTAATGAAAATGTTACCAACAAACCAGAAAAAAAATTCTAATGACATTAAACTAGTGAAATGGCAGATACTCTAGGGTCATCCATATCATTACATACGGGCCTGGACAGAATTTAGACTTGGGCAAAAAATGTAGCAGATGAAACCTACTGTAAAAAAAACAGAAGTTTTGCAAATAACAATTACAAATATTAGATATGCTCACATGAGTAGGGCCTGAAACTTGAAAGTTCACCTGATGAGAGAAGCCGAAGTGTAGTAGTCACTGTCCACATCCAGATGGTGTTCTGAAGCAATTAAGGAGGCAAATAGAATGCTGGGTTATGTAGTGCATTGTAGTGCAATGTGTCCAGTACAGAATTAAGGGAGGTTGTCCATAAGTGCTACAGCACCCTCTGGAGGCCAAATATGGAATATTAAGTGACTTTGGTATTTAAAGAAACAGCAGTAGTAGCCATGAGACTGATTCTAGGACTGTGGTTATGGCCTATGAGAGAAATTCAAATTGGATGCTTTTCAGTTTAAGAAAATGCAGATAAAAGGAGGCATGACTGAAGTGTTTAAAACTGAGAAGGGATTTAGGATGGTGGATCCTAGCTGATATTTTTAAATGCTTTCTTCAAACATTATTAAATATATCTGCATGTTGATGGTCTCAGTCACTCACTTGCATCTATAGCAAGTTTTCTCTGGCATTTTGACCCTGAACTATGATGACCTTCGGCTGGTGGGTCAGCAATGATGGTCATTCACTATCTTCTGTTGGCTTCCAGCTCAGCTCCTCTCACCTCTTCCAAAGCCAACAGGAGGTTCTTTCTGCTGCTTCCCCCATCCTGTGAACAGCTGTCTCCTCTCTCTTCCTAATAGTCCCAGAGCTATGAGCTTTTTTCCACACAGACTGTGTCAGGAAACCTATATGTCCAACCTTGACAGGGAATAACCAGGGCTACCACCCTTTGTCCCTACATTCTTAAACCAGGTCTTGGTACTCAGTGGCTTTTTTTTGAGGCCACTTGGTGACCATCTTACCGTAAGACTGTTAGTTTCACCATCTTCTTTGCCTCCTCAGACCATTTGCTTTGCTTCCTGCCCACGTCCACCCTCATAGTCCATGACTAAACCATCTGCAGGAGGCTCTTCTTGGTTTTCTACTGCCTCTATTTCACTCTCTCCTGCTCTACGTTGTCCACCATTGCTTGTTGTGGTGCCATTTGTATCATCTCTGCTTAAGTGCAGTCTTGCACCCCATTAGTATCTGCGCCAACATGACTCTCTCTTGAGCCACAGATGAGAGCTACTGTGAGTGCAGAGTAAGTTTCACATTAATGTTAAAAATATTTCCTTAAACAGAGAACAACTGAGTACTGTAGTAACTACCACATCATGTGCTGTAAATAGTACCTCTTAAAATCTCATCTTAAGGTTTATTTAAAGAGTTGGGTAGAAGAGATTAGAAGGCAGGTTGGGATACATGGTGTGTTGTTGTCACTGATCTGCCCATCTTTTCAATATACTGTATTTGTTAATCCAGAGCAGGGTTGTGGAGAAGCTGGAGCCTAACACAGCAAACGTAGGAAACAAGTCAGGAACAATCCTTAGACAGAGAATAATTATTTTTATTATTACTATTTAATGAAAATAATCACTAGAACCCTTCACAACTGTAACCAAAGGTGCAGACCAGTTAGCTTCTATTAAGCTCATTTTACTTTCACACTGATTTTGGTGAATGATGATCACACTAGTCTCATGCTTCTTTATATACTACAGTATATATATATACACCAATATGACTCCACTCAATATATGTGTATGGCAGAGTACAATTTTTAGCATATATTAAACAATCAATCGGTGGATTGAGATTCTATACCTCATGAACACAGTTCCTCAGACTTACTGGTGCAAAAATATTGTTTGCTTGAATAGTGAGAAAATGGTGTGGTAAAAAAGACGACATAAGGTATCTGCCTCTATACTTCTTAAACTAGGCCTTGTAATAGCAGGAAACCCTTTTGGCAGCTCTTTTCTGTCAGAAGAATACCAAGGAGGACAGAAAAGAACAAATATGGAGTGGAATATTTATTTAGCAAAAAATAATAAACTCAAGGGAGGGATCATCACAGCGGCTGCTTAAAGTAAAAATATTCAAATAACAGAATCACTTCTGTCTGTCTGGGGGTGGATAAATGGGTTTTCATCTTTAGTTTTTCTTTTGGGTTAGCTGAACCATTTAACCACCACAGTACCACAGTAAAACTCTTCCTTTCTTGCCACCCGTGTGTCTCTTGATGTAATTTTCCTCCAGATGCAGGCCTTTCTTCCCATTTGCCACACTCTTCCTTTAAAAGTCTGTATTCAATTGACTTGTGGCTGTAAATAGACATTAAACCCTTCTAAAGACGGATGCCAGTATTAGGGTTACTGCTGTCCCAGGTCTGAAGCATCTGTTTCAAGTTCAGATGTAAGATTGGGATCAGACAGAATGATGTCATGTCTGTCCTTCTTGAAACAAGCTCAGTCTCTTTGATGCTCCAGCCTACACATTTCCTTTTGTCTTGAGCTGAAGACTGAAACTGAAAGTTGTGTGGTATGCTGTGCATAGCTTAGCAACCAAAGTGGAGTCACCAATTAACCTAACTGTGGGACTTTTGAGGGCATGAGAGCAATGCTTAAAAAGGATGTTAAGAAAGCTAAAAGGCATTTGGAGATAAATATTACGGAAAAGGTGAAAAATGCCCAATGAGATTCTTTAAATGTTTTAGTGTTAAACGAACTGTCAAGGAGGAGAAGAAGTGTATTAGAATGCCTAAATGCCTAATGGAATGCCTAAACTAACTAAAATATACAGATAGTAAAATAGAAAATGTTCTAAATTTGCCTTTTCATAAATGTTTACGTATGTGTGGAATCTGATAACCTCTCAAAAGTTACAGGGACTACTAAGGAGATGCTTAGTGATTTGGAAAGTGTACTGCTTTTATTCAATAGGCTGAAATCGTACAAATCAACTAGACCAGATAACATTTGTCATAGGGTGCTTAAGAAGATCAGTGAGTTTATACTGTATGTAAACCCTTGATGTTTATTTTTCAAAAATCACTGCACACTAGGGAAATTCTTAAGAACTGTATAACAGATCTAGCAAACATTATTCCATTATATAAAAAGGGTGATTGGACTATTCTGAATTACTAAATACCAATAAGCTTAAAATGTGTCAAGGTTAAATTAATAGAAGTTGTTATTAAGGACAATTTTGAGCATTATACGGCAAGAACAGGTACATTAGCAAATAATCAATATGGGTTCAGACAGAAGAGATTGAGTTCTACTAATATGCTAGAATTATATGAGGAAGAAACACAAGCACATGAACAGAGAAGTACATGTGGTATAATTTATCTTGATTTTTCAGAGAAATGTTTGATAAGGTTCCACTTGAGAGGCTACTGATCAAATTAAAACCAGGAAGAGGTGCAACGTTTAGGTGCAAAATTAACTTAACAATGGGGAAAAAATGTGTTACTATAAAAGCAACTTTTTCAGAATTAGGTGATGTTAAAAGTGGTATTCTTCAGGCTTCAGTGCTTTAGCTGCTTCTCTTTTTAAAATATCTAAATTATCTGGATAGGAAAATAAATAACAAGCTAGTTAAGTTGGAAGATAATACTAAACTATAGGAAGAAGGGCATCCAATGTTAAATTCAGCTGAATCACTACTGAGAGACCTGGGGCCTCATGCATAATGCCGTGCGTAGAATTCACACTAAAACATGGAGTATGGACAAAAGTGGAAATGCGTGTCTTCATTTTCTTTCGGCTGCTCCCGTTAAGGGTTGCCACAGTGGATCATCTTCTTCCATTTCTTTCTGTCCTCTGCATCTTGTTCTGTTACACCCATCATCTGCATGTCTTCTCTCACCACATCCATAAAACTTCTCTTAGGACTTCCTCTTTTCCTCTTCCCAGGCAGCTCTATCCTTAACATCCTTCTCCCAATATACCCAAGATCTTTCCTCTGCACATAACCAAACCAACGCAATCTCACCTCTCTGACTTTGTCTCCCAACCGTCCAACTTGAGCTGACCCTCTAATGTACTAATTTCTAATCCTATCCATCCAGTGAAAATCTTAGCATCTTTAACTCTGCTACCTCCAGCTCTGTCTTCTGCTTTCTGGTCAGTGCCACCGTCTCCAATCCATATAACATAACTGGTCTCACTGCCGTCTCTGTAGACCTTCCCTTTCACTCTTGCTAATACTCTATCACAAATCACTCCTGACACTCTTCTCCACCCATTCCACCCTGCCTGCACTCTCTTTTTCACCTCTCTTCCACAATCCCCATTACTCTGTACTGTTGATCCAGTATTTAAACTCATCCACCTTCGCCACCTCTACTCCCTGCATCCTCACCATTCCCCTGACCTCCCTCTCATTTACACACATGTATTCTGTCTTGTTCCTACTGACCTTCGTTCCTCTCTTCTTCAGAGCATATCTCCACCTCTCCAGGGTCTCCTCAACCTGCTCCCTACTATTGCTACAGATCACAATGTCATCAGCAAACGTCATAGTCCATGGGGACTCCTGTCTAATCTTGTCTGTCAAACTGTCCATCACCATTGCAAATAAGAAAGAGCTCAGAGCCGATCCCTGATGTAATCCCACCTCCACCTTGAACTCATCCGTCACTCCTACTGCAGACCTCACCTCTGTCACACTTCCCTCGTACATATCCTGTACAACTCTTAAGTAGTTCTCTGCCACTCCTGACTTCCTCATACAATACCACAGCTCCTCTCGAGGCACCCTGTCATATGTTTTCTCCAGGTCCACAAAGATGCAATGCAACTCCTTCTGGCCTTCTCTAAACTTCTTCATCAACATCCTCAGAGCAAACATCACATCTGTGGTGCTCTTTCTTGGCATGAAACCATACTGCTGCTCACTAATCATCACTTCCCTTCTTAACCTAGCTTCCACTACTCTTTCCCATAACTTCATGCTGTGGCTCATCAATATTATCCCCTTGTAGTTACTACAGTCCTGCACATCCCCCTTATTCTTAAATATCAGCACTAGTAAACTTCTTTAAATAACGAAACAAGGCACTAAAATAATTCTACCTCTTCAAAATCATTGAAAATTTGCATGAAGGATATTTCAAAACCAAAATTTTAGAATAGATAAAAAGAACTGCTAACAAAAATTACATTAAACAAAAAACTGAGTATAGGTGCAAGTTAATAGTATCTATAATGGAGCTGAAACTTTACAATTTAACCAAACATAGATTAACAGGTGACGTGAGTTTTACAGTTATGAAAAGAATTATTAAAGTGGATCTCTACTGTTACTTTAAAATAAATTCTTCAAAAAGGACACTGACAGAAACTTATTAAGAAAAAAATGCACATATTAGAATGTTTGCTTTCCCACAAAGAACCACAGACACACTGAAAAAGTTATTGAGTAGTGTTGTACAGAGTAGGACGTTTAGGGACCTACAAAAGATGACTCAATGTTATTTTAGACAATCTAGGTGACGAGGACTGACATGCTTGTTGATCTGAATGGCCTGTTCTTCTCAAAATTGTTTTAATGTTCTTTCACAAGCACACATTCATATTCATTTCCAGCAGGCCACTTGCAGTTACCAATTAACCAAACACAAACAACTTTGGAAAGAATGAGGAATCGGAGAAAACCCCACACCAACACCAGGAAAATGTTTATTAAATCTATCTATTTAAAATAAATCTAAAAAATTGTAAACTCACATATTGTTGTTAAAAATGGCGGATAGCTGTAGACTATCCAGGCAGCACTGGCAGAGAATAAGAGGGCACAATCACTCACACATCATCACTGAACCTTCCAAGGCCAATTTAGATGGATCAGTCAACATATACTGCACAAATTAGGATGTGGGAGTATCAAAAACCAAGCAAGCAAAGGGAGAACATGCTTACAACACACAGACAGTACCTGGGCCTCTGGAGCTCAGGACCAGCATAGCTAACTGGTGGACCACATTGATGCTCACTCCACCCACCAGTCACTTGATTTTTGTTTTATATTGAGTCATTCACAGGATATATTATCACAAGGTGCTTTACGGCACATAGAAATTTACAGTACAAATGAAAAATAATCAAAAGGAGGCTTTCATTTTACAATATGGTTTTCCTGATGTATTTTTTATTTATTTCCAATAAGCACCTAAAATAAATATATAGCTATGCTGTAAACCAATATACAGTATATGGTAATAGGCTTCAGGCCAAAGCCACAGTAAGCTGGCAAAAAGCATCCCTGACAGTTCTTAGAAGAACAGACTTAAAAAGCCTCTATTAAGTTTAATGCATGACCCACTCTTAAAAGGTTTCTGAATTTAAGAGTGATACTCAGTTTTTGACATTAAATACTTGAAATTAGCATGTGCCAAAAAGTAGTGTTTTCTTAGCTGAAAATACACTACATTACAAAAATACATGTATATTTATAGCTATAGGTTTTACAGCAAAAACAAAATGACAAATGTTTAAGCTCACTTTTAACAGTCTGTCATATGCATATGCAATTGTTTATGGTGTGTTAAAGAGTTGAGTATCTGACAGGCTTCTAAGCCTGACTCCTTTTTTAATAATAAGAACACTCTGGAACAATTGTCTTCTCTGACTCAATAAAGACTGATACGATAACATGTGATTCCCAGATGAGTTAAAAGACCCAAGTCCCATAATTTGCCAAAGATTGCAGTGTGTACATTTGCAAGTAGCAATTTAGAGGAGTAATATTTATATCACCAAAGGAGGCAAATACATATTATCATTTGTGTTTTTGTCTACAATCCCCATCAACCCAGGAAATGGCAAGTCAGTTGATTATTACAAAAAGTAACAGACATTAGGACCTATTAAAGACATAAAAGATAAGCTACAACACATGCAAACAATTGCTTTGGTGCTATGAATCTTTCACCAGATTTTTGTACCTTTAATCATTTCTATTTGACTTTACCCTTTTAATAGAAGCTGTCCAAGGTATAGCTTGAAAAAACACATTTAAATAATCTCCATCTATTAAGGAAAATCATTTATGTGCTAGTTAAAGATTTATACTTTAGGAACTCTAGACTGGGTTCCTAAATCCACCTCTGAAGCTGACATAAACCATAAGTTTATTAGAATATCTATGAGATTTGATTCCATTAGGTGTTGTGGTGGCATATTCCAACGTTTTAGGACCATCTCAGTGAAGAATATTCGCTGAAGTTCTATCCTGAACCAGTCTTTCAATGCATTTTTTCCATTACTTCTACTATGGCTTTCAGGTTCCTGCATAAAAAGAAACACTCTTATACATAAGGTAAGCATGAACAAATTTGATCTAATATTTTAATGAATATCTTACAAAAAAAAAATACTGATTTTTCCATGATGTGTAGGTGTTTATATTAGTTATAATTGGTCCACCATTGCACTTTTATTCTGTTAAATTGTTTTAATTTGAAATGTAATGTATTCCAAAATTGAGTACGGCAAATGCAAGATTTACATTAAACATACCTACCTGAATGGCTTTTGTTTCAGAAACTTACATTTCCCTTTACATTTTCTTTATATTTGTCATTGGCAGATATAAAAATATTTAACATGATGTTATATACATTTTATAAAAGTCAGTGTGCATTCAAACCTGAAAATATGCATGTACCAAAAATAGGAAAATGCATATGCCAGCAAAAAAAAAAAACTGATTTATAAAATTTGGCGCATGCACATTTCTACACAATTTAACTTTATAAATCATAATCATTTTTGTAAATATGAATACATGAAGGCACCTCTAACCCTTGTCTGGTTGTCACCCTGAAACAACCGTATATGGAGCCTGCTAATCAACCTCATACCTCATACATATGCAATCCTGACACAACAGACCTTCATTGACTGTTGGAGCAGCCCTCCTCCTGATGTATCGAGTGTTGTACTCTGCAGCAGAACTCACTAAGAGCATAAACAGCATTGTATTGCCTCTCCTCTGCATTCTGGGGGTGGGAGAATGATGTAAGATGCCAACGTCTGAGCCAGTATCACCTGGCACATGTAATGACGTGACTGCTATTACAGTGAATAGTATGAGCCATCTGAAACACTGTGGGTTCAGCCAGTTACCTTACCAATGAGCCAGCCACCACGTACAATATCCTCACATCTGTGTAAGCTACTTAAATGACCCAGGAAATCAAGCCACAGCATGAATCAGTCTCATCTTGGCATCACAGTTGGCATGTCACTGATTAGCGTTAATAAAAGCAGCTTTATTCTCTCAAGGTGTCCTTATTACAATATGAGTGCAGTAAAGTGATCCGATTATGTCAGAAGAACCAGACACTGCTGCAAATTTCCTTTTTATATTGGAAAAAACATGTTATGTTTTATGTAGGTACACTCACACCATGCGAAAACTGAATGTCGCACCTCACCGGCTGGTTAATGGCTTAAAGAAGTGAAGCTTCTTGGCTATTTCCCTATTTCTTGGCTATTTTTAAGTGACAATAGGTAGCTTGGACAAGCTGGTGAAAAAACTAAAAAATTCTTCAATGTAAATGCACAGAACCAGCCCTCTTAAAAGAGAACAAAAATACAGTCAGTATGCTCATATCCATCACTTTTGAGGTATTATGTTTTAGTCACATCAATGTGCATTATAATAATGACTCAGTGATATGAATTATTATATGCATGAGTTGTCACTGGTTTCCATGTTTTTCCTTACTTGATCAAGGGTGTCATCATTTCTCAGTTTCTCCAAAATGGGTCAAAACTGCTATAAATATACACATGTACTCCCATTAGGTTTTCTTTTATAAATACTGAATTTTGAGTGGAAAGTCGTGAATGCACATTTTGGGCCTGTTTTTCTGTGTATTCAAGTTTTATAAATTAGACCCCAGGTCACTGTTCCCATGCTGTTTTTACATTCTATTTATATTCAGATGGATTTTCTTCAGGTATTTATTCCAGAGCTGTGAAAGTCTGGCTAACTGGAAGGTGTGGACTAACTTGGCTTGAGTGTCTACAAAAGTAGTATGGCGGAAGGGGAAGGTGGCGATAAGGGAAGGACCGGGGGGAGAGCTTATTCAGGACATTATCTCCCCTAAAATGCTAGATGGCAGCACTCCTGGCTTGTGGTGGGGTCAGAGGTTTGGAGCATGGAAGCTCAACCCTACTAAGGCCCATGGACCGTGGCCACTGCCAAGGGACGCCTGAACGTTTGCTGAGCCATGTTTGACAGCACTTCCACCATACCCAGAAGTGTTACTGGAAGGAGGTCGTTGGACACCTGGAGTGAGTCCTATAAAAGGAGCCAGCCGCCACTACTCAGGGAGTCAGAAGGACGTGGACGAAGCTTGCCGGAAGAGGAGTGGAGATGGAAAGTGAGAGAGAAGAAGAGAAGAAAAGGGCTGTGAACTGTACTTTGGTGCTTTCTACTGTGCTGTGCTCTGGGGAACAAGGAAAAAAAGTACTCATGTGTAAATAAAAGTGTGTTGTGTGCTGCACTTGTGTCTCTGCCGGACGGTGTTGGGGTTGGCTGGTATTTCACAGTGGCTTGGCATCCCATACAATGTATCATAATTCTGATGGCCACTGGGATATGTTCAGCCTGTCATGATATTGTACTGGAAGAAGTAGGTATAGAAAATGTTGAGGGGAATTTAATATTTTCCAGTATAAGTTCATCTACCAGGATCTCTTTTGGACACGTCACGGCATGGTGGCGCAGTGGTAGCGCTGCTGCCTCGCGGTTAGGAGATCCGGGTTCGCTTCCTGGGCCCTCCCTGCGTGGAGTTTGCATGTTCTCCTCGTGTCTGCGTGGGTTTCCTTCGGGCGCTCCGGTTTTCTCCCACAGTCCAAAGACATGCAGGTTAGGTGGATTGGTGATTCGAAATTGGCCCTAGTGTGTGCTTGGTGTGTGGGTGTGTTTGTGTGTGTCCTGCGGTGGGTTGGCACCCTGCCCAGGATTGGTTCCCTGCCTTGTGCCCTGTGTTGGCTGGGATTGGCTCCAGCAGACCACCGTGACCCTGTGTTCAGATTCAGCGGGTTGGAAAATGGATGGACTTTAAAGACGAGGGTCTATGATTGATGAAATGTTCAATTACATAATACTCTGATTCTTTGTTTTAATCTGATTCAGCTTGACTGATAAACGTCAGCTTGACCAAAGAGAGGTGTTTCTTATCTACTCAATTTTACTGACATTCATCTCTATAGCACATTTTCATACACAGGACGAAGCTCAAAGTGCTTTTCAGGATATCCAAAGGAAAAGTTACAAGAAAAGAAAAACAAATTAAACTAATTAATAATAATGAATAATTAAAAAATTTCAATACAGCCTTTCATAAAATAGATACATAATTATTAGAAAAGTAGAGTCCTTAAAATACTATAAAATCTGCAGGGGCTCGAACAGCAAAAAAAAAACCCAGCCCCCACTGGGTATTCTGCATAACACAGCTGCTCTTAAGTTGTTCCTTATTGTTTCCAGGCTGTCTCAGAGGATACAAAGTTTGAACAGTTCCCTGTAAAGCTGGTATAAAACCATAGGACTTGTACTGAGGGTCTCTGGCAAAGTGGATATTTGGAATTCCCTTGGAAATGTAAGCTGTAGAAGAGCGTATTGGTGGATGCTAGCATAAGCACAATATCAGTGGCTAGCTTGATTGTGAGCCGTCAATTGGTTCTGTGTAAGTGTTAGTGCCATGGACTGGCATCCTGTTCAGGGTTAATTCCTGCCTTATGCAGAGAATCCCTCCTCATTCATAACTAGTAGTTGTAGAATGTGAAATCATTAAATGAAAAGATAGAGGAATGCATTCCAAATAAGCTCAGCATAAAAAATAATAACCTTCCGTGTCACACAAACTCTTTTTTTGTATTGCTTTGTCACTCTTTCAGCTTAATCAATATTCTTTTTGGTTAATGCTTGAAAGATTACCTGAGAAGTACTGTGAGAGTTTGAGAAGCTTGTCTCTTCATTCTGATCCTGATCCTGATTCACTGAAAATGATTTGTTTTCACTCAGTCTTTTCACTGCTTCTTGTACTGGATTCAGCAGACTAATTAAAAAGCAGAAGACACTTTCCAAGAGGTGAAATATAACATAACACAGAGGTGGTATCACCTGCAGTAACTGCAATGGAAACTCATATAGCTGCCTTAGGGCCTCCAGTAGGTTAAAGACAATCAAAGCTAAGTGTCGTTGAGCTTTCTGCTTGTGATATTTCTCATTGTGGACATGCTCATTACGTTTATTAATGAACTCAATGGTTTCAAATAAAGACAAATTCCTAACATATGAAACTCTGTAAGCCTGTTCAGATTTATGATGTAGTTGAAGCATCACATGAAAGAAAAATGCACAGAAGTGGAAGATGGGCATTAACAGCCGGAAGATCATCCGCCGCACTGGGACTAGTGATAGGCAGAGCCGACTGAGCCCAATACATAAATAAACTCCTGCCTTGCAAACTTTCTCAACTGTCCTCTCTGTACAAAAAGAGAAAGAAAAAAAAGTAAGTAAATCAATATATATTATATTCAATTCTACTCAGTTTAGCTTATTCTTATACTGAATACTGTACTGCTCTTCTCTGGATTCTGGCTTAGAGTGGTCACAAAGAATTGTGCTTGATGCTGCTACAATAGTTGCAGTTTTTCCTGTTTACACATGACTGAGTTACCAGGCTTGGCACACATTCGTTTAACAGGATGACATAATAGAAGGACTAATTACCATCAATGATGATGCAACCTAGAGGGAGGACTGACTGGTGCAATAACAACCTTCTTGTCCCTCAGATAGACAAAAGATCTGACAGTGAACTTCTGGAGACTTGGAGGGTTCCATGTGTCTGTTGATGTTAATTGGTGTGGAAGGAATGAGTAGTTTTAGCCAATTAGGGGCTTCATCACTTAGATCTCTTATGGCAGGAGTGCCCAACTCCAGTCCTGGATGGCCGCAGTGGCTCCAGGTTTTCATTCAAACCCTTTTCTTATTTAGTGACTTGTTTTTGCTGCTAATTAACTTCTTTTGAATTCATTTTATTTGACTTGCTCTTGAAGACTCAGACCCCTCAATTGTTTCCTTTTCCTTCATTAGCAGCAAAACAATAAAGAGATACAAAATAAGCCAAAACAACTGGTGTCCATCATACAATATCTGAAAATAAGGAAAGGTTAAGGTCTCAGGAATGCTGACCTGCTCTTAGAAAAGAGGAAAATCCATAATTTCGGAAATGTCTGCTATTGCACAATGCGAGCAGCAACAAGCCATGGAATTAAAGAACGGGTTTAATTAACGACAAGACTCGGCACCTAATGAAGCAACTGGTTGGAGTGAAATTGGTTGGAGTTTGAGGCCCTGACTTATTTGGTCTTTTCTTGGCTCCCTCACTTCACATTTCACTTCTGTTTGGGTGCCATTTAAGGAAAGAAATGAAGCAATTCAGAGGAACGATGAAGACATTCAGGGAAACATTTCTTAAAAGCCAAGTCAATTAAAATTAATTCAAAAGAAGTTAATTAGCAGCAAAAACAGATCACTAATAAAGAAAAGGATTAGAATGAAAACCTGCAGCCACTGCGGCCCTCCAGGACTGGAGTTGGGCACCCCTGTCTTATGGGGTCTCAACCCCACCCATCTTGTTAAGAAGGTTTCAACATTAAATTCATTTTTTGAGGAGCCTTTAAGAAAGTCAGTCTGCTTCTATCCCAGATCATCATTAAATTATACAAACTGTAGACCACACTACCTCTGATATGGTAGCTGTGTCAAGAAACCCATATGGCACCTCAGTAGATAATTTAAAAGGTTCAGTTTGTCACTAGAACCTTGCTCCCAACCTTATAGAACATTTATGGAAAGAGATACTTGAAATACAGTTAGTACTTTCAGTCTTCTCACATGTTATACACCAGACAACAAAATGTTTTCCTCCTGTCAATTAGCAAGTAATATCTTAGTATAGAATACTGTATCAGGGGACTCGCAAACAGTTTTAACTCATAGGTTGTTTAAACTGTTCATTCTATGTAGTTATCTGCTTGACTTGAGATCAAGACTCTATCACCTAAGCAGTAATGTCTTAATGTTACCAGTCTTTGTTGAACTCAGTTACTTGTATAACTTTTATTTCTTCAGTCTGGTACATGTTGTATAATGTTTGATTGTATTATACACTTTCAAATTTAGTCACAGTAGCTGCCTCATGGATCCTTTTTAATGGTTTCAGATACTACACCCATTCATTGGCTGCATGGAGTCTATACATTCTCCACATGGCCTCTTGTGTTTTCTTCAAGGTACTCCTGTTTTGTTCCCATGTCATCAAAGTTGTACAGGTTAAGTTAAGTGCCAATTCCAAACTGGCCCCAATGTGTGTGATTGGCCTCCATGATGGACTGGTGATGTAGAGCTGTTTTCCACCTTGCACCCAACATTGCCAGGCTAGGCCCCCCAACCATGAACTGAATTATGCAGAGTTGAGAATGTTATTTTATGTTTGACATTTACCAATATTTATGAAAATATTTTTTGCCATTGATTTGTTGTCTGTGCACACACCATATAATTCTGCTATAAACTGCATTTTCCCTGTGTCTTTGATGTTTCTACACCAGATGGGCAAGCAACAAATACTTTTTTTCATTGAACTGAAACATAAAAGTAACAATAAACTGAACTGAAGTGCACTTCATGACAGTTGTGACCAGCCGGGGGCACAGTAACACTGAAAATCTCCATACACAACACAGTTCTGGGTTCAAACAGAATGTATTTTTTAAATATTATGATACCTCCAAATCCTTTCCACAACAGTATAATATAAAATCATCTTGCCTCCTTCCACATCTCCCATGCAATTTTATCCACTCTCCTCCTGACTCTGACTACTCATGCAAGAAACTTGGGTACTTTTAGATAGATAGATAGATAGATAGATAGATAGATAGATAGATAGATAGATAGATAGATAGATAGATAGATAGATAGATAGATAGATAGATAGATAGATAGATAGATAGATAGATAGATAGATAGATAGATAGATACTTTATTAATCCCAAGGGGAAATTCACAATTTTATGCCAAACTTGGGGGTACTTCCGGTGCCACAGCATTGCACACTGGAAGCCCTTGATATAATGATACCCTGGTGGTGCCAAAGATCCCCAAAAGTGCTGTTCCATGGGACTACAATTTCCAGCTTGCCCTGCAGGTATCCATATGGGAGTACCAACAGTAGGATGCTACCAAATTGTGTCCACAAGGGGAAAAATATCTCATTTTTGTCCTTCCATTATACCCTCCCACCATGGCAAGGAACCTGCCTCCATCCTGGTCATGACGACAGTCCATACAATATAGAAACCACACAGTAAAGTGCATAACCATACAACACCCATTCCTCATGTTCCTAACCTGCTTATCAACTTCAAGGGCTGTGAGCAGCCAACACCTTAACTGTAAATATAAAGGTATATGAGCAACAGAAAAGATGTTATGATTTTTTTATACTATAACTAAAGATATTATCCTAAAGTTAAACAACATATTGTTATGAATTGGCTTGGTTCTTTAATTTTCTTCATCTTATTAATTAATTAATATTTTCCCTTATTTAAAGACATTTCACAGTTTCCAGTCATCCAGGATTATTATTTAGAAGTTTATTTTTTGGGAATTAGTTTAATGTTATGAAATTTATTTTTCAATGCTAATATTTATAGTTTGTTTTGATTACATTTTGTGACTCTGTTGTCATGACACTAATCTGGTTGTCATGGTCATGACTCCAATGCCAATTATGAGGAGGGCTTAAAAAAGGTCATTCTGAATTTGCAGGTATTTCCCAATGAGAAAATTGTGTTTACCTAGCTTTTTATTTCTTTTTTGATATTGACTTTTTGCTTGTACTTTTCTGATTAGTGTTTTTGTTACTTTGGAAACAACAGCTTGATTTTCTGGATATGATTCTAGTGTTTTATTTAAGTATGCCTTACTTCCTGGTCCACTGTTTAGTGTTATGCCAAAGTTGAGAGTTTTGCAGGCTACAAGGGGAGATAACAAGGACCAGAAGATCAAGACAACCTACTGGATGAAATAATATTATTTGTAACCCCAGTCTAAAGATGATGATGATAGCCTGGTGGAGAAAATAGTTGTTAAAACAAACCAGAATGTTGAGCAGTGTTGGAAACATCACACTAAGTCATTTGCTTGTCAAAGTCGCTTACAGCCTATCACTACAGACAATATGTGGGTGTTTTTCAGTCTACTGATACTGTAGGGCATAATTGTTAAACCACACCAGAGATGGTACTAGTTCTCAAACTGGTTTTTGCAGATGCCTATTTTGGGCAAAGTTATGAGTGAGTGTTGTTTTTTCACTCATTATGAAATACCTGCGTTTCACTAATAATGGTAACTATGATGGAGCCAGTCACCCAGCACTGAATCTATACAAACTGCGGAATGTGTATCAAGTGATCATCAAAAATAATGAAGAAGGTGTATATTCTCGATCATGACATAAGTATTGATGACAGTCTCATGGATTACAAGAAAAGTCTGTCATGGATACAGTGCACATTTGGAATGTTACAAAAAATATTTTGACATCTATTCAAACAGTGCCTTTGTGCATTGGTGACTGCTTCAAGACATATCATACAAAGTTCATATACTAAATCTGCTTCAGTATAGCAGATTATATAGCAGTGGACACATACCTTTCCTACTGTGATTATATTGAAGTTTTGGTACTTACATGTATCTGTTACACACCATAAGATGTTTTGCTGTTGAAAAAAAAATGTAATGCTTTTGGCTTGTTTTTCTAGGGGTAAACATAACACCAAGGAGACTACAAGCATCCTTGGAGGACGGTTACCTGTACATAAACAAACGCCACAAAAAGTACAAAATAAAACAGCACATTATCATTTGATGTGCTACAAGAACCATCCATAGTCTTGTCTCAGTCTTCCTAATGCTATTGATCTACTTGCTGTCGCATCTCACAGGTGATATTACAGTTGAAATGCTGCATACATGTACAAAATGTGCAATATTTACTGGTTACTAAGGTTTGCAATAAATCCCATGGCAGGCAGCAGTACCACCCTTTAAGGATTTTTCCACCAATGTAAACATGCCCAGTAAAGGCAAACATCTATGTCACATGCGTTTTTGGTCATTTTAGTGTGCAAGGAAATACTTTCGTAAATGATGTGAAAAGGGTAGTGTGTATGGAGATCACTTTCACTTAAAATATGCACCATTTTAAAATGAAAATGTAGAAGTCTGGACATAGACTTTGACGCCTTTACCCATGTCTCTATCTTGCTGTTGTTTGGAAAATATACTCAACCTGTGGTCATATATTGTAAGGCCCATTTTGTCCTTATTGTTGACATACATCACTGATTTTTTCCATTTTTTAGTCACTTTCTCCAATTTATCTGTTTTTTTTTCTTGTATTCTTGCTCTTTAGCGTCACTCTTGTGACAATTTGGCCTAGCCTTTTTGTTCCTGTCAGGTCACGTGAGATCTCTGTCTTGCCAGCTTTCTTGATCGTTTTACTGATATTTTGTCCGTCTCCGTATCCTTCTGCTGTGTATCTCACACTTTTAAATCCTCCTTTCAAAAGTTCCTGTCTCCTCTTACAGAACCAGATTCTTCTTTCCTTGTAATTTTATTGCCAGTACTTCCCCCATAATCACTTACTGATGCCTTTTCAGGATGCATGCCCTCATCCCTATTCCACTGTCCAGGATACGACCCATATTTTATTAATTGTAATATAGTCTTTAAGTGATACAAAGCCAGAAACATGTGCAAAGCTAATGAGCAATAAGAGAAAAAAACTTCATTGAAAACACATTTTTTCTGTTGACAATCATTTGACTTGCTGTGACCATACAATCAAATATAATCAAATATTAAGAAAATTAATAAATGTGAATTACCTTCAATGGTAAATATCATCCATAGAAGCAGAAATCCAAGTAAGAAAAGTAATATATTAATGTCAGTTGAGGTTACACAAAATCTTAGTCCCATCTTGACTAACCGACTGTAGTAGAAAGTTTCTAAGAAACGAAACCGAGGTGTAGAAAATGGGAGTAGCTAAGTACACAATTTGCTCAGCTAAATGATTTCTAAGCAGCTTCACCTCCCTGCAAACAGGCTGGTTGGGATTCTTCAGCAGTAATAAGGCTGAAGGGTTTTCAAATAATGGCTCTTATAAAATGACTGCAGTACTAATAATTGTTTCTCATTTAATGTATATATTATTTAGGGGCCACCATCTGCAGAGAAATATTTATTTTATTACAACACCGCTTACTATATTACACAAATATTCAGGATATGGGCTTCATTATTAGCAATAAACCAAATGTTGTATTTAATGCTGAATGAAAAAAATGGTTTTGTTATAAACATCAACTAATTTTTCCAATCTAGACTTAAAATTTACTGGTACAGAGTGGCTGTTTCAACAAGCAGAGGGTCCGGACTTCCTCTCAGTTCATTCTACTAGTGAGAGGAGTTTTCAAAAGCCACAGATATCACTGCTGGACCAAAGTTTCCTCATTTTCCTCTGCCACTTTTTTAGCAGCTTCTCTTTCTTTTCAATCTCTCTTCTAAGCTGGAAGCAAGACCATTGAGATATGGTTTGAGAGTATGGCAGTTGATGATAAATGCCTTTTATCATTTTATAAAAGTTATTTACTGTGTTAGTATCTTTAATGAAGCATGTAAAATATTTCTTTTTATATTTAACATTATAACAATATAAACATTTATTACATTTGCTGTAGAATTTGCTGAAGTTCCCTGCTACCATAAATAATCTCTTCAAATATAAACATTTACATTTGTAATGATAGTGTGTCATTGACTATGGGCATTTCAAGCACAGCTCAAAGGAGGGTTTTGAAGCATCTCTATTTTCAATGCTTGACACACTGTAGTAGTGGATATCTGTATTAATGTTACACACTCTGACAACAGAGTTTAATAAGTCACTGACCCTGAAAGTCGCTAAGGAATCTTGGTCATTATTTTGGCTGTGACAGGATATCCTAGTCTGATAATTAGTATCATAAAAGAAAAATGCCACTGTGGGGAATACAAGATTGTTTGTAATAAGAAATAAAGCATCTTACCTTACCCTAATCACCTGTCTTTTTTCATGAACACTTCCCCTTTTTTGTTTTATTATTATTATTATTATTATTATTATTATTATTATTATCCATCCATCCATTATCCAACCCACTATATCCTAATTACAGGGTCACGACCTGTAGTAGCCAGTAATCCCAGCTAGCACAGGGTGCAAGGCAGGAAACAAAACCCGGGCAGGTGCCAGCCCACCGCAGGGCACACACACACACACACCAAGCACACACTAGGGATAATTTAGAATCGCCAGTGCACCTAACCTGCATGTCTTTCGACTGTGGAAGGAAACCGGAGCATCCGGAGGAAACCCACGCAGACACGGGGAGAACATGCAAACTCCACGCAGGGAGGACCCGAGAAGCGAACCCAGGTCTCCAAACTGAGAGACAGCAGTGCTACCACTGCGCCACCCTTATTATTATTACTACTACTACTACTACTACTACTACTACTACTACTACTACTACTACTACTACTACTACTACTACTACTACTACTACTACTACTACTACCACCTTTGGTTAACCCCAATAAATTTCAGTTACTAGCTCAGTTTAATCAGCCACTTCTTCAACACTCCCTTTGCCTTTCCATTGCTGGTGCTCCATTGACTTTGATGGCATTTGAACTTGTTCTGGACTGAAACACTTGTTTGGATAGTTTTCAGGCCATAATATTTTACTTATTTCTTGTACAGCTGTAAGATTCTACATTACTCTCTTTTATTAAAAAGTGATGTAGATAGAAACTGTCAGAAATTATTGAATGGCCATGTCTGTGTACTAACCTCTGTTTGCTGTTGGCTTTGTTCCCCGAAAACAATGAATCTTAGTGATTAATGAGCAACTTTAAGATGCATATATATAATGCACAAACTTCTTTTTCACGCATTTCTCAAAACCCTTCTTAAGCAGCCACTAAATGAGTGACTATAAAGTACTACTTAGTTAACCTGCCCCTGAAGTGGCCTACAAAAAAGCACCACAAGTCAACTGAAAAGCAATACATTAATAATAACATCATTATTTGTTTCTGTGATTAGGCCTTTGTTGGAATGAAGCACACTTGTGAGTAGTAGTATGAAGTAAACATTACGTTATAATTTAATTACCAAAATGTAAGGTGGTGGTTGGAGACCCAAACACTAAATTCAATGGATATTCTTCTTAGTAGGATTTCTTTATTACAGTTGTACTGTCTCCATCTAAATATATGAATCACCAATTCCTGTCTTTCACTTTTTATTCTTCTCAGCTCTCCACACAACCAATTGCAACACAGAAAATGTCTCAGTGAAAGAAAAAAACTGTAACCTTAGAATAATGATTCTTGAAGACTTTTAAAGAACATAGGAATATCTTCAACTTATAAGTTTATGATTAATAACTGTATAAATTATTTAAATGAACTTAACAGTTTACCTGTAAATAAACTACTATACAATAAAAAGCTGATCTATATGTCCAGTGCCTCGGAGCAAACTGATCGGGTAGTTTGACTAGAAAGTGTGAGTGTGAGACTAATGAGGAAGAGTAAAAATGTAGGAGCCACATTGAGTGTCACCTTCAAAGATGGAAACCATAAAAGAGTGACAGACTCTGAGAAGCAGGCTGGCCGGGAGTGAGCTCAAAAGAGGGAGGTTCAGACAGATTCCAATACATTGAAAAGACACTGACGGTCCATATAGGACAAGAGATAGCAAATATTTTAAAATGTATTCTTTTGCCTGTGTTTGACAGGTAATATGGCTAGAAATTGTGGACCACCAGGGCACGTACAGCCATCCTAACCCAACACACCAGACACAGAGGCACAAGTCCCAGCACTACATGGGCTTTATTTACAGTTTCCAACTCACATAGTAAACCACCACACAGCACACAGTTCCTTTCTCTCCTTGCCTCTTCTGCCTCCACTCCTCCCTCAAGCTTCGTCCTCCACCTCCCAACTCTGGCTCTGAGAGTTGTGGTGGCTGGCCCCTTTTATAGAGTACCCAGAAGTGCTCCAGGTGTTCCACGATCTCCTTCTGGCTGCACTTCCAGGTGTGGTGGCCGCCCTGCAGAAGAGGGCTCAGCTGTTCTCCATGCGCCTCCAGGTGGTAGCCACAGGCCCCAGCAGGGTTGAGCTTCCATGCTTCAAACCCGTGGTACTGTAGCATGCCAGGAGGGGCTGCCCTCTGTCATCCTGGGGGAGGCACTGCCCCATGCACATTCCTTACCCCAATCCTTCTGTTACTGTCTCAGTCAGGCATGAATCCCAGTTGTCCATTACACAATATTATAAATGCTTTATTGAATCTCATTATTAAAATGATATAATCTCAAATATTAATTTTAGTATTCTACTATATATTGTATTAAAATAACATATTCTATACTATGACAGAGAGTTGTCATAACATGAATTTAACAAATTCAGTGCAGCGAATGCTGCCTGTGGATATGGTCAGCACAAGACGTAGCCTGTTTAAGGTGCGATTAATGACTGGGTCAGGGAGCATGTAGATTACAAAGGACTTAATGTGTTTCGTTATTTACAATGGGCTGTTAAGAAAGATTTTAAAATTAACGATTGATCTAAAGATGGAGTTTACAATGTTCTTAGTGTTATGATGCCTTTGGGAAATGCAGTCCTGAACCACAAAAGACAGTAAAGCTTGTGAGCCATCAATTACAAGACACTTAGTAAATATCCAACAAGACAGAGATTTTTGAGTTATGCTGGGGATATCAAAAAAGTACTTTGGTTTTGTTAGAATGCAAATAAACAAAATTTAGATTCGTGTAAACTCTGTTGTTATTGATATATTGTGCAAGTCAGCTGTGCATGAAAGAAATTTGAGGCCATATGGATGACTAAATGATTTCAGTGGAAACATGAAGAGACTGAAGGAAACACACCAGAATTGCAATCACTATTCAGCAGCCAAAATAGTAGAAACCCCAAGAAGGCCTGTGTTAGTCTTGAGGTGTTCTACAGGGGCAATTTCTGGGAGACACAGAAATTTTGGGCACGGCATAAAAATGCACCATATGGGCTTCTGGAAAGAACTAAGCGTGAGATCATCAAAGAGAATATTAATAAATTCATTCTTACCTCCTAGCCTTCTCTGAATCACTTCTAAAATCAGAGATACTGTATCTTACAAAATCATATAAAGCAATATTAGTCATGCATATTAGGCCAGCATAGATATTGTATTGTTTGACCTTTTACAAAAGTGCCTGAAATTACATTTTATTACTTTGATTGCTGCCTTGATGTATTTTGATGGCTGCAAAGATGATTTCAATCACCAGTTTAAAAATATAAAACATTCATTTGGAATATCACAAACAGACTCGAAAAAATTACTGTAAAAATATAACACTTACTTATTCTACTCTGTCCATTGTAATAATAAGACAAAGAAAGATTATAAATCTTTGCGGTCAACCCCATATATTCAAAATAAAATACGTGGTATAGTGCACTTAGAAAAGAAAAACATTGAAATGATGCAGATCTCCATAAGACTCATCAAGATGGCATTACTTCTGGTGATAAAGGTCCTGTGCAGGAAGAGGCGTCATTCAGGTGGCCGGAAACCGGAAGTGATGTCAGAGATATCATGGTTGTCAATCTTCTAGTCTACAGCGATAGGAACAGAAAAGGCATTAGTCGACAGTACCCTCTGGCTTTCTGGAGGAGTATTACAATTATCCGAGGCCTTAAACTGTTCCCTATTCACACATGTGTAACACCATGTAAGTCATACAGTGATAAGCAGCTGGCAAGCTGCTGTCACTACTTTCCTTTCTGCTTCTACATTTGTAATAAAGTATTCATTAAGTTAACGGCAACATGCGTTTATTTTCTTACAGTATTTGAAGACTAGCTTTACAAAGTTTTCTCATTCCTTGTATCTGTATGGTTTTCCTTCCATTTTCCAACATAATAGGTTAATGAGTATGCCATCCAGTGGACTTATGTTTTGTCCAGATTAATTCCCTTGGCTTTAGAATCTTGTGCTACACTGCAAAAACTGTGTTAAGTGTTGTCACACATGTGCGCTTGGAGGACAGCTCCAGGGCTTGTCTAATGGCCACCTCAAATATTGACAAGTGATAGGACAATTAGTGTCATTACTTCTGGGTTTTGGTCCCCTAAGCCTGCCTCTTCCACCTCACCCACTGCCATCTTACCTCAGTGCTGTTTATGACTTGCATCTGGAAAGATGTTGTTGTGTAAAACCACTTTATCATCCTCCAACCAGTTATTCAGGAACACTGTCTGGTGCCCCAACTCTTTTTGATATCTCTGTTTGTATGTCACACTGTATATATAGGTCAAGGGTTACTTAGATAATAAAACTGTTAATTTAGCATTTAGTACTTAGTTAGTTTAGTTCCCCAATAAGCATAACTGTTTATAAATGCTGGAGAAAAAGGCAGATGTTCATGAATTAGTGAATTAGAAATTCATTGCAGTGTTTTAAGTTGTGAATGATTACAAACGGGGAGACCATCTTCAGATTTCAAGGGTTTCTGTTGCTTCTGCGTAATCAGAGGCTTAGTATTCTATAAAGTGAAATCCTTGCTTAAAAATTGCATGCAAATTCATGCTTATTTAATACATTTAACAAAGACATACAGTACCGTCACTTCAGTGTGCTTCAAACATGCCTGCACCATGTATTTGTATTTATACAATTCATTCTTCATCAAGCAGCAGGTTTATTGATAGACACTGCAAATGATGCAAAATGCCTCTGAGGATGAGTTAATACATCATCATTTAAACCTGTCTCCGCTCTTTATAAATTGGTTGTCTTCTTGGATTTTCAGACAAAATTTACACAGCTGCCTTCAACCAGACCACTGTAAGACAATGGATAGAGCCGTGTAAGTGAGAATTCATGAATGCAAGACACATAACCTGTACTGAAAGACTGATGAGAATGTTGTATCCTTTTGTAATTGTATTAAAGTAAAGAAAGAAAAAGGAGTTTTGAGCTGTGGAAGAGCTTATCATCATTTTGCTGAAGATGGTAAGACAAAGTAGATGAACTACCAACTATTCTCCTTTCTTACCTTAATTTTAATTTTAGCTTTAAGTAATATTTGTAATAGAAGTTTCATTTTGTTTTAAGATTTCCTGTATTACCTATCAGATATAATTATGCTGCAGTCACAAAATGAAAAGCAGAGCTTGACTGAAATATCTCAGTCCAGCATTGTTCATTTTGCCGTTGTGAAAGAAAGTCTTTCATTGAGTTTTGCTCCTGAGTGTTATCCTTCAATGAAAAGGCCCAACTGTAGGCAAAGCTTATCAGGACTAAGAGATTAAAGGAAGGTCATGGTCAAACACAGGCAAGGGTTTGTTACCAAAATAAAAAAAAAATCAAATCATCAAGACTCAATACATTAACTGAAGGCATACATTATTCCATTCATTAAAAGTACCTATCAATCAAAGTTATGAAATGAAAACCTAAATTCTGAATATTTCCATCCATCCATCCATTGTCCAACCCGCTGAATCCAAACACAGGGTCACGGGGGTCTGCTGGAGCCAATCCCAGCCAACACAGGGCACAAGGCAGGAACCAATCCTGGGCAGGGAGCCAACCCACCGCAGGACACACACAAACACACCCACACACCAAGGACACAATAGGGCCAATTTAGAATCGCCAATCCACCTAACCTGCATGTCTTTGGAATGTGGGAGGAAACCGGAGCACCCGGAGGAAACCCACGCAGGCACGGGGAGAACATGCAAACTCCACGCAGGGAGGACCTGGGAAGCGAACCCGGGTCCCCAGGTCTCCCAACTGCGAGGCAGCAGCGCTACACACTGCGCCACCGTGCCGTCCAATTCTGAATATTTGAAATATGTAAACCCTATCTCTTATGACACACTTGGGCAAAAGGATTATTAAGAGAACAGACTATAATCAGGAGATGGTAACATGAAGTAAAATCAGGTGAGAGATTGTCAAAAAAGACAAGCAATGAGATAACCAAAACATGAGAATCATAAGTCACAGTCAAAACAAGATCAGAAGCCATAAATGAGACCTGACATTTGGGCCTACTTGGTAAAGACACTATGACTAATTTCAAATGTAAGACATTTATCCACACTGCCACATGGTGTAGACAAAGTAATGGAAGGGAAATAAAATAATCCTTCTTTAAAATCACATTGAATAAATGGAATACACTCAAAAATAGATTCCTCATCACTGAAAAAATAAATAGCCTCAAAAACAGATTCTTCATTGTACAAAACCATAAAATAACCCAAAACACTTATGTAAAATGTGAAGCTTTTTGTTATCGTTCACAGATCTGAACAGCCAGTAATAGGATGCCCCCATCTTAAGTAATGCTGTTAGGGTCTTGTGAGGTGTATCATGTGATCAGCAACTGTACATTGCAGCCATAAACAATACTGTCTCCCCTGTTCCACATAAAATGGCAGTGCAAAAGTATTGCAAAACTGAAGATAAAACATAATAACAAAGTCAAAACATCATTAGCATGAAAACCAAGTGCAAAATTAGATTCAACACAGTCTAAAACTCCAAAATCCTGAAGTTTAGTTTAATGACCATGACTTTGTTTTTATAAACAAACATCCATCCATCCATCCATTATCCAACCCGCTGAATCCGAACACAGGGTCACGGGGGTCTGTTGGAGCCAATCCCAGCCAACACAGGGCACAAGGCAGGAACCAATCCTGGGCATTTTATTCATCTTTTTTTGAAAGTTGATTTTCAGCATTTATGTAAAAGTTCACTGTAACACTGTAGATCTGTTTGTTTGCCACCAGAGGGCATATCTGAAAAAGAGTCATGGTTGTCTGCATATTGGTACTAGTGGCCAATTGCTGCAGAAACGCTCAACAGTGGCCAGGATGGCACAATTTGGTAATATGAGCAAAACTTCCTACGGATTCCTACAGAACAGTGCTGCCATGATTTGCCATGAAGAAATACACCATTCAGAAACAGGTCACATGCCTAACAATGGTCATAGCTACAGTAAAAGATCAGCAAACTGGCAATTCACATGGAAATTCATCCTATTCCACTATTACTTGGCTAAGGATTAACTACAACTTCAGCAAGTGCACAAACACCAATGATGAGCAAACAGGTCAACTGATCTGTCAACTGTTGGTTCTGTCTTTTAGCAATTTCTAGGGCCTTCCCCACTTTCTGTCACAGACCACAACTCAGTCTGCTTTGTAACACTGAGTTTGGTACTGGTGTTTGTTATGAAAAGTCTATGCCTAGAAAAGAAATCCTACATCAGTGCACCCTTCAGATTTAGGTCAATTGCACCTTATCACACTCCTGAAGAAAATCTACTGTAATACTCCAGTAGGGCTATGCTGCAACTAAATGTCAGGATTCTGTGTACAATGTGCTGGAGTCATTTAATTTACTATTTTTTTGTCAGCCAAATTTTAAATTGATGGTGCGATGATATCAAACACCACATAGACTCAGGTCACATCCCTAACAACAGCCATAGTTAGAGTAAAAGATTAACAAAATGGCAAAACTAATGGAAATTCAAAAGGGCATTGCGCAAAATGAAAAAATAAGCGATAAATTCAGTAAACAACATGTACAAAATATGAACTAATGGTTAAATAAACCAGAGGATTACAACAGATATCAATCTAAATGGTCTTTGAGGTCTCACTTAGTGGTCCTCTTTTGCTGAAATTAAATTCATCTGATATGCATTAGTGATCAGTGAATGTTTTGCTTCAGTGAGTTGAACATGTTTCTTTTGTATGCGGCCACTGCTCCTGTGCACTTTGCTTTTATTTAGTGAGGCTTGACCATCTACAGTCCTTTTAAGAGTCTTAACTGATGCAGAAAGAGCTATGCATGTTAGCCCAAAGGGGCAGCACGGTGGTGCAGTGGGTAGCGCTGCTGCCTCGCAGTTGGGAGACCTGGGGACCTTGGGTTCCCCTCCCGCATCCTCCCTGCGTGGAGTTTGCATGTTCTCCCCGTGTCTGCGTGGGTTTCCTCCCACAGTCCAAAGACATGCAGGTTAGGTGGATTGGCGATTCTAAATTGGCCCTAGTGTGTGCTTGGTGTATGGGTGTGTTTGTGTGTGTCCTGTGGTGGGTTGGCACCCTGCACCTTTGTGCCCTGTGTTGGCTGGGATTGACTCCAGCAGACCCCCGTGACCCTGTGTTTGGATTCAGCAGGTTGGAAATTGGATGGATGGATGTTAGTCCAACCTCTTGGCTGATAATTGATGCTTACATTTATCCATCGAGTTTGAAAAACATTATTCATCATCACTGCTCTTATGGAGTGTCCAGGATATTTTTGCAAAGGTGCCATTTGATTGTGATGGTAACTGGCTTATTGGATGGAGAGACCCAGATATTGCAGATACTGCATGTGTGAATAGCAACTCTTTCAGTAGCCACAGTCATGCTTCAGTTTCTTAAAGTGAGGTGTTTTACTTTGGCTGAAGTAGGAGTTTGATGTTAATAGTTTTGTAGATTTCTTATTATAGTTAAACGTACAATTTCTGAATTTAATAAAGGCAATATTATCTCTCTTGCCTAACCTGTTCATGCATGAAATGATGAACTGTAATTGTTCCTTTGCGTTACAAAGATGGCAATTCGAACAACAACCCACCATTTGTGCATTTGTATCTTCTTTGAGAAAGTTACTTTTGCACAATCAGTTTTGCAACACATCTGGAAAAGCTCATATGAATTAAACTATATTCTCATAGAAAATGACTGAGTACAACTGAGTATGAAGAAATTATGTAATGTATTTTCTTTTCATTTTACCTGGTGTTTTCTTTTCATTTGAATCCATCACTCTACAATACATTCTTACACAAAATACTTGAGGAACACAAGAAATCTTAAAAAAAAAAAAAATCAATACAACTTTGAATTCCTCAAGACCTATTCTGATATTTTCCAGTCAGGAATGTGCCCAGAAAGGATAATTTAATTTCCCAAGGAGCCAAATCAACCATGCCCAAAACAGACAACCAGAGATGCCACGTGGATCCACAAGGGACATCAGAGACTTCCTCTGCTGATTACTTCCCAATAAAAAGATTTAAACACACAAAAGACTTCAGATGACTTTTCTCTATTTCAGAAGAAGGAACTCTTGACAGGTACCCTAGACATGGCTTTACTGATTGTCAGTGCACTTGGCCACATAAACACACTGATTCAAATACCTTCTGCATACTAATAACATCAAGACAGTGGAACACATCTAAAATTCTGACTTCAGAGTATCATTGGTTAGTCAAGTGCCACTTTCAGTCATACAGGAGTAAACGTACTAGGAGATGTTTCAAATGCACTTTTGAAGGTCCCTAATTTGCTTGTCAGAAAACATATGTTAAGATCTCTCTAAATGTTAATCTAACTTGTCATTGTACATAACATTATACATCCTAATGTCACTAAGTATTTCATCAAAAGATATATGATAAGCAGAAGGATTTAATAGGCTGACAGGTAGTGAGCATAAGGGTTCAGCAGGAATATTTATCAATTTCAGAGGTAAAGGATTTTGCAGGAAAGACTGTAATTTGTCATTTGGAATGATACATGTTTCACAGGGAGGCAATCTTTTTCTACAATTCCCAGAGAATACCAAGAGATGGTGCCAATTGTCTCATCCAAAGCATTAAAGCAAACAATTTAACATATTTAGGAACAGGCTGACAGAAGATTTCAAACCCTTTTCTACTTAGTAGATATTATGATAATTGAAAGAACCCTCATGTTTGTCTCAGGTGATTTGCACTCAAAATGAGCAGAATTTCCTCAACATCATGTTGGCCTCCCATTGTAATCTTACTTTATTACACCTTATTTTATGTTTCACAACAATAAGATATACATAGCTAGAAGAACAGAAGAACAATTTGTGTTTAATAGTAGTCGATACAAAAAAACAGAGAAAAGGGTTATGGAATGGAATTTAAAATCTATTGCTAGCTTCTGTATGAAAATCTGCATGTTCTCTGTGTGGCTAGGTATTATTATAACAGATAAATAAGCGTGCTTACATAGAGTAGGGCTGCCAGCGTGGAATGCAGTTTTTGGCTGCTTTCCGGCTTGTCTCAGCAGTGTCTAGTTATCGTCCAATTAAGATGCCAAACGTATGACAAGTTTTCTGATAAGCTGAATTAAAAATATAAGAAAAGATTAGAATTTCTGCTTTCTGTTGTAATCAACAAATTGTGTAAGAATGTTCTGTGACCTTTGGATGAAACTGAGCTTATGTTTTTTCTAAACTGCTTCTTTTGAAGATCTCTGTTATAAAATGCAACTCACCCCCCTATGATGGGGCTTTTGCACTTCAGAGTCAGTGAGAAAAAAAGCTGACAGGCTCTGTAAGGAAAAAGACCCTCTGCTCATCAAGAAGTGTAAAGAAATAAAAAGAATTCTGCTTATTTGAATCGGTGTCTGCCTGCTGTTGTCTCGACCTTTCGTCCACAGGGTGTATGGAGATAGGAGAGACATCAAATTGCCTTTGCAGTTTCATGATTATGTCAAGCAACCAGATATTGGCAGATAGAAAGACACATTAAATGTAACTAGAATTTGTTTCCAAACTACTTGAGTGCAAAGCTGAGACTAAAACGTTGGTAAGTATTAAGGCCACTGAGCATTTATGGGTCTCTGCACCACCTATTGGATTGTTGCATATCTTGCACATGGAATAACTGAGAGGGCTCCATGGTTGCTTCTTCACCTTTTAGTCTAAAATCTAGTGTATTTGTCAGTTTCACTCCTGAGTTCAGTTCAGTTTGGGTTAGCAACACACAATTCAAAGAAAACAGGTTTGGGTCTTTAGCACAAAGTGGGCATTCCCCATTCTGCTAGGCTTCAGTGGCACACCATGCATGTTAAGAAAGCAGATTTAACAGGGAGGCAGGCATCCAGTTGCACCTTCTCCCTCTTGCATTCCAAACTAATTGACTGAATTCCAGCTTGTACCAGGATCTGCTTGGAGTTCATATGATAGAAGAAGTATTACATCTCTCCAGAGGCCCTTCAGCAGACCTCTTGAGCCACAAGGCGTGAAATTGGTGTCAAGCAAGGACAGAGACCTATAATTCAAATGATGACAACTAAGATGGACAGAAGACCTTGCCTATTAGAAGACACTGATTTTGTAACTGGAAGTGACTTTAATCCAATCAGGAGAAGGTTCAACCTTCCTTTTAAACCACATGCACCCCATCTCTCAATGGAAGTAGAAGAAAGAAGAATCTCTGGGATATTGGCTGGACACATGCTGAACTCCCTGGGGATTTTCTCAGGGAACCCTCTCTTGGATTCTCTCAGGGAGAGGAAATATTCAAAATGACCTTTTAAAATCTGGTCTCTTAAATCCAAGACATTAAAAGCTGCACTTTCTTGGAGAGCCAAATCTGACAAACTTCTTTTTGTGAACCTAAACCTGAAACCCAATCTCTCAAGCCAAATCTGTGTTCCAATAGCCAGTCTGAATCCTGAGAAGCAGTAATTATTTTAAGAAGGGAACTAAAATATCTAAAGTCCTTGGCCGGAAAGAGAAATGCTTTTCCCTAGATTGCAGATGGCACAGCAAAGGGTCTAACAACAGAAAGTAAACTGAAAAAGCAGCATCACAGAACTCCACAAACAAATACTCATGCAGCTAGGAGAAAGAGTGCACTCCAATGCAAGAAGAACCCTCCGCTTGAACCCAGACCAACAACAAAACAACAGCTTCACGCAACATGGGACATCATCCATAAAACTTAGCATAAAACTATTTATCTGTGCCAAGATAAATTAGAACTTTCAATACCTGCAAACAGCAGGCCTACATGTTATATGTTTGTCTGTCTAGTCTGTCTGTGTCCTGTCTTATATGCATTTATCATCTTCTTCTTCTATAATACGCTACCATGGCTGTTCATTTGTCTGTCCAGGATTTTAAATCACCTGTAGCTCGCAAACCGTTTCACCTATTGACTTGAAATTTGGTACACATATACTACATGACATCTACTATCCGCTTTTGGGGTGATGATTTTATTACTCTTTTTATTTTTATTTTATTTTATTGTAGAATCAACTCTCGGCACCGTGCAGCAGGGCAGCCATGTGGCGCATGCGTACCGGTGCCGTTCTCATTCCCTACCACCTTCGCTAATCATTCTTGAGGCAGATTGAAGACTTAAGCGCCAGATTAAGTGAAAGATTAAAGAAAACGTACTAAGTAATTGCAACACAAAAACTAACTTAATCAGTTTTAACGTGAAAAGATGTTGATGAAAGTAGAGAAGCAGCGAGCCACTAGGGTGGAATAAAGAAGAGCTGCTCATGAAGCAGCAAGCACATCAACCTCTGAGCAAACAAATGCTAAACGTACAGAGAAAGACGATGAATACTATGAATGCTCAAGTCAAGTGTATTCACTGCACGTTATCGTGCAGTGCACCGTTACTGGTATTTCTATAATCCTTGTGTTTATCAATAAATTGTGTTCCTCAGTTACCTTGATATAAATCGGAAGGCTGGAGATTCCATCATACAACAGAGTAAGGTAAAGTAAGTAAAGCAGGAGCCTCACCGAATTAGTTGATTAATTACTGTAAGCATACGTTTAATATGTCACTGTGCTCTGTGCAAATCTATCTTATAAAATCTGCTTTTTTCTGCTCACATGCACAGCTGACATATAGCCAGATTAGGCTCAGGGGCTCACACAGAACTGCTAGGCAAGCAGTTTGACATAAGACAGATTGGAACCACTGGAAAGCATGCAGTCAGACTGTTTGGAATTGCATGTTCACCTATGTGGAGGCCTGCATGTGAAGAAAAAGTATAAAGCCTTGGAACATTGACTGGCACACCTTTGAAGCCAATGAATGGATGGGAGATAACGTTATTGTATCTTTACCTGAAAATGCCTTCCACTTCACCAACAACACTGACAAACTCTATGCCTTGGGCCCCCACTCACAGATCGGGTTTTGTCATTGGCTTCATTTGTCTGATATGCAGTGTAAGCCGACATTAAACAAAGCTACGTTTTTTCTCTTGTGTGATTTCTTACCGCCGTATCACTAGGAAGGGGTATCACCTTTTATGTTATATCTATATAGATTTGGGTTATGTAACATGCTGCAATCACAAAAGAACTCATTCCCAGGGAGCTAGCGCCACCTGCTGGACAAAATTGTCAAATGCAAAACTGATAATTAATTAATCAAGTTAAGTAAACTCTTACATTGAATTCTGAAACTTAAAGTACAACTAAAAACAGTATGCATACACATCACAAGATAGTAATTATATGGACAGACATTGTAACAAATATAGAACAGGAGTTTAGTTCATATACCAGAAAGAATTAATAGGCATTCTTCTTAACTTCCTGGGCTCCTACTGACAAAAGGTTTTTACTGCTGCTCTGAGAATAGATGGTATGACTATAAGGCCACTGAACTTGAACTTACAAGTTTGTGTTTTGCCTTGAAGTAAGCCTTTAAGTATTTTTTTTTTCACCTTCCCAGAAAGTTCGGAAGATAAGTGAAGATGTATAAAATAAAACGTTTGAGAGAGCTGTTATTATTTCCTTGAAAAATGAGGAAGATGATTAGTTATAATTTTTCACAGTAGATTGAGTTAATGTACATTAGAGTTTCTGTCTTGTGCCATAACCCAATGAGTGTGAGGGTGGAATAAGAATGGAATAACTTTATATATGTGCTGTACGAACAGCCCACCTTATTGTGGTGGAGGGGTTTGCGTGTCCCAATGATCCTAGGAGCTCTGTTGTCCGGGGCTTTATGCCCCTGGTAGGGCCACCCAAGGCAAACTGGTCCTAGGTGAGGGATGAGACAAAGAGCGGTTAAACAAACCTCCTATGATGAAAAACAATTTTGGACGGCGTTTTCCCTTGCCCGGACGCGGGTCACCGGGGCCCCACTCTGGAGCCAGGCCTGGAGGTGGGGCTCGATGGCGAGCACCTGGTGGCTGGGCCTGCACCCATGGGGCTCGGCCGGGCACAGCCCGAAGAGGCCACGTGGGTCCCCCTTCCCATGGGCTCACCACCTATGGGAGGGGCCAAGGAGGTCGGGTGCAGTGTGAGTTGGGTGGTGGCCGAAGGCGGGGACCTTGGCGGTTCGATCCTCGGCTACAGAAGCTGGCTCTTGGGACGTGGAATGTCACCTCTCTGAAGGGGAAGGAGCCTGAGCTAGTGCGCGAAGTTGAGAGGTTCCGGCTAGATATAGTCGGACTCACCTCGACGCACAGCTTGGACTCTGGAACCAATCTCCTTGAGAGGGGCTGGACTCTGTACCACTCTGGAGTTGCCCCCGGTGAGAGGCGCCGAGCGGGTGTGGGTATACTTATTGCCCCCCGACTTGGAGCCTGTACATTGGGGTTTACCCCGGTGGACGAGAGGGTAGCCTCCCTTCGCCTTCGGGTGGGGGGACGGGTCCTAACTGTTGTTTGTGTGTATGCACCGAACAGCAGTTCGGAGTACCCACCCTTTTTGGAGTCCCTGGAGGGGGTGCTAGAGAGCATACCTTCTGGGGACTCCCTCGTTCTGCTGGGAGACTTCAATGCTCACGTGGGCAATGACAGTGAGACCTGGAAGGGCGTGATTGGGAGGAATGGCCCCCCCGATCTGAACCCGAGTGCTGTTTTGTTATTGGACTTCTGTGCTCGTCACGGATTGTCCATAACGAACACCATGTTCAAGCATAGGGGTGTTCATATGTGCACTTGGCACCAGGACACCCTAGGCCTCAGTTCGATGATCGACTTTGTGGTCGTGTCGTCAGACTTGCGGCCACATATCTTGGACACTCGGGTGAAGAGAGGGGCGGAGCTGTCAACTGATCACCACCTGGTGGTGAGTTGGCTTCGATGGTGGGGGAGGATGCTGGTCAGGCGTGGTAGGCCCAAACGTGTTGTGAGGGTCTGCTGGGAACGTCTGGCAGAGCCCCCTGTCAGAAGTAGCTTCAACTCCCACCTCCAGCAGAACTTCGACCACATCCCGAGGGAGGTGGGGGACATTGAGTCCGAATTGGACATGCTACGTGCCTCTATTGTTGAGGCAGCTGACCGGAGCTGTGGCCATAAGGTGGTCGGTGCCTGTCGTGGCGGCAATCCCCGAACCCGTTGGTGGACACCGGCGGTGAAGGATGCCGTCAAGCTGAAGAAGGAGTCCTACAGGACCCTTTTGTCCTGTGGGACCCTGGAGGCAGCTGACAGGTACCGGCAGGCCAAGCGGAATGCGGCTTTGGTGGTTGCTGAGGCAAAAACTCGGGCGTGGGAGAAGTTTGGGGAGGCCATGGAGAACGACTTTCGGACGGCTTCGAGGAGATTCTGGTCCACCATCCGGCGTCTCAGGAAGGGGAAGCAGTGCAGTGTCAACACTGTGTATGGTGGGGATGGTGCGCTGCTGACCTCGACTCGGGACGTTGTGGGACGGTGGGGGGAGTACTTCGAAGACCTCCTCAATCCCATTAACATGCCTTCCAATGAGGAAGCAGAACCTGGGGACTCAGAGGTGGGCTCCCCCATCTCTGGGACTGAGGTCACCGAGGTGGTCAAAAAACTCCTTGGTGGCAGGGCCCCGGGGGTGGATGAGATACGCCCAGAGTTCCTCAAGGCTCTGGATGTTGTAGGACTGTCTTGGTTGACACGCCTCTGCAACATCGCATGGACATCAGGGACAGTGCCTCTGGATTGGCAGACCGGGGTGGTGGTCCCCCTCTTTAAGAAGGGGGATCGGAGGGTGTGTTCCAACTACAGAGGGATCACACTCCTCAGCCTCCCTGGAAAAGTCTATTCAGGGGTCCTGGAGAGGAGGGTCCGTCAGATAGTCGAGCCTCGGATTCAGGAGGAACAGTGTGGTTTTAGTCCTGGTTGCGGAACAGTGGACCAGCTCTATACCCTTAGCAGGGTCCTGGAGGGTGCATGGGAGTTTGCCCAACCAGTCTACATGTGTTTTGTGGACTTGGAAAAGGCATTCGACCGTGTCCCTCGGAGAATCCTGTGGAGGGTACTCCGAGAGTATGGGGTACCGGCCCCCCTGATAAGGGCTGTTCGGTCCCTGTACGATCGGTGCCAGAGCTCGGTCCGCATTGCCGGAAGTAAGTCGAACCCGTTTCCAGTGAGAGTTGGACTCCGCCAGGGCTGCCCTTTGTCACCGATTCTGTTCGTAACTTTTATGGACAGAATTTCTAGGCGCAGCCAGGGCGTTGAGGGGGTCCGGTTTGGTGGGCTCAGGATTGGGTCACTGCTTTTTACAGATGATGTTGTCCTGTTTGCTTCATCAGGCCATGATCTTCAGCTCTCTCTGGATCGGTTCGCAGCCGAGTGTGAAGCGGCTAGGATGAGAATCAGCACCTCCAAATCTGAGACCATGGTCCTCAGCCGGAAAAGGGTGGAGTGCCCTCTCAGGGTTGGTAGCGAGATCCTGCCCCAAGTGGAGGAGTTCAAGTATCTCGGGGTCTTGTTCACGAGTGAGGGAAGAATGGAGCGTGAGATCGACAGGCGGATCGGTGCGGCATCCGCAGTAATGTGGGCGCTGCATCGGTCAGTCGTGGTGAAAAAGGAGCTGAGCCGCAAGGCGAAGCTCTCAATTTACTAGTCGATCTATGTTCCTACCCTCACCTATGGTCATGAACTATGGGTAGTGACCGAAAGAACGAGATCGCGAATACAAGCGGCTGAAATGAGTTTCCTCCGCAGGGTGTCTGGGCTCTCCCTTAAAGATAGGGTGAGAAGCTCAGTCATCCGGGAGGGGCTCAGAGTAGAGCCGCTGCTCCTCCGCATCGAGAGGAGTCAGATGAGGTGGCTCGGGCATCTGATCAGGATGCCTCCTGGACGCCTCCCTGGTGAGGTATTTCAGGCACGTCTAACCGGGAGGAGGCCCCGGGGAAGACCCAGGACACGCTGGAGGGAATATGTCTCTCAACTGGCCTGGGAACGCCTTGGGATTCTCCCGGAAGAGCTAGAAGAAGTGGCCGGGGAGAGGGAAGTCTGGGCATCTCTGCTCAAGCTTCTGCCCCCGCGATCCGACCTCGGATAAGCGGGAGACAATGGATGGATGGATGGATAAAATGACCCAAAATGCATATGATGTAGTCATCTGTCTACCCTAGGTATGTGCACAGCATAGATGTCTAAAACTGGGCATATACTGACCAATACTGGCATGATTTTAAGCCTGATTTAAGCCTGAATTGGCTCAAAATTCAGCTTCATCAGCAATCATTTCATGTGCAGTATGAGAGGGGCTGTGATGCCCAATTCCATCTTATGACTGAGATATCGTATGGTCTGAAGAATTTCTGTCAGTTGTCTTGTAGTGAGAGAAGTATCACAAGCCGATACTCCAATGTCGTCAGTAAATTTTCCAAAATCCATTGTGCAGCACCTGCAGTGAGTGTTCATTGTACATGTATAGTCTGAGCACCAATGTTGTGGCATGAAAATTTGTTAGTTTGAACATATTTATGATTTAAATATATAAAGGTATGCAACACAACAAGAGCCATGGTAAGCAACTCTTCTACTGTATGTTCACTTTGTTGGAATATGTTTTTCTTCTGTGAAAGGTGACAAATCAGGAAATGTGATGTTGTAAAGAGCAGGAATGAACTGCAGCGTGACTGGAGTCTGTGTTTTCAGAAATCTTATTTTTTTCCATCCACACTGAAATGCCACACTGGTGTTTTCAAAGGTATTTGGCTCTGGAGAATGTTTTCAAAAGTATTAGTTTCTTGGGTTGCAAATAGTATTGTAGTGTTAGCAAAAGATGAAAACAGTGACAAATGTCTGTGTTTTTAAGCAAAAGCATAGTACACTCTTAAAAATATTGGTTCTTTAATGGCACTTTATGGTTCTTTACCAGGCTATGTGGTTCCTTGTAGAACTATTGCTTGATAAATCACTATTTCAATTCAGCAAGTGTTCTTTGCATATGAAGTTGGTTGTTTATGCTATGAAAAACTTCCTAATATGTAGAAAAAAACTGAAATCCTTAATGTGCGGCAGGCTACTTAGCTGGACACCAACAGATTAAGAGAACCTGAACTTAGCCTGTGTGATTATATGCAGCAACAGTCCTTTTCAAATCATGATTTCATGAAATCATTGCTATTTCACAAATCTGTAAACTTCTATTCATAGTTATTTACTGTATGGAGCCTGTTACAGAACTAAACAAATAAATAAATAAAGGTTCTTTCTGGATGCTCTATTTGGTTTTGGGAAACTATCCTCTTTTGGGAAACAAGAATGGTGTCTTTTTGTTAATTATTTGCGTTACACAATTTACCCTGTATTGCATTAGGAATTTGTTAATTTTGCATACCCTTGGGGTCAGAGCACAGGGTCAGTCATTGTACAGAGCTCCTGGAGTAATTGTAGGTTAAGAGCCTTGCTTGAGGGCCCAACGGAGTAGGATTACTTTTGGTAGCAACAGGATTCAAACCGGCAACCTTCCAGATACCAGCGCAGATCTTTAGCCTCAGAGCCACCACTCCACCCACAAATATAACATCTCTCTGAAGAACCACCATGGCACCTTTACTTTTTAGAATGTAGTGTGGTCCATAGTAAATGTGTATCTTAGAAACCTGCAGCCTTCTCTGTGTGAAATTAATTCCACAATATGTCCTCAACAGGTCAGCTTTATTTATTTCGTAATCTAGTAAAGTTTGTCATAGGAAAGGCCACAAAGAGTTAATTCCTGCCCTCCAAGTCATGAAACTCATGTTTCTGAGATGAAAATTTGCTCATCACAATCCTGTGACCGAATAGTGCAAACTGGATTGGAAAATGGAAGATGGATAGATATAAACAACTGTTTGTACAATAGGATATTAGTTTTACGAAAAAATGTATTAACATAATGAAGCAATATATTTAATGTGAATCGCTTTACACATCCATTTAGCCATTATTGCAACTGCTTAATTTAGTTCTGAGTTGTAGGAGCCAGAGATTATACTCCAGAACCTTGTGCAAGCTAGCAACCAGACCTAGAGGTGACACATCTGAAGAGTTTGAAATGTTCATTTTCTTGGGTGTGGAGTGAAGATCATTCCAAGAAGACAGGAAACAATGTTGGCTTAATCTTCAGTTGTCAACAAAATGAACTGAATAATAGTTTCTAAACATCAATCAGTAAATCTTTATTGTTATAGTATTTTAATTTACCAGTAATTGAAGAGTATTACTAAAGAAAAATGCCTGAAACAAACAGTAGAGTGAAAAAAATCCAGACTATATTAGAAAATCAGAATATGAAGGATGTTAGACAGAGGTTCTAAAATAGCACATCATTGCTTATCCATATGTCTAAAATGTCTGTTGGCAGGACCATTTTAGGAAGCTCTTCACTGCGACATTATTTACATAATTCATCATTGATAGGAGGGAGGTCAGTGGAATGGTAAGGATACAAGGAGTAGAGTTGGTGAAGGTGGATGAGTTTAAATACTTGGGATCAACAATTCAAAGTAACGGAGATTGTGGAAGAGAGGTGAAAAAGAGAGTGCAGGCAGGGTGGAATGGTTGGAGAAGAGGAGTAATTTGTGACAGATGGATATCAGCAAGAGCGAAAAGGAAGGTCTACAAGATGGTAGTGAGACCAGCTATGTTATATGGGTTGGAGACGGTGGCATTGACCACAAAGCAGGAGACAGAGCTGGAGGTAGAAGAGTTAAAGATGTTAAGATTTTCACTGGGTGTGACGAGGATGGACGGGATTAGAAATGAGTACATTAGAGGGTCAGCTCAAAGTGGACGTTTGAGAGACAAAGTCAGAGAGGCGAGATAGCGTTTGTTTGAACATGTGCAGAGGGGAGATGCTGGGTATATTGGGAAAAGGATGTTAACGATAGAGCTGCCAGGCAAGAGGAAAAGAGGAAGGCCTAAGAGAAGGTTTATGGATGTGGTGAGAGAGGACATGCAGGTGGTGGGTGTGACAGAGCAAGATACAGAGGACAGAAAGATATGGAAGACGATGATCCGCTGTGGCAACCACTAACAGGAGCAGCCGAAAGAAGAAGAAGAAGAAAACAGGAGGAGTTACGATTTCAGCTGATGAAGGTTTTAGCATTTTTGTTGTGTTTCTTCCAACATCCTTTGAACACATAAATGGAGGATCACTGAACACCGAGCCTTACCTGCAGGGTAAAATGAAACTTTAATATGTCCATCTGTTTTGAAGCATCAGAAAGCTATCTAATTTGTACCATGATAAACCCTGACATTATTTATTTACCCCTCTATTTTTGTTAATCATGTTGGGGGTTGCAAATGGTGTAATTATTAATTACAAGCAAAAAAGTAATTACAATGTTCTAGTACTGATTCTTTATCTTGTTGCATTTTTTTGCTGTTTTCATCACACTTTTAAAAGTACATAATTTGGATTTATGGTGTTAAAAAATTTACATGTAAGAAAACGTGAAAACAAATGAATAAGAGAAAAAGAAGTTGAGTTTTTTAAACAATGTACAACAGTATTGTGATTACTAAAGTGAGAGACAGCAACTTCACAAAATGAGTGGAATACTGAAATGCTAAAAAAAATCAAGGTGTTTTGGACACTGTAAGGGTATAAACTCTAAAAGTCCTAAGAGTATTATATGACAGTTTGCGTTGGTTAGAGATGCCTTAGCTGAACATAGTCCATCAGTCCATATCAGATATAATAATCCTTCCATTCATCAATTTTCAGACTTCTTCATTCAAGTTGTGGGATGTGGATCAGATCCCACAGCACACACCTGGGACTGACAGAGTGGTTTAACCATGGAGGACCACTCTGATTGTGAACGCTACCTGGTGCACTGATCATCATATCCTGAAATTGAATGTTTGTGTGAATGTGTCCTTGACAATAGAAAATATTTGTCACATTCATCCAGAGTACAGAGGGGAATTGGGGGTATAATTTTCTTTTTTTATGTTGCTTTCTTTTCTCTTGTGTCATTTAGATGCTTTGATAACCAAATTAGTTTACTAAAGTCTGTATATTTTTCTGTATCTTGATGTGTTTATTGCATATGTATTTATGCTCTAAGTACTGAACTTTTTGTGTTTACCACATGTAATTTTGAAATTAATTTAAACTTCTCTACATTGACAATAGTGTATGTTTCATAAAGCATACTAGTGGATGTGTGTTAAATAAATGTAATTAAATTTAGATGGACTGGGGCATTATTTTCTACCAGAACAGTCACCAGCTCCTTGTGCCTCTCAACTGGAAAACATATACAGGTATTGGAAAATGGTTGGACAGATGAATTGAATACCTTGAGTACAGGAGTGCATTTCTTGAAGGTCTGGATACTGTACATGCCTAGAAAAACATGCCTATATATTGTAGAAAATCAAAATCATGAATAAATGTCTTAGACACACACAATATCTTTTACTGTACATTTTGTACAACTTATTAATTCTCATTTCTGTATTTATTTCTAAAGTAAAGGAATTCTGCAGATGTGTTTAGTATCAGACTAACTTCTTCATTCATTCTCATGTTATCCATGATTTATTGGACTTGAACCATTCAGAACTTCATTGGATGCTTTAACTGGACTCATTCAACTGAGTACAAAGAAGAATATCCTTTCCAAAAATTATAACACAAAATAGCAGGCTGGTTGCATCACTTTCAGAAACTGCAATGAAAGTTTGCATATTTGTTTCAGGACCTTCATTAAATGATAGGAAAACTTTGAAATATTCTGTACAGTTTAATCATCATGATACCTTATTTGGAAGAAATGCCGGAAGGAACGATTAATGACTTTAGAGAGAAGATGTTGATGTTGGTAATCATGATACACATAAGATCTTTTACTGAACAATTAGTAAGAGCTATTAATTCTCTTTTCTGGATATATTTCTGAAGTAAAGGTATTCTTCAGATATGTTTTAGTACCAAACTGACTTCTTCATTCATTCTCTTCTTATCCATGATTTATTAGACATTCAGACCTTTCATGGATGCTTTCACTTGGACTTTCATCATTCAGACCATTCATGGATGATTTAACTGGATTCACTGAGCTGAGTACAAAGAAGAAAATGCTTTCCAAAAGGTACAATACAAAATAACAGGCTGGTGGTATCACTTTCAGTAACTGCAGCGAAAGTTCACACATTTGCTTCAGGGCTTTCATTAAATGATAGAAGGACTTGGAAAAATGCTGGCCAGCTTGATCATCATGACACCTTGCTTTGAAGAAATGTTGAGCATGATTACCAGTGCTAATATTACCTGGGAAGGAAGGCATATTAATGGTTTCAGAGAGAAGATGTCGATGTCGGTAATCATGATACCACATATAAATAAGATGAATACTGACTCTGCATGCGTGGAAAATACTGTAACACAGCTGGAAGAGCAATAAACGCAGAGGAATGACAGCCATGAAGAGGTTGCCAAGGCCAGTGATGAAATTAACTGCTGTCAAGCATAGTTTCTGTATTGTTCTTTCTGCATACATTCAAAAAAAAAGAAGAAAAAAATGAAAGGATATAAATATATACCTGTTCATTATTTCAGACATCACACAATGAATCTTGACAAATTGGCGTAAATTAGTGCATATATGCAATTTTTTTGGTCAAATCATTTTTTAATAATTTTCAAAGACCAATCATGTCACCTGGACCTGGCCTTTTAAATTGTTTACAGACAGATTTTGAAACAATAGATCACATTTAAATGTGCATATTTCATGTTTCAGGATATCTAAAAATATCAGGATCAAGCAATATTTAAGACTTTGTCAATGATAGAGGATCATGAGAAAGAGACAGTGAAAGGAGTAATTTATTGTGTGGTCTCCACTCTCTTGGAAAAACATGTTCATAAATGATTACAGATTTTTTGTTTTCTTCTCTTCACACATTGATTTACAACAAGAAATGGCCTTGTACAGCAGCTGACCCCAATGTAAATCTTTCAAGTGTTTGGTTTCTAGGATCGGTCTGATGTTCTCAGATTCAACATAAAGCCTTTAGTCTGTTGTGTTGTGTTAAAGATTTTGGTAAGTAGGATGACAATGAGAGAAAGAGACAATGCTAGGGGTTAGCGGATATGAGAGGACTTGAGATTCTAGGTTTTGTCTATATTTTATGTGATTTGCATGTTTATCCCTTCCATTATAGTGTATTGCTAGTACTGCAAAATTAAACATATTTTTGTACCTTGCCAATATTCTTGGTGGATTGATGTACTCACATATTCATATTTAGTAATGCCTATGACATCTAAAAAAAGATAGTCTTACAATTATTCACAAAAAGTAACTGACTTTGCTACCAACAAGATACCTTATTGCATGACAAATGTTTACCTAATATGTACAGTACAAAAAGGCTTTAGTCTTTCAAAAATTCTAATATCATCTTAATTTATGGGATATAAGTCAATAATAACAACTGTCCACTTTAGATCAATTTAAAGCTGGCAAACTCCAATCCTCTTGTGTGGATACATTTCCTAAACTTAAGAGTATCCCCAGGGGACAGGGTGGGTATCAGTGTTCCTATAACTCCAACCAGGCTGGAATCCTTGACCACATTTTGATTATGGCCATTAACATTAAATACCAAAACATTGTTTCCCATTCATCTCTCCCTAACTCATCCTCTTCATTTTCTAACTCACTAATTCCAATCAGATCTTTTTCCTTCCATGGCAACAATGAGCACAGGTGGAAACCACCTATGACAGGGCGCCTGTGTGTGATATGCACATCTGCACTCTCTCAAACAGTTTAGAGTCACCAGTTAACCTAACATTAAATATCTTTGGGATGTGTCAGGAAGACTAAACTACTGCGGAAAACCCATAAGGACATACAGAGTACAACACATTCCACGCAGGCAAGGCCTGATCCCAAAATTGAAACCCAGGTTGATAGAAATGGGTTGTGCTAATCACTACATCACTCACATAACTAAGACTAGGATTGTTTAAAGGTAACGACTGCTGCTTCCATACACGACCAGACACCAGATATACATTTCATTAATATATTATAAAGTGATATAATTGTTATACTTGTAATATGATATGAAACTGTCCAACTCTGCTTTTAGGACCTATGCTTTAAAATTAGTAAGGCTAGATTTCCACCTTCATACATATTTAAATATAAAAATTGGGAGCCATACAAAAAAAGATTAATAGCTAAATCAAAATACAGTATCTTTATATATAATATGCTACTGTGGCTGTTCGTTTGTCTGTCCGGGATTTTGAATCACCTGTAGCTCGCAAACCGTTTCACTTATTGACCTGAAATTTGGTACACATATACTACGTGATGTCTACTATCCGTTTTCGGGGTGATGATTTTTATTACTCCTTTTATTTTTATTTTATTGTATAATCAACTCTTGGCAGCAGGCAGCAGGGTGGCCGTGAGGCATATGTGTACGGGTGCCATTCTCATCCCTCGATTTAAATTTCAGACATGATGTTAAATATTTGTATTTGTTAATCTCTAATGTTACATTTTTAAATAAAGACAAAGCCCTAAATGTTTTTGAAGTGCATTTACTTCCACTACCACTTTTAATACCACACTGAGTAAACTTCTGATGCATTTAATAAATGGTTTAACTTAAGAATCTGAAGAATGCCACAAGCATCTCTTTGCTTCTGCAAATTTTGCTCTTGACAGCAAAGCAAACTTTTATAGCAATAGAACTATAATCTTGCAACATCAAAATGTTGTGACTAAGAAACTATGTTAGGGTGGAGGTTGAGGCAAAGAAATTTGGCAAAGGTACAAAAACAGCGACTGGACAAACAGCAAAAATAGGACATACACTCATCATCAGGTAATGGAATGGTTATGGAAAAGCCTAAAGGTGAGTCTTAACACTCGTTTACCATTATGATGTCAAAATAAATTTTCTAAACATCAGAACGGCACTGACATGCTGCATGAATTATTACAATACTGCAGGGACAGGCTTAGCTGTTTACACCGAGGTATGCAGTGATATTTTAGGATGTTCTCTTTTCTCTAAGATTGCGTATGTTTGATCAAGAGGGGGAATCTCAGGTATAAAAATGTAGCACACTGTCAATAGCTTCCATATTGCACAGGACTGACTAAGCTTCATAATAAAATCCACCGTTTTAGACACTCTTTCCTTTTTTCATGATCAAGGACTGCTGGTAGCATTTGTTGTAAACAAAGATGACAGGACATCACAGAGTGAATTTTTATACACAATCACAATCAGCCAAGAGCAGGTTTAGAGCAGCCAGTCATCCTAACTCAATGTGTTTGTGAAGCAGAGATAAAAAAACAAGTTTGTTTACAAGGAATATCCACACAAGGATTTATCCCCAAGGATTAAACAAGATTTCAAGTTATATGAGGCAGCAATCAGAAAGCTGCCTTTTCAGCTTCAGTAATCTAACCATGTATATAACACATCCAGCTCCTGACAAAGTATTGCTTTTATTTTTTAATGATAATGATATATATTATTCAGGCATTTTTTTGCTCCATGGCTTCACAGTTCTCTAATTTTTCAGAATCTGTCTAACATTTATAAAGGATACTGCAAAATCAATTTATATTTTGTAGTCTAACGTATCTTAGTAAACTTAATTAATGACATTGATTGATATTATCATCAGCAATACAAGTAAAGCTGTTAAACAAAATGAGACAAACAATTTCACTTGGGAAAAGAGGTTTACAAAAGACATACAAAACAAGTAAATTTTACCTTCAATGGTAAACACAAACCAGGAAATCAGAAGACCCATTACAGAAACAAAGAAATCCATTGCAGATGGAATGAAACAAAACACTTCTCACATCTGACAATCAGGGATCTTCAAATGAAATGCTACTCACTTGGCAGGAAAGAAAAACTATGCTGTGGGCGTAGGCCATGACGTCTCAGGAGGCACATTCCATTTGACAGTGAAGAAGTTACACAAGCTTTGCAATCACAAAGGGTAAGAATCTTTTTACTACAGTTTCTGTTCTTCCCTTTAAAGTGCTTCATTAATATTTTAATTTTTGCTAACAAATTACATGCCCATTGGAATTCCAATGTATTGCTTGCATACAGGTATGGCCTTTTAATGCAATGGCATCTGATCAGGGGTAGCTCCCTATATTGCACCTGATGCAGCTTTAAAAGACAGCAGTCTTTCTTATGTTCCACTGAAGAACTTTGATCATGGATAGATAGCTTCAAATGGCTAAGCAATTGCCTGGCACCACATACAGGGTTTTTTGAGACATTTTTGTTGAACTACCAGCCATCTAGATAGAGAAATGTATGTTAACATTTCTGAGAAATATAACAATAGTCCAATTGGTTCCTGAAATACCAAACTAAAAGTGACAGAGTGGTTTAAGGATAGTGACCTGGGGCCTCATGTATAACGCCGTGCGTAGAACTCACACTATAACATGGCGTAAGCACAATAGCGGGAATGTGCGTACGCACAGAAAAATCCAGATGCAGGAATCTGTACATACGCAAACTTTCACATTCTTCCACTACATAAATCCCGATTAGCGTAAAAAGTAACGCACGTGCACGCGCCTTCTGTCCTGCCCCAACTACTCCCAGAATTACGCCTCTTTGAATATGCAAATCAATATAAATAGCCTTCTGTGAAAAGACAATGGGAAAAGCACGGGGGGTAATAAAAGAGTTTCAGCGAATACCAAGTGGAGGCAAAGGAAAAACGTACTATTTGTTGGTTTAAACAGTGGTATAATCAACAAAAGGAAGTTGATCGAGTGACAGAGTGTCGGAGAAACTCGAAGGCTCAAGTTCACAAAGTCGCACAGTGCCCGAAATAAAAAAGAAATCACATATCAAAGTCGCTGTGAAAAGGCGAGTCGTAGCCCACCATCTGAGTGTCATATGAAAGCTTATTAGGGTACAGACAAAAAAAATAGGCACACAGTGGGAAAAAAGCACGAAATGTCAACTTTAATCTCGAAATTTCCACTTTAATCACGCAGTTTATTTTGCCATTAAAGCAGAACATCATAAACTTCATCTTAAAATTGTTTAATTTACTAGTTTCTCAAATCCCATTGTAACTAAAGTGGCACATTAAATGCTTTGTTCTGTATTTGATCTTCTATGTGCTCTACATGTGTGAATCACTACCTGCTTCTTAAACGGGCTTTCTCTTTCTCCGACAGGACACATAATCCATTACATTCGTGATATTACAGCTCTCTGAATAATTAAAATACTGAGATGTATACGTGATATCTTTTTCATGATGATAGGAATGAAAGCATGTTATTAAACATGGGAACACGGTGGCGCAGTACTTGTTCATGTCTCACGCAAGAGGCTTGCAGCACCATGCGCGACCTTCGATGAAATAATTTATTACAGAAGTACTGTCTCTTTCAAACGTACTAACCTCCAATTCCTGTCCTTACTTTTCTTTCTCCAAAAACCCAATCGCCACACAATCAGCTATATAGACATGAAGCCATCTGTAAGCTTAAAACGCCGATTCTTCAAAACTTTTAAGGAACATTGAAATATCTTCGTAGTACATGTTTAATTATTATATCCGTCTATCCTTCCAGTGTCGCGTCAGCACCAGCAAGAATACAACGCAATGCAGGAACAATCCATGAACTAGCTAGCGCTGCGGCACCGTGTCCTCACATGTTTAATTATTAACAATAAAGATTATTTAAATGAAGTTAAAGTTTTATCTGTATAATATAATCAACATATTTTGCTGCATTTCATCTTAAAAATGATATCATCATCATATGTAAATATGCGCTTCATAAAGTGGCGCAGGTTGTGCAATATTATAACTGTAGTGCAAGTTTACAGTGAGGTAATTGTACTTATAAGTACAAACAGTTCTACAAGGAGCACTTGATGGACTGATTGAGTGCGTTTATAGTTCTTGGGATGAAACTTTTTCTAAACCACGAAGTCCGTACAGGGAAGTCTCTGAAGCGTTTTGACTTGGCTCAAGCAGTGCCTGCTTCATGCTGTGTACTGATAATTCTCTTTCCGATCAGCTGCTGCTGTGATTCCCCAGTCAGATACAGTGATATAAATACTCCGAGTGGTGCAGTGAGAGTAATATGGAAAAAGATGATCTGCTGTGGCAACACCTAACGGGAGCAGCTGAAAGAAGAAGAAGATGCAGTGAGAGTTACAACGCTAAAGCAGTTATGGTATTTGGAATACTATGACTATTTCCTGGACCATTATATTGCTGCAGGTTAATTACAATCAGATGCATTACACTAATAAACAATATGCAGTTAGTTTCAGTGTATTTATAAAGCCCCGTCAGGAATGTGGAGCTAAGAAAGAAAGGGTGACCACACAGGAACAGTTGCACTGCTTTGACGCTGGGTGCCGCCAGTCTGCAAAACCGAGTGGAGAAATTGCGTACGCCAAGGTATGAGTTACCATGGAAATGTGCGTGGCTTTACGCCAAGTTTAGGTTTTATACATCGCGATTTGTGCGTGGAAACGTTCGTACGCAACATTTCTGTGTGTACGCACCGTTTATACATGAGGCCCCTGCTCTTCTTGTGGTGACAACTGATTAAAATACAGTTGGCCTTTGCGATTTGCTGGTTCGCCTATTTCTGGGTTTGTCACTCATAATTAAACGTAAATTGTTTTGCAACCTACCGTGGAAAATTACAAATGATGCGCATAGGCTAGAAAATGTAAAGAAAACTTAAAAGGTCTAGTAAGTCAAAGTGTATAAAATATATATAATATTAGTCATTATTACCATTTTTATCATTTACTACCTTAAATATACACACAAATTTACTACAATAAGTTAAATTTTGTAGAAAATACTGTATATATTTGAGGATAAGTTGGGACTTGATTTTACCGTATAATTTCTGGTATTTTATAATGTTATTTGCATAAGTTGAATGCGGAAAACTCATGCTATTGGTCCAAGAGATTATGATATGCTAACGCCCACCCGAGAGAGTAACCACGGAGCACACTGCCTTTTTTTTCTATGTGGGTGTGGTAATATGCTTTATCAGCGTGTGCTCCTAACCTCTATCTCTCTCTCTCTATTGTGCCTATGAGATCACACACGTAATACCTGCACTATTCCGAAACAACTTTTGCACTGATTTGTGTTTTCTCAAACCCTTATACACCTTTATTGTAAGAGCATCCCTTATCTATGATAGAGCGTTCGATCAGAAGAAAACATGAAGCTGGTTTTAAATTAAATGTCATTGAAGTAGCGAAAGAAATTGGTAACTACGCTGCTGCAACAAAATTCGATGCGTCTGAGAAACTGATGTAAGATTGGAGGAGGCAAGAAGATGTAAAAAAAAATTAAGTGTTGCGTTTTTGAACGGGTGTATAAGTCAGGGTCTGATTTTATGATCGATTTTTCGGGTTTCAAGACCCGACTTATACGTGAGTATATACGGTAATTTAAATGTGTAGCTTCTCTCTCTCCCTCTTGCTACCTTTGTTTTTTCAACAACAACAGCCAAGGAGAGCATAACCAACTCCAGAAGCTACTCCGGCCCCCTGTCCTGCTCTCTTCTTACTGGTGCTGCCCAACTTATCCTCCACTATCTACATTTCCTCTGATTTAGTGATCACCCTTCTCTGATTCTGCTGACACCACTATAAAAGTACACACATCCATCCATTGTCCAACCCGCTGAATCCAAACACAGGGTCACGGGGGTCTGCTGGAGCCAATCCCAGCCAACACAGGGCACAAGGCAGGAACCAATCTAGGGCAGGGTGCCAACCTACCGCAGGACACACAGAAACACACCAAGCACACACTAGGGCCAATTTAGAATCGCCAATCCACCTAACCTGCATGTCTTTGGACTGTGGGAGGAAACCAGAGCACACCCACGCAGACACGGGGAGAACATGCAAACTCCACGCAGGGAGGACCCGGGAAGCGAACCCAGGTCCCCAGATCTCCCAACTGCGAGGCAGCAGCGCTACCCACTGCGCCACCGTGCCGCCCCAAGTACACACAGTAAGTAATAAAATTAAAAATATGTAATTTTTGGGTGGAATATTCCTTTACTTGTTCTATAGTTTATACATCATATATTATATTGAACATATAATTGGAAGTGTATTGTATAAGAATAAATTGAATTGAATTGTGATTTACTGCAACCCCTTTCAGAATTACTCCTGGCCTGTGCCCAGTGCTACTAGGATAGGCACCAGCTCCACATGGTTCTGAACTGGAGAACCAAATTAGAAATTGGATAGAGGGATGGATGGGTGGATGAATTAGTTGAATAGACTAATTCAGGAATGATGTGGAATATTTTTGTTAGCACAGTTTCCAAAAATCTGGATGAAGTACATACAGATGAATATTAATAAACTTCTATGAAAGACACAAAATATTTTACTTAACATTTTTTAAACTTATGAAATTGTAACTTCTGCAGAAGTGTTGTAATGTTGAATAGACTTTTCCCTTTTTATTCTTACAATTGATGATTCATTGCATTTACATTTACATCATTTAGCAGACGCTCTTATCCAGAGCGACTTACAACAGTGTTTGTTAGTTTTTTTTCGCATACCCCTTGGGGTCAGAGCGCAGGGTCAGCCATTGTACAGCGCCCCCCTGGAGCAATTACAGGTTAAGGGCCTTGCTCAAGGGCCCAGCAGAGTAGGATCTCTTTTGGCACTGACGGGGATTCGAACCGGCAACCTTCGGGATACCAGTGCAGATCCTTAGCCTCAGAGCCACCACTCCGCCCACATTGCTATGTGGATGTTCACCACTGTTTTAGCTGAACTCAATGACAAAGATTCATGATCACAACAGAAATGGCCTCCATTAAATATATTGTTTCAATGGAACGCCGCATTAATGACTTTGAGAATTGTGATACCACCTAAAAAACAAATGAATACTGATTCTGCATAGATGGAAAATACTAAGAAACAAATGAATGTTGATTCTGCATAGGTGGAAAGAAAATACTGTCAAATTGCTGGAAGAGCAATAAACGCATTCAATAAAAATTTTTATTTTTAATTTACAATACCAAATAAAGTCACTTGTGTCTTTGCTTAATAAATTGTTCCATAACCTGATTTGACAATTAAAGTCTAACCATATATAGAAAATATCCAGCTCCAGTATTGCTTTTTATTTTTTAATGATAATGATATGTATTATTCAGGCTTTTTTGCTATATGGCTTCCCAGTTCTCTAATTAAATTAAACAATTAAAATCATAGCTAAATGTGCATATTTCATATATATGGATATGTAAAAAATCATGGTCAAGCAACATTTGCCATAAAATAATACTTTTGTAGAACTTTAAGAAAATGTCAGCGATAGTAGGGTCTAGAGACAGAGTGTGAGAAAGAGAAATGGAAAACAGGTGAAAGTATTGTGTTGTCTCCACTCTCTTGAAAAACTGCATAGAAAGATATTTATAGATTTGCATCTGCTTATTAATTTACAACAAAAAATGGACATGTCAAGAGTAGCTAACTTCTTGCTAAACATTTGAGTGTTTGGTTGTAAGACTCAGATTAGGTTTATTTTGCTGGGTCACGTCAAGAAAGATGGGCAGAGGAGAAAGGACTAGCACACACCAGGAGGAAGAGAGGTCAGATGTTAGTGGAGGAAAGAACCAGAGTATGGTGTGAATTAATGGATAAGCTTTACCTCTTGACAGACAAGGACGTGAACCCATCGATGTAGGTCCAGGGTCCAGGGTAGTTATAGGCTTTGTTATTTTGTTTCTGTTTTTATTGAACTTTATATATTCATTGTGTTTATATAATATTTCACCATTTTAGTACATTATTTATACTACAATTTTGCCATATTTGTGAATCTTGGCTGTTCTTGTTATTCAGGGTGAAGGGATACCACAAGTCCACATCCACATGTTTCAAATGGAAAATTTATAAGCATAACATATGGAATCCTGAAGTTAAATGAAGTACAGTACATTTCAGTTCACCACAAAAAGTAATTTGCTTTCACTCAGACAAAACACCTGGTTCTTAGTTAAACTAATGGCTAATGTTTAACAAGAAAATTCATGAACAAAACAGTTTTTTTGTATAAAAAGAAATAATATCATCCAAGTTGATGGATTATTCACAAATAGCAGTTAACTTTCTACTTTAAATGTATTTAAAGGTTACTAAATCAAATCTCCCTGTATACTGTATATTTCCCTGTTCCTACTTCAGTCTCAGGAACACTAGTGGGCTCTAACTAATACAAAAGTCATGGGTGGGGTGGAGAATCTAATTAAAAAAAACAAAGGATGGGCAAATCGTTGCTATAAACATATACTCATCACCAGGCAATGACACAGTAATGGCCAGGTCTAAAGGTGGCCTGTAACACTCATCTACAATTGTGACTTCAAAATAAATTTTCTAAATGTCAGAAAGGTACTGACATACTACACCAATTATCCAAATACCACAATGACAGCCTCGGCCCTTCACAATGAGGTATGCACTGGCGTTCTGAGTGAATGTCATTGCCTCCTCTTGTCTCTAACATTTCTTATGTTTGACCATGAAGGGAAATCTCAGTGACAAGAAAGGCAAGCTACACAAAGTATAGTTGGAATTGAATGTGATTAAAGTTCAAAATAAAACATCAATGACTCATCTGTTGCACTAATTCACTCCTTCACAGCAATTCAGGACAACCCATAAAGTGTATTTGTGCCCCCAATCAAACTCAGCCAAGTCCAATTTTAAGGAAGACAGCCAACCTAACAAAGTGCCTTTGGGATTCAGAGAAAACTAAACTATTTGTACAAGAAATATCCACAGTGAGGTTTATCACAAAAAATTAAACAGGACTATAAGCAATACGTGCAGCAATCAGCAAGTTGCCGTTTTTTAAATAAATTCAACCTTTTGTTTTTCAGTGATTGATTAGCCATATATAGTACCTGTCCAAATCTATGACTCATGCCAACATACTGTAGATACCGCTTTTATGTACTTTTCTAAATTATAATCTGTATTAGACATACTTTTTCACTTGTTCAGTGATCTTGCAGATCACTTCTCTAATTTGGCTGGCCCTATCTAACAAATCTTACATTTTATATTTTGTAGCCTTATATGGCTGAGGAATCTTAAATAATTTATTACACTTAACTAAATAAATCAGCAGCATCACCTTAAAAGCTACTAAATATAAAAAGAGAAAAGCAATGTGCACATTTTCAGTGATGACTCTGACACGGGATTAAGGATTGGTGTACCATCCTGGAAATCCCCTTTACTAGATTACTGAAAATAATAATAATAAACAAGAAACTGGCTATAATTGCCTCTGTCTTTAATTTGCTTTCTCTTTCTCTCTTCCATTTGCAGTTTAGGAGTTTAACAGTCTTTCTTCCTTAAAGGATCCTTCAGACTGAACACCATCTATGTTTCTGGGGCTGAATTTATGGTGGTTGGGCCGGATGGGACAGAGTTTCTGAAACCTGGAGTGTGGTCAAAAATCCATTGGGTTTTGCTCCTCTGAGGTGCAGGTATAAGGGGAGAAGTGGTTAGCAGCAGTGGCCCATCTTGTCCCAGAGCAGAATTTCCCATATTAACAGAGCCTTGAAGATGTCCCCTAGGCATATGGAAATATATAAATAAGCTGTCTTGATGACTTGACTGCTCTTCTGATAAGCACTGTGAATAAACAAGCTGGGTTCACTGTTCTCCTATCTGAACCAGCAGTGCCTGGATTTCCGTTGTCAGGGCTGCTATGATTGATGTCAGGTCCACTTGTTCAGTTATTTGAGTGAAATCCTGCTAACTACTCCACTGTGAATAGCCACACGTCAGAAAGGACTGGGGCACCTATGTAAGTGAACCCCATATAACTGAGAGTTGAAGAATCGGAGAGATATACACAATACTTGCAAAGACAATTGGTTTAGACGAGAGTCTTAGTAGGACTGACTCCAAGATGGCAGCAGTTTTTAGGAAGATGAGTCGGAAGGGGTGGGTTCAGGAGGCCGGAAGAGACGTCATAGATTGATTTTTTGTCAATCATCTGTACTGCAGAGGGAGGAAGAGCAAAGGCAATAAGTGACAGCACCACTCTTTGGCTTGGAGTGTAATTACCAGTAGATGAGCCCTGAGGTTGTCTCTCATGTGTCCATGTATGAAAGCACCTAATGGAAGACTTTTGGTTGTCTGCACACTTTGAATAGAAACTGTCCAATAGGACTTACTGTACATGGAAAGTTCTGGTTGGTCATGATGTGAATGAGTTTGAGTTTGCGTTTGTGTCATTTAATTGCCAGGCCTCTCAATTATAGTTTCTGCCTGGTTTCTGGGGTGGGATCTGTTCTCCATAACTTTGTAGGGGAAAAAGTGAATTCAGTTGATGGATGGCAACTGTACAAATGGCAAATAAATCATGGACTAAGGAAATTTTAAAAGGAACAAGTAATCATTACTTTTTTGGTAATAAAATTGTAATACTTGTCATATAAAATCAATGTCTGTAAGACTGGCTTAGTTGTCACCAACACACCAAAGGTCATGATATCAGTGATTTATCATGAACCCCTTTCTCCCATGCAACTTAGGAAATTTCCAGGTTAAATATCAAAGGAATTTACTGAGAGTTACCAGGGTGCCTCATTCCTGACTTGTGCTGTTAATACTTGAAACTGTCACCACAAGTAAGGAATAGTAATTGTGAAAGGTACAGAAAAGGTCTGCAACCAGTGACTGAATAGGTTTTTTTATTGTAAAATATTTTAATAAACAACAAAGAATGAGAGTTATGGCTAAGTTAGATTGTTTTAATAAGAAAACAGATTAATAGCTGGGAAGGAAATTGCAAAACAAAGATTAAAGCAAAAGTACAAAAAGACAGACAGTAAGTAAAAGAACAAAACAAAAAAATTGCTCAAAACTCAAAAGCATAAACCAAAAGGTTTCAGGGGCTGTCACCTATTGTTGCCATATATAGTATGCCTCTTCTTTTGATTTTGTAAAGTTTACTGTTATGTGTGTTGAGTGCATGGGACAGCAGCAGAATTTCATTCAAAGAGGAGTTGTGAGATGAATCATAACCAAAGCAACAAGTGATGTGTTGTAATCTGGACGTGAAAAAAAAAATAACTAAGGCTTAGTGTGTGACAAAAATTGAAGTCAAATAGGGAGGGCAGGAATGACCAGTAACCACACACATAACCAGAGCCAAAGCGATAATCTTAAATCGCAGTCAGAATGCACAGCCAGAATTCGTTAACCGAAAAATTTTCAAAACAACAAAGGAAATAAATATCATGGGCTTGGGCTGAATCCAATCAAGGGCAACAAGGAAGAGCACAACGTGACCTTTATACTCTTGAAATAGATATTTTACATACTGCACACTTCCTGTTGACTTTGCCTAGCAATGGCAATGCAATTATCCACAAATACTTCTCAAAATGGCGACGCCCATGAGGAAATCAAAATGGTGTTGCAGGAGAGCAACAACAGCCATTTAAATTATGTATAGCCGAAAATCAAACAAGGAATACCTCAAGGGAATTTAAAAGGTCTTGTTTATTTACAGCCCCCTAGCCTTAACTCTCCAAAAAAAAAGTAGTACAACCATGCAAGATATTTTGGGAAGGGTAATTCAGAGATTGACCCCCTTCTAGGTAGGTTGGGTGTGGAATTGATGTCAAGAAATGGGGTAAATAGAACACACAAAACAGAACACAAGTAATTGTCTTCACAGAGCTAGATGGCCAATCTATCATTGCCACCTCAGAAATAAAATACTATGGTACAAGCTACTGTGTCCTTGCACAACACTCATCACCAGGTGCAAGCACAGTGTCGCAAAACTCTTAAAGCAAAATGCAAGAACAGAGAACTCTGCTTATTATAAGCATTGTTAAAAAGTATCAAATACTAAAACAGATATGACCATGAGATTCCTTGAGCTAACCAAAACGGCTAAAACAAGGTCTAAATAGCTTCACGGAGGTCATGGAGAATTTATAAAAAAAAAAACAAGAAGCTGATCATGATGTTACCATTGTCCAGTACATATACTTGTTCCTACTTTTCTTGTTTGCTCCCCCACTCTGAAGCCCTTTTTAATAACTATGAAGGAAACTATTTAAGAACAGTTCCCGACAGCCTACAAAACCTTAAGAACTTCTTCTTCTTCTTCCAGTTAGGGGTTTCCACAGCGGATCATTTTCTTCCATATCTTTCTTCCATATCGTGTTCTGTTACACCCATCACCTGCATGTCTTCTCTCACCACATCCATAAACCTTCTCTTAGGCCTTCCTCTTTTCCTCTTCCCTGGCAGCTCTGAACAATCAGATCTAAATGTGATTTCTTTAATATTAGTCTACCGATGGCCAGCTTGAAGGCAGTAAATGTCTTATTTGTCAGATATAATACCCTGTGCTCAGTATTGGTAAAAGTCTTGTCTATTAATTTGAAGTTGCAGTCAGAGGTTGTCTAGTAAAAAGCTTCATGTACCATTTAATATTTCCATGTCAAACAGACGAATTCTCTACATACAGTCTAGTCTCTAGCATCTTCCAAGAGCTGTTTTAATCAGTTAATAATAATAATAATTCTTCTATGTATTCTTTTCATATACAGCACTTTTCTCACTACTGAAAGCGCTCTCCAAGCAGGGAGGACCTAGGGTTAAATAAACGTTTTTCAGATTATTATTGGTATGTTCTATTTTGTTATGAAGCCTTTCATTTTATTTAACATTATTTTGTGCAAGTTCCATGACATCACATTCTTTTTTAAATTGGCACCATTATTTTGTTAAGGCACTGATATGATGTGATGACCTGTTACTGGGGTCGAGGTCACAGAAGATATGTGTGATGAGTTATCAGTGTGAACATATAACTGTTGGTGTTGAGATTGTGCAATTCACAAACAAAGATTCTTAGTGTGCTTCTAAAGGTCCTTTGTTAACAAACTTCTTGAAACAATTTTGGATTGTCTTTTGCTTAATATTTTGTGTTTGATATGTTAGTTTCTAACACCCGTTTTTTTCACTTCACTTTTCTATCTACCAATCTATAAATCTTTCATCAACTGACTTTTGGTCAGTATGGGAGCTGTACTATAGAAACGTTCTGCTGGCAAAACTGAGTTGTAAAGTTCATACCAGATGCATTTGAGTCTATAATATAACTACAGTCTGGTTATAAGGGCGGATCTGTATTTGTGACATCAGTCAAACTAGTAGTCCGTGTTTGAGAGTGATAGAAAAATTAGAATCTTACTAAAGCAGTCCCATAAACATATAAAGTTAATATAATTTCTGAAATAAACTGACTAGTCCAAAAATAAAAAATGTGATACAATACAAATAGACCAATCATCTTTAAACATTCATCCATTATTTCTGTTTACTGCTCCCATGCAAGCATAACTACAGAACACAATATCACCCTCTGCGCAATGGAAGATATCAGAGTTTTTCAAAAGAGAAGATGACTACAGACATGTTTTTAGTGATCCATTGTTGAATATGAGGAAAGTCATCAATCATTTCATAGTTGTGAGCAAAGGATGATAATGTTGTCTGTGTGTTAGCACAGTTTTTAATGTAAGCGCATTTGTGAGACATCTGTATTTTGACTGTGAAGTCAATCTGTTTTTAGTAGTGCACTCAAAGACTGGAGTTATAAGTGTTGATTGTTTTGTTGGATTTTTGCTGTGTCTGTGTTTCCTATTCTACTTCAGTTTGAGGATTATAAATGATATTGTATTGTCTGTTATTTAGATTTATGAAAAATGAAACACTACAAATACAGGTTTCAAGCAAAGAATTTATTTGATCTTAATTCAAATAGCATAAATATTTCCTACAAATTAATATTGAAAAAATCCCACCAAAGTAGCCTACCATGCTTTTCAACAAGCATTCAAAACCTCTCCTCTGGTGTATATCAAACAGCAGGCTCAAACACATCAGACATTTTAATGGTTTGTTTAAATAAAAGCAATACTGTAGTCCTCTAATGCTGAATCTTTTAATACCAATAACGAGTCTTGAAACTCAGTCAACCAATAAGCATGTTGCAGTCAATCATTTTCTGCCTTCCCCATTGTTTATGACAAGTTGGCACCCTTATTCATAATTAAGAGTGATCATTCATATAATGAAAACTCTCTGCTGTAGGTATTACTTTCCACATTTATGTGACATCAGAAGTGCTAGGGCTCTGTCATTAGCCTCTCATTTTCCCTGATTTTTGACCACTGTATGATTAATTTTATTTTGGAAAGTAATCATATCATTAAGAGATATAGCAGAAGATTGTAATCAGGAAAATTATAGCAAGGATATGACAAAAATGAAATTGAACAACAGGCCAGTAAAGCAAACAAGAGTGCAAATCAAAAGAGTGGCATTAATTACAAGTAGCAGTCAAGTCAAGGCAAGATGTCCTGCAGTATTGTATAAAGTACCAAAAATCCACACTTGAGTAAAAGTACAAGTATCTTACCAGAAAATGACTTTTGCTAAGTTTCCTATTAGTATACTACTTGTGTAAAAGTCTTAATGTATCTCATACTTTTTGTATTTAAGTATCAAAAGTGAATTTTCTGATATTAAATGTACTTATGTATTGAAAATAAATGTTGTTAATAAAAAGGTAGGCGATTTTGCAGAATTAAGTTTATTCTTTTAAACACCTTAAATGGAGCCTATTTTACAATTGCAGGAAAACTAGGTCTTCACAACTTCCTTTTTTCAATTCATTAATCCACCCCTCCTTTCTTCCCTCCCTTTCTTAATCTGTCCCTTGGGATACAATAACAGGATTTAAAAGCTACTCAATAACACACAGTTACATATTACCTTTACCCCATCTGCAACTGTAATAAGTTAATTATATGCATCAGCTAGCCCTAATTTGTGCCACTGACAGTAATAATCATTTTAATTTGTTCAATTTATTAACTGAATTTTGAATGCTCTTCTTTAACTTGCCACAACCACGAGTATTCCCTCCTCCGGTGTAATAATAGTTATTTAAGGAAAGATCTGAATGGCAGGTAATAGCTTATAAGACTGTTTCACAATAATGGACAGTTTTGTCCAGAGTTTTGAGTTGAATTATTTCCACAGAATTCAGCGATAATCATTATATTTGTAATTCAGATGTTATCAGCAAGGGCGGCACAGTGGCGCAGTGGGTAGCGCTACTGCCTCACAGTAAGAAGACTAAGATTCATGTCCCAGGCCATCCCTGTGTGGAGTTTGCATGTTCTCCCCGTGACTCTGTAGTTAGGATATAGCGGGTTGGATAATGGATGGATGGATGGATGTTATCAGCAAAAGAGCCATAGCGTGGGTGGTGCGAACTGTGCACCCGCATCAGGCGCTGATCTTCAGAGGGCGCTGATCAACGACATGGTTGTTTCAGGTTAAAAAGAAGAAAAAAATTAACAAAAACAATAAAATCACTGAAAATTAGTAAAACTTCTATAGATATTTCCCTTTTTTATGATTTTGTAAACAACTTGCACATTGAAATGTGTTTATATTGTGTTTTAGAATCACAACCAAATTACTGGAAATATAAGTGCAGTTCAAAGTAAAATAACAATGAGAATGACGCACTGCTTGAAAACCACCATGCCACTAATATGTAAACGCACAACTGAGAAGTGAATGCTTTTATTGTCAGAACTGCGATGCACAGAGTGATCCTCTGTCTATTCGTATCTCTACACTCTCTGTGTGTTTCTGCGATTATTTAAGGTAAGTTAATTTTGTGTAGTACTAGGGGGCTCTGCCCCCTGCTCACTTTGCTTGCCCACTCCTAGGTTTGGTTTACCGGATCTACAATTTAAAGAGATTGTTATTTTCATGGGAAATGTTACATATGCATTATTTTCACTTTTACTTTAAAATATTTGTAAAAACAATACTGTACTTGTCCTTTATTTCTGGCCCCTAGCGTGGTTAAATCTCTTTCTTGGAGGGTGTATAACGCTGCTCGTGTTGTGAAGGGGGGCAGGTGAACGCACGCTAAGGAGAAGTGCTTGGATCATCTGCTGGCTTGTTGCTGCTGCTGCTGGCTCGCTGCATGTTCTTCTTGTTGTGCTGCGTATGGATCATTTAAAAGCCTGTACAGCAGCTGTCCTTTTGCCACTTCATGTCTCTGCTGATCGCATTGTGAAGGAGGGGTCGGATCATCTGCTGGCTTGCTGCTACTGGCAAGCTGTGTGTTTTACTTGTCACTTGTCGTTGTTTTAAGAGCTGGGAGCACATGAAGTGTGTCTGCCAAAAGCATTCCAACAACTGCTAAGTTAGATGTCTGTGAACTTGTTTTAAATGTTGTCTCACTGCCTTGTCTTGCGTGATGTTAAAGTGTCTCTCATGGGACGTCAAATTGTCTTCCGAGAAGATCATGTCTCGTCTCCCTTGTCTCCCTCCTAAGATTTTTTTTATAATAGAGAGATATTAGTATATAGGCTGCAAAGCGTTCAACCATCACACACGGCTGAATTTTGTTCTGTCCTCAATCTTTATTTTTTTTAATATATTGTGTTAATTTTATCAAAAGTATTGTAATTTGTTTATGTAAATAAATAAAATTCAAAAATAATACTTTTTTGTTTTTTTGTGAATACAATAAATTTGTTTTATCCATTTTGATTGAAAAGGGTACTTATTTTCCCTTTCGGCAACAGGAGTCATTTTGTCACGCTATGGCTCTGATCAACAACATTGGCTAGATATCTCGACAGGCATAATGTTAAATATAATTAAATTAAATTAACTTACCTCAATGCTTTCATTTGCACTTGTGCATTATTGTGATTATCTGACATGCTTGCAAACCAGGATCTCTGATTTGCCGCTTGCTTGTAGTCTGTGTTCCAACCGTAATTTTTTTATTTTATGTAGCGAAGCTGCTTAAGGAGAATGCATCAGAGTAAAAGTTTACTTTTTGCTTAGGGAATGTAGTGAAGTAAAAGTGAAAGTTGTCAGAAATATAAAAATTTGAGTAAAGAACAGATGCTCTGTTCTGTACTATACTGTAATGAAGTATTATTACTTTTTTACATTACAACACTGATGTCCTGACAGTAAAGTCTTTACAGATGTGTCTTTTAGAGCCCACTAACACTAATGAGAAATGGGTTGACAGTTTTTTGGAAAGAGATCCACTACATGAATGCTAGAAGCTGTGTGCCTCCATCTTATATAGGGAGGCCATGATTACACAACAATTATGCTGTCAAGATGTGCAGTCAATACTATATTGAAAGATTGTGAAGTCTTCCAGTCAGCCACCATAGCAAGCCCTCACCTCCACAGGTCTATCCAAAATAGCCTCTACCCAACCCATTTAGCCCCCACACCAATAGGACACAAGGATTTCATAAATGTGTGGGCCTACATTTCTCATGAGTGGGCTTAATATCATTCTTATTAGATTTCTTAAAACATTTTAGAGGTTCAGTCATACCAACATGAATGGTGGTTTTGTGCATGTATAGTTTAAATAATTTTTGGTAACACTAGTTTAAATCCACTTACAAATAGTAAAAATAAACTGACTAGCTATTTTTGATGATACATACAGCATACCAACCCTTTGCAAGGTGCAAACAGCCAAGTAATATCCATTGTAATTTTGATCAGTAACAAGATATAACAGCAAACAGACTGATTACTGTTTCTACCATTCCTTGTCATTTGTGTATCCATAACTGATGCTTGCGTTTCCAGTCTCTGAATCTACAAATGATTCTGCCTTCAATTAGGTTATCAAAAAAAGCCATATCGCATCATTTGATTTCCTGCATTACACCCATGTACTGTATTACCTGTTGAATCAATGAGTTGCAAACCTTCACACCCTGACAGCTGTAAAGTTGGAAAATTTAATACCGATTGGGTTGGTGACTAATCAGTGACTTTGGGTGATCCTTTAACATTTGCTGGTGGATTGGTGGTACATTTTCCTGTACACTCGATAGTTGTATTGGTAGCAAATCAATCACTATAGTTAGTATAGCAACAGTGGGGTTTTCACTTGCTATTGGGGTTTCTGGGTTTTTCCTTTTGCTAATAAAACCTGAAATGAGTTTTTGTCAAGACATAATTTACATTTTTTTTTGTTCTTTATTTCACCTTATACAATTTCTTGTAGTAGGAATTTGTTAGTTTTCGCATACCCCATGGGGTCAGAGCGCAGGGTCAGCCATTGTACAGCACCCCTGGAGCAATTACAGGTTAAGGGTCTTGCTCAAGGGCCCAGCAGAGTAGGATCTCTTTTGGCAGTGACAGGGATTTGAACCGGCAACCTTCGGGATACCAGCGCAGATCCTTAGCCTCAGAGCCACCACTCCGCCCTGTTTTGCTTCAACTTAGTAGATTCATTAGATTACAAGTTAATGGCTTCCTTTTATGTCACATGTTTTGAGTGGCTATGACTAGTACAATTTAAAGTCAACTTTATTATTTAATCCTTATTAGGTGGACATACAAGACAAAATTGCCATCTATATACTGTATATGCTTACCAAATATTTTAAGTGTTAAATTAACACGTATACTGATAATTTTAACACTAATTTTAAGATCTCTAATCTCTAATCTAGTCTATACTCATTTGCTATTTTCACATCAGAATGACCTGAAAATGAATTTCCTGGATGTCAGAAAGGCATTGACATACTACACTAATTAAACAAATACCATAGTGACACTCTCACACTCAGGTATGCAGTAACTCTCAGATGAAGTTTTAGGCAACATGGCTTCCTCTTGGCTCTAAAACAACAAAACTTACTTATTAAATATCCCCCTCAGGCACAGGTTAGCCTCAGATACCATGGTCATGTTGTTTAAGCTCAAAAGTGAAATTAAGTTATGCTGTATTACCTGGAGATACATTATAAAATTCACCAGTTTAGGCACTTCTTCCTTTTCATAGAGTAGCCAGTCTAACTAACAATATGTCTTTGAAAAGCAGGGAGAAATGAGTCTGCAGCACATATTCACTTAAGGATTTATCACTTAGAAATAAACAGCATGGTAAATTATGGCATATAAGATATCAATCAACAAATGCATCTTTCAGGATAATTGAACTTTATTTTTATTCATTGATCTAACCATATACAGTACAGCACCTATCTAACTGACAAGAACATCGATAATGTTCTAATTTATTTTGAAAAGTGGTAAATCTGGATTGTACAACCTTTTTTACTGCCTTTAGAAATCACTTCTCTAATTTAGCTGGATACAAGTCAAGTGAAGTCAAGTGGGGGAGCATGTACTGGTACAGTGCGTTGCCGCACCCACTACACGACGAAACAACTCGGGATCCCGGTTAGCAACCCCCCAGGCAGACACACGGTTCAATCTCACCCACCGGAAATGACCATCTATCTGCCGCAGCCAGGTGTTATGTGGGCGACCCCTTGGCCTGGTCCAGCCACTCGGGTCCCCAACAATGAGGATCTTACAAGCCGGATCACCCTTGGGGAAGCACGCCACATGGCCATAGTGCCATAACTGATGCTCCCTCACAATGCAGGTAATGTGCCTCATTCGGGACTCCATGAGCAATCGCTCATTCGACACAAAGTCAAACCAATGGTACCCAAGGATTCTCCGGAGAGACACAGTACCAAAGGAGTCCAGTCTTCACAACCATATAGCAAGACAGGAAGCACCAGGATTCTAAAGACTTGGATCTTCATCCTTTTGCATAGATATCAGGAGCCCCACACACCCCTTTCCAGTGACCTCATGACCCCCCCATGCTCTCCCAATCCATCTATTGACTTCTCTGATACAAGTATGTCTAATAAATATCTATAAGTCAATTTAAGAAACTTAATTACTTATATCGCTAGAATATGTCATCAACAACTGATGGAAAGATACTGACCCAAAATAAAGAAATTTAATTAAAACAAAAATATTTACTGTAAGTACAGGCATAATAATATTAACTTCAAATGTGGCCTTCAGCTTGAACCAAGCAATAAGAACACCCATAACAGGAAAGAAGAAGAAAAACATTTCCAAGGACATGGTTGGAAAATGGATGGATGACAGTAAGCCTTTCTGACAATACTGAGCATTCAATGCAATGGGTGTCACAGTGACATTTCATTTTAGTGTTTGCTTCTCTGACAGCTCCTACGTCGACGTGGTATGAATGAGTGTGGGTGTGGACATGAGCACAACAGGAGCTGGGATGTTATGTTCTGGTTTGTGAACATAGTCATTTTATATAAATGCAATTCTCTTATTAGGTATATGTTGCTAGATGTTTCAATAATCTTTGCTCTAAATTCTTTCAGTGCAGTGTCATTTGGTTATTTTCTAAATAGAAAAGTCACTATATTCTTTACACTGGTGGCATTGTGTGGGCAATATGCAATTATTTTGGATAATTTAACTACTGATTCTTTGCTTGTGTTTCATTTTCGTCCTCCTGCATCATTCATAATCATAATCATTCTTCATCTTTTTGGTGCTGGCTCTTTCTGCATCATCTTTGACTTTTGATATCTGGTATTCATTGTGGCTGTCACATTCAATCTTTCTGTTTTTTGAAATGACATCCTGGCCATTTTGGACCAATCGTCTTGCCCTTATTCTTCTCTTCTCTTCTCCTAATATTTCTTTTAAAGAAAAGCTTTTTTTCTAATCTGGGAATAAGGCAATTGGGATTTAGTGAAGCAAATTAATCTACAGTTTCTGGCAAACTTGGCACCTGATATGCTAGCCTGCAGTATGCCAATGAACTTCTCCTTTACTTTTTATGACATATAAGGTATTATGGAATGCACTGATGACTGAATAAATATTGTCTTAAAGTTGTGACCTACTTTCAATTGTGAGCTAAAGCCTTTTTAAAAGTGGAATTATTCCACCTGGTGTAATGCCAAGATGTAAACTGGCAGCCAACAAGGCAAATCTCTCTATTATATAAAAAAATCCTAGGACGAGGTGGAACTTTTTCAGAGAGAGAATTTCAAGTCCCGCGAGACGAGACTTTTTGCCAGGAGATTTAACCATACCCACGGTCCACTCACCTCTCATTCGTGTGATTGCTATTGTCAGACATAGTTTCTGTGCTCTCAGCTCTTATAACTTTTTACGTTTTCCTCATTTTGATACAAGACATACAATATATTCGTCTCCTTTGATGTAGTCCTTTTCTGGACAATAATTTTATACGTTCTAGATGAAACGCCAATGACTAATTGAAGAAGAAAGGGCAGCGTGTCAAAAAGATGCCAAAAAGCGTTGGAGAGAAAAGAATTGAAAAAAGAACAATAATAATCAAAGAACAAATTTGGAAAATAAGGAAAGTTATAATCAGCCCGGACCAAGTGGAATTGAAAACCTAACAGGTCCAAGCAGGGGCAGAAATAAAAGACAAAGAGTAGAAGACAAAGTAGAATGTCGTAAAGAAGTCCAAAAATGTTGGTGTAATACACATGCAGAGCAGGTTAGAGATTATGAAAGTACTAAAATTCGAAAATCTCAAAAAACTGATAGTAAAGATCACATTAGATAGATAGATAGATAGATAGATAGATAGATAGATAGATAGATAGATAGATAGATAGATAGATAGATAGATAGATAGATAGATAGATAGATAGATAGATACTTTACTAATCCCAATGGGAAATTCACATTCTTCAGCAGCAGCATACTGATACAATAAATAATATTAAATTAAAGAATGATAATAATGCAGGTGAAAAACAGACAATAACTATGTATAATGTTAAATGTTAATGTTTACCCCCCCCGGATGGAATTAAAGAGTTGCATAGTTTGGGGGAGGAACGATCTCCTCAATCTGTCAGTGGAGCAGGACAGTGACAGCAGTCTGTCGCTGAAGCTGCTCTTCTGTCTTGAGATGATACTATTAAGTGGATGCAGTGGATTCTCCATAATTGATAGGAGCCTGCTGAGCGCCCTTCGCTCTGCCACAGATGTTAAACTGTCCAGCTCCATGCTAACAATAGAGCTTGCCTTCCTCACCAGTTTGTCCAGACGTGAGGCGTCTTTCCTCTTAATGCTGCCTCCCCAGCACACCATTGCGTAGAAGAGGGCACTCGCCACAACTGTCTGATAGAACATCTGCAGCATCTTATTGCAGATGTTGAAGGACGCCAGCCTTCTAAGGTAGTATAACCGGCTCTGTCCTTTCTTGCACAGCGCATCAGTATTGGCAGTCCAGTCTAATTTATCATCCAGCTGCACTCCCAGATATTTATAGGTCTGCACCATCTGCACACAGTCACCTTTGATGATCACTGGGTCTATGAGGGGTCTGGGCCTCCTAAAATCCACCACCAGCTCTTTGGTTTTGCTGGTGTTCAGGTGTAGGTGGTTTGAGTCGCACCATTTAACAAAGTCATTGATTAGGTCCCTATACTCCTCCTCCAGCCCATTCCTGATGCAGCCCACGATAGCAGTGTCATCAGCGAACTTTTGCACATGGCAGGACTCCGAGTTGTATTGGAAGTCCAATGTATATAGGCTGAACAGGACCGGAGAAAGTACAGTCCTCTGTGGCGCTCCTGTGTTGCTGACCACAATGTCAGATGTGCAGTTCCCAAGACGCACACATACTGAGGTCTGTCTTTAAGATAGTCCACGATCCATGCCACTAGGTATGAATCTAATCCCATCTCTGTCAGCTTGTCCCTAAGGAGCAGAGGTTGGATTGTGTTGAAGGCGCTAGAGAAGTCTAGAAACATAATTCTTATAGCACCACTGCCTCTGTCCAAGTGAGAGAGGGATCGGTGTAGCATATAGATGATGGCATCCTCTGCTCCCACCTTCTCCTGATATGCAAACTGCAGAGGGTCAAGGGCGTGTTGAACCTGTGGCCTAAGGTGGTGAAGCAGCAGCCTCTCCATGATCTTCATCACATGTGATGTCAGAGCAACAGGCCGAAAGTCATTCAGCTCACTAGGACGTGATACCTTTGGGACTGGGGTGATACAAGACATTTTCCAAAGCCTTGGGACTCTCCCTTGTTCCAGGCTCAGGTTGAAGATGCACTGTAGAGGACCCCCCAGCTCCGATGCACAGACCTTCAGCAGTCGTGGCGATACTCCATCTGGACCCGCTGCTTTGCTGGCACGAAGTCTCCTCAGCTCTCTGCTCACTTGCGCTGTTGTAATTATGGGTGGGGATGTCTTTCCTATGCTGGTATCAGCAGAAGGATGTGTGGAGGGTGCAATACTCCGAGGTGAGTGTGAGAGTGGGTTAGGGTGGTCAAACTTGTTAAAGAAGTTGTTCATTTGGTTTGCTCTCTTCACGTCTCTCTCGATGGTGGTACCCCGCTTCGAGCTGCAGCCAGTGATGATCTTCATCTCATCCCACACTTCCTTCATGCTGTTATTCTGCAACTTCTGCTCCAGCTTTCTCCTGTACTGCTCCTTCGCCGCCCTGAGCTGGACTCGGAGTTCCTTCTGCACGCGCTTGAGCTCATGCTGATCACCGTCTTTAAAAGCCCTTTTCTTCTGGTTCAAAAGGCCCTTGATGTCACTTGTAATCTATGCCTTGTTGTTAGCATAGCAGCATACAGTTCTTACTGGAACTACAATGTCCATACAGAAGTTGATGTAGTCAGTAGTGCAGTCAACAACTTCCTCAATGTTCTCACTATGAGATCCCTGCAGGATATCCCAGTCTGTAGTTCCAAAACATTCTCTCAGAGTATTCTCAGCCTCTGGGGTCCACTTCCTGAATGATCGTGTGGTTACAGGTAGGACTTTCACTTTTGGTTTATAGTGAGGCTGAAGCAGAACCAGGTTATGATCTGCTTTCCCAAGCGCAGGCAGCGGGGTGGCACTGTATGCGTCTTTAACCTTTGCATACAGTAAATCAATAGTCTTATTTCCCCGGGTGTTACAGTCCACATACTGGGAGAATGCAGGTAATGTTTTGTCCAGCGTCACATGGTTAAAGTCTCCAGAGATTAGCACAAGTGCCTCAGGGTGCTGCACTAGCAAACTGAAATTATTACTCAGTGAAATAATGGAACATCGAAAAGAGATAGAATATATGGACATAGGTGATATGACAGAAGTATGTAGATATTTGTTTGGCTTTAAAGTTTAAGTCAGAGACTCGTAGATCGTCTAATTCATGTTGCCTTCAGAGAAAAGTAGTGCTTCTTCCCAATGAAGAGGTGTATCCACGAGAAATGATTTGTTATTTTGTGAAAGTGAAATCCACAAACACTACAGGCAAAATATCTGAAACTACAATAACCTGTTTGTGTTTGTATCATTCAATGCTTAAAACGTACATGATTCAGGACCATGAGAATCTGTGGTCCCGCAATAATTAAAGCTACTACAAGTTTAATTTCAAAGAAACCACAATTCTGTCAGGTTTATATTTATGATCATGGAGAAGTGGTGCAATATAGAATCGAAAGAGTTAAATGATCGGATGTATTAGAAATTCTACAGCCAATAATGGAAACAAATCCATACATCCAAAAGTATTGCACTTTACATGAAATTTATCTGAAAAACATGGAAAAATGAGTTTTCTTGTATTTCTGTATGAATCCGAATGATCACGCTTGCATATATAATAAACCATCATGTGACGAATTGTCAACGATAATAGTTTCGAAAGACAGAGATATCAAAGACAGAGTTGATATTCGTGTTTATCCAAAAGCACGATTTGTCGCATGCGGCAGATCCAGGGAAATGACTAGTGCGCAGTGTCCGCACAGGGGTTGTCGAGCGAAGTGAGAAGGGAGCAGAGCCCCCTAGTGTTTAAGATGATTAGAAAGTTAAGAGGTTAAAATGTCACAGAAAAAGGGTACTTGAAGACATCAGCAGAGGTTCAATACCAGGAAGTCTAGTAGAGTGTAGTGTTTAACCCAAAGCACAAATCACATTGGCAAAGTTTACAAATCCCACCCCCCCCCCCCTTAACTAGCAAAGAGGCTCCTAACATGGATAATTGCGACTCGAAATGTTTTCTAGTCAATATCCCAAACCAGGGACCTCATTTATAAAACTTTTTCAAGGATAACAGATTTATAAAACCTAGCGTATGCACATTTGTACACAATTCATCTTTATAAATCACAATCATCTTGTAAATGTATATTTGCACCTTGATGCTAATCAACCCTATATATACACAATCATGATGCTGCAGGCGTTCATTGGCTAGTGGAGCAGCCTCCATCCCGATGTGTCAAGACTCCGCCATTTGCATTGAAGCACCTGTCTGAACTTCACAACTGAGCACACAAGATGATGCACATCATTAAAGGCATAAGGTGACAGTATCTGAGCAGGTAGCCACTATCACCTGGAACATGATGCAGATACAATAAATAATATAATTGACAACTTTTTGGGTGGTGCAGTGGTAGCGCTGCTGCCTCGCAGTAAGGAGACCTGGGTTAGCTTCCTGGGTCCTCCCTGTGTGGAGTTTGCATGTTCTCCCCTTGTCTGCATGGGTTTCCTCCCTCTGTCCAAAGACATGCAGGTTAGGTGCATTGGCGATCCTAAATTGTGCTTGGTGTGTAGGTGGGTGTGGGTGTGCGCAATGCAGTGTGCTGGCCCCCTGCCATGGGTTTGTTCCTGCTTTGCACCCTGTGCTGGCTGGGATTGGCTCCAGCAGACCCCTGTGACCCTGTGGTTGGATAATGACTGACAACTTTTTGTGAAAAGCAATTTAAGTACTGTTTTTAATTTCCAGAAAATATTTTCTTTTTCCATCAGTATAACTGTATATGATAAAGAAACTTCCATCTATCCATCCTTTATACATTTTCTGTCATGTATCTTGAGCCAGGTCACTGGGGCAGCAGCCTAAGCAAAGATGCCCAGACATCCCTTTTTCCTGATGCCTCCTCCAACTCTTTGGGGGGGATACCAAGACATTTCCAGGTCAGTGGAGAGATATAAACTGTCCAGTGTGTCTTGAGTCTGCTCTGAGGTCTCTTCACAGTGGGCCATGCCCAAAAAACATCCCCAGGGAGATATCTAGGAGGCATTCTTATCTGATGCCTCAATTGGCTTCTTTCAATGCGGAGCAGCAGTGGATCTACTGTGAGCTTCTCCTGAATGTCTATCCTGAATGTCTATGCTTCTCACCCTATCTCCAAGGCTGAGCCAAGACACCCTACAAAGGAAACTCATTTCTGCCACTTGTATCCACAATGTAGTTCTTCTGGTCACTGCCCAAAGCACATGACCATTGCTTGAGGGTTGTAAAGTAGATCGATTGGTAAATCTAGGGCTTTGCCTTTTTTGTTCAGCTCCCTTTTCACCACGACTGACCAGTATACTGTCTACATAACTGAAGATGCTGCTCTGATATGCCTGTCAATCTCCTACTCCTTTCATTCCACACTCGTGAATAAGATTCTGAGATACTTAAAACTCCTCTGCTTGAAGCAGCCCCTCATCCCCAACCTAGAGACTGCACTCCACAATTTTCCGGCAGGCTCATCCTGGGTGCTTTACACTCGGCTGCAAACTGTTAGTGTATGCCTGAGGTCACAGCAGAATGGAGACAAAAGAACCACATCGTATAAAAAACAATCATACATTTTTCAGAATGAAAGCTTCCAGAACAGAAGAGAGTGAAAAGCAAATGTTGGTGCAAATGCTAATGGTCCAGTACCATTTTCCAGAACAGAAGAGAGTGAAGGGCAATTGTGCAGGATGGCTGAGGTCTTCAGTTACATGAGAAAAGAAACTCAATAATCTTACTAGCAGGAAACATACAGTACATGTGCTTTCATTTTAAATTGTGATTTGACTTGATCGGTTGACTCTCGTCTCATGGGGCCAGACATAATTCTCAAATGAGAATACATATCTGGGGACAACGTGTTAAAAAAGTTTGTACCTCAGCCTTTGATTCCTCCAGTCTGTGAAGTTTAAACCGCTGGGTTTTCAGGGAGAGAACAAAAGAAACTGAACAAAACACAAAACAGTTAAAATTGGTGTTATCACTTCAGGAACTCAGCAGCACAAACTAACTGAAGCTTAAGGCACTGGCCACTTAAAACTCTAAAGTGGATTACCCAAAAATTATACAATTTTAAATTATCATTTTTTATCTGTTATTTACCCCATGTTGTTTGTAGTGGTGGCTGAGAAAAAAACTTAATGACATGGAAGTAACAGAAGTTTTTGGAAATAAAGTTTCTGATATTGGGGCCAATGGGAGTGGACAAAGAATAGCAGCAACCATTTTAATTCATATTAATCCATCCATTAAAAAAATCTCAAATTACTTGTGTCGCATAATCCACATTTCAGTTATCTAGTCCTATGCTCACAGCATCCAAAATACATGCTTTTTTTTGCTAAAATGTTGCTAAAGTAATACTCCTGGAAGGAGGGAATTGGGTTAAAGATAATTTGAGCTTCTGAAGTGAAGACAGGGATCTTGATCAATGAATGAGGGGTGATGGTGGCTCTTATAAAATTTTCTCGGCCAACACAGGATAAGCAACACACTAACATAACACGATAAGTGGGTTTACTAATATGCTAAGAGTGTAGCAGTAGTAATCATTTTTAAATTACAGGGTTAATGGATCCACCACTCCACATTACAGACATGATTAAATCTTGCATAACCTTTTGACATTTGAGACTTTTTCTTTTTTCTATGCTTCGCTTTTCCTCATCTCTGTTATGTTGCACCAATATACTCATGCCATCTGACTTAAGAAGAAAAAAAGTGATGTAAAGCAAAACACTCCTAATGTTTACATACCCCACAGGGGCCTTAGTATTTTTATTTACATATAAAATTAATAAATTATGTATATGCATATATAAATAAAAAAACATTAAAATATTTTATTATTTGCGGTTGATAGATGACTTCTGCCAAGAGGAGGTGGTTGCTTAATTCTGCTTAATCTGGAACTGCCTGTTTTCAAGATCTGCTGCTTTGATGAGAATGATTACAAACGCCAAGCTTGTACAGAACACTTGATCTTCTAATATCAGAAGTGCAATGCCTCCCTTCACCAGGACTGATCTGAATGCTAATGATGGACAACTCTTTGTTTTCAGCTAGTAAACCATTAAGTGAATGAATACATCCGAGGCTTGAGGTGTATGACATTAGCTTCAAACCAGAGTCTTCCGATCCATACAATGAAGTTCAGACCTGCATAAAAGAAGACAGCATACAAAGCAGAAATGTCAGAGACAACTGTGATACAAAAAATAAGGCAAATGTAGGCTTCAGAAACACAAAACAATCAACCCATTCTCATTTTTTTCAAAGAAAAAGCAAATATGTGAACTTTTTATAATTAGTTATTTGTATTTGTTGCATTTGTTCATTCTTTTATTTATTTCTTTACTTGTTTCAATTCAAAATCAATTATAAACCTCCTAAATGAATACTTAAGAGTTAGGTTATAAACAGCACACTACAATGTTTAATAACTGCTAATATTTTTAACTCTGGTATGATCAAAATGGAACAGATAACAATTACCAAGCAAAAATACATTCAATTGTTATATAATAATTCATTCTGAACTAAACAAAATTACACATACACATTGTAAGAAGACATTATAAATGACAGTGAACCACTATTATTAAAAGTATTGTGCGATTCTTTTCTACACAAAAGGCCAGGGCAATAAAACACCAAAAAAAAATCAGGTTTAGGCTGATATTGCTTACATTTCCAGAAATTAAACCATTGAGTAAGCTTTTTTATTATGAAGCAGAAAATGGCTTTCATCCTTAAAATCCACAGGCTTGTTTTAAAATGACGTGTTGTCCTGGTGTACGTTTGGTTGCTGGGTCAGTCCTTCACGGTTGGCTATGGGCCATGAAGCACACTGGAGGTCAATCTTGTCTACAGCCATCAAAATGTGTAATGCAGTCGCCCATCATGCTAATCTTCACCCTAGCCAGTTATAACAGACACACTGGCATAGGGACAACATTTCATCAGGGATGGTTTACAATAGAAGTGCACTGGGTATGTTGTGTGTGTAGTTCTGGGACACTTATGGAATTGTGTGCACTTTGATTTTACTGTTTTGCATGGAGACATTATTTTCTGTGTAGCTGCTGGAATAAGTACATTTCTCCTCAGGTATCAATATAGTATTAGCTGTCTATAGAATTTTAAATAGCGACCAAAAGATGCAATGTAAGTGTTTTGCTAAATCTAATCCGTAACCAGGAGTTTGTCCTCTTCTTCTGAAATGTGAAAAGTATCAGAACCAAAACTGTAGTTGAAAGAATCAGAGAATCTAAATAGAATAACACACACCACCACAAAAGACTTAATCCATAATCTTGAATAATCTGGAAATCAAATGACCTGAACTTTGTATGCTTGAATTTGTAAGTCGTGCAACACAACTTGGTTGCCTCAACCACCGATCATCAACAATGCAGCACCCATGTTAAAAATAGTACAGTATCAGACAGACACACACACAAAGAAAAGAAACTACTGAAATGAATTAAATAACATATAAAACCTCAAAACAAACATCAACATAAAAAAATAAAAAGAAATCAAAGCATAAAAGTGTACACTTAGCAAAGTACATGGTTGTGAAATCTGATGGAAGGTACAGTTGTATCGTATGCCAAGGAACAAGTAAGCACCTCTAGGGTGGTCCAGATGTAACTATGCAACTTTTAATGCAATGCAAAGCAATAGTTGCATTATTAGATCTGGACCACCCTGTATTGATCTGAGGTGGAATCAAATGTTTTCCTAAAATAAATACTCCCCAGTCACTGACTGCAATTAGATCTGTTGTGTCTCAGGGTTTAATAATGGAAATTATACTGTTTTTATTTTATATGCTACCATTAGAAGATATTCCTCCGAAACAATCAATAAAACAAAATGGTATAACGGATGTCATTATACTCAAGTCATTAACTATCTCAATTAGTTGACACTGTGTTGAAGTAACAACTAATTGTCTTTAAATCTGAAAAAACAACATGATAAGACCTGTAAATAAGTGTTGATTGTCCAAACAGAAATAGTGTTATCAATTCTTAACTGGCAAGAATTCAGCTTTAGTTTTACGGAGATTTGTATTTAGATGTTATCCTGAACACCAATCTATCCTTTAGTGTTAATTGTTTTTGATGGTAGATCTTTTTCTTTGTACACTCATTCCAGTACTGTTTCTCAAGTACTGTTACTTGTTTTGTTTTTTTTCTTCATTTAAACCCTGCTTTCACCAGCAGCCTGCACTGATGACACCAACTTAGATCATTCTTGGATCTAAATTCACTATGGTTGAACAGCCTGCATTAAATACCTCAGGGTCTAAATATCTTCAAACACATTCCACCTCAACAAAAATATATAACTTTTATATGTTTATGTTTATATGTTTAATTAAAAACAATCTTCTTTATCATCTTCAGACTCAAAAGGCACAACTTCCTTTCACTAAACCTTAAATTTTAGTGCCGGAGTTATGCTTAACATCTGTATGACCAGTGAATTCCACATACTTCATTTTATCATTTAACAAACACTGCTACAGTCAAACACTACCTCACTAGTTCTGACTTTAGCAGGCTTTTTTATTAAAACAAATTACAGTAATCTGATGTTCAGGGGATAAAAAGTCACCCTGCACGAAGCATAAGCAGGCTATAACAGATTTAAAATCCTGCCTCCAAAGCTTTGAGTTGAACCAGACACTGTGAAATTACTCCTCAGCTGACCCCTCTATGCTGGCATCTTGAAACTCTCCCTTTGTCCATATGTGAAGCTCCATATGTCTTGACATTCAAATACTAAATGTTGTGCTAATATTAATTACTGTCTCTTTATTTACACATATCAGATGCTCATCCTGTTCACTATAACTGCAATGGGATCGATTCTGCAAAAATTCTACAATTTCTGCACTAGAACTTTGTTTCAGCTCCATGATGTACTGATGCCATGTCCAAAGCCGTTTTCTGCTTTATGCCCAGTAGCGAAGGGGCAGGCTGTTGCCCTGCTGTGACTGTAAATTGGTTTGAGAATGATATAACTTTGTTTCACTATTGCCATGCAAATTTTTTTGTTCTCCAAATCTTTTTTGATGGTACTTGTTGATAATATCTAACAACAATATTTACTTCCTTTCGTTATTTTGCAGAGTAGTGTTTTTATTTGATTTATATTTTTTGTTTTTGATTTTTTCAACATTACATTTTTGGTTCTCTAATCGAATTTGCACACCAGTAATATATTGTAATAAGTTAATGTACAGTTTGTTACTGACCTATTTAAATACATCTTTCTCTATTTGAGAAATTCCAGAGAAGTAAAAAAAATCAATTGTTAACATTCAGGATTTTAAAAAGCCAAATCATTAAATATTATATAGGTTTATAGGGTCATTATAGTCTGTTTACAGGGAACAGCAAAATTATTTGCATTTGCTAATCACCCTCAGGTGCCATGATTATTGGGTAAATATTCTTCTTTAAATAATTAACTTATTAAGATGAAAACGTAACTGCAACACTTTATCGCAGTTTACATCATTCTTTTCCAATTCAACAAAATGCTGCAAGCAAAGATCAAATTAACTGAAACCTGCAAGCAAACAAGCTTTACTGGAAGTCAAGACATCTGAAGAATGAATTTATCTGTATTACTGAAATTTTGTGCAAGTATGCTAGAGGATTTGTGCATATTTCTGACATTTAATAAGAAAAGCCATTAAGAACATTTTGTGGAAATGTTTGTTGGATATATTTTGAATTATAAAGTATTTATTAAAGAAAAGTGTGGCTTTTGTCACTCTATAGCAGAGGTGGAAAGTAACGACTTACACTTACTTTCCATAATGTACTCGAGTAGATTTTATTGGCAGTTGTACTTTTTAAAATCTAAATACTTTTACTTCTCAAAAATCATCATTTATTTAGAAATGATACTACCTCGTTAAATTTTCAAAGCTGGTCATTACAAAGCATAATTAATTGGCTATGTACAAAATTCTGAATTTGCTGCGGCCAATAAAAATAAAACTACACACATAAATGTTGGGTGTTGTAGGTCAGGAAATGAATTATTTTGGTAAATTACATAATAGCCGTTAATTTTTTCCTCATTCTCGACTCAGTAAGAAAGACGCATCTTAGCATATCATGGTGTAACGCAGTGGATGATGCTACAGAAAGTTTCAAATACCCCTCAATGCTGTGGTAGTAGCAACATTTTGTTAAAAAGATGGTATTATACATCACTGATCACATAAAGAAGAGCTGTTGAGTCCCAAACACTTAAGACAAAACAGTTTCATTATGCTGTGTAAACTACAGCCCAAAAGCTGTTAAGTTACCTGCTGTCTGTCTTATTGCCTATGTATATTTGTTTATACTTTCCAATGCACAGCATGATTTGAGAATATTTGCTAAATGATACTAAATTGTACTTTTACTTGAGTGGTTTTTCCATGCCTACTTTTTTACTTTTACTTGAGTACATATTTGTCTACCTAATAATAATTCTACTTGTGTAAATTTTTTATTACCTATCCGCCTCTGCTGTTCAGATAATTTGTAGTTATCACTATATATTCTTTGTTTCCCATTTATATAGATGTTCTGATTGAGCTGTTTGATTATAGACTCTTAATAATTGTAAGAGATGGGAAGAACCGTTACATGAATATCGCTTGCAAGCTAGCAACTTTAAATCTACTAAAGTACACTGCCAATTCTTCTACATATAAAGTGCTTATTGTACGTAAGTGGACATGCTAAATTAACTGTTTTTTCTTGTTGCTTTTAAAGGATTTACGTTTGCCTTTCATTTTCTGTCTAAATTGTTTTTGTCTACTTGCATCTGACAGGCTTTTAATTCTAACAAATTAAGAGTGTGTGCCTTTCGGGTTGGAATCGAGTTGCAGATGCTTACTAGAGATGACTCCATCCATCCATCCATTTTCCAACCCACTATATCCTAGGGTCACAGGGAGAGATGACTCAATTTAGTCATTTTACTTTAGCATTTTTCATAAATTATTTGCTAATGTTATTAATAAAAAGAGGAAGCTGGATTTTGCTGTAAGAAAGATAAATAGAGCTTGGGACTTCTGTTTCACCGTAGTATTATGTTTGTTTAATAAGACACAAAATTTCCTACTTTAAACATGCCAGGCAATAATTATGGGACAGGATTTTAGAATTTGGTTGATGTGGAAGAATTATAATTACATATAATGAAATTTTACTTATAAAGAAATCATCGTGTTATTATACATATGCACTCTCACTCATACATTTGTTAAAAAACTGCTTTATGCCATTTTATAGGTACACTTTCTTTACTTTCTCAAAAGAGAAAATGAGGGTCTCCGGCTATTAAATATAAACCTCAGTCTATCTTTTCCAATACAAGCTGAGTTTTTTTTCTTCTAACTATCCAGTATTCTCAAATTGTAAACACATAATTTATTATTTGCATTTTTATGCTCAAACTTATTAATCAGTATTATTAAAATTGCCTTATTGGTTCATATCCTTTATTTGGGTACTTATTTCAACCAGGAAAGATGCAACTAACTGCCCTAACTGAAGTGGGATGGATGACAGAAGTGGTAGTCTGCATTAGCACTGAGATCTGGAGTGTGACCTGAGAGCGTTATTGTGAGGTCCAAAGGGCAGAATTTGCTAAGGACTCCAGAAAGGCTAGGACCAGCACTACCTGCAAAATTGATCCTTGTACTTCAGATGCTGACCCCAGGAAAAGACTCAGCATGACATCTGGTATTGTGGCCAAATAACTCCTTATACTCTTTGATCCAGAACACATTGTTCACAAGGTTGTTCTCTCTGCACCCAGATGACATCTAGCAAACTTCATTTGTGCATTTATTTTCCTTTTAGAGAGTAGAATCTTCTGCCATCATGACACCCTATGTAGAAAAGGTTTGTGCAATCTCTTTCTGAAAGTGGATCCATGTACCATAAAATTGAATGTGCAGATGACATTTGAAGACAACTACACAAACTTTCAGAGAGAATGACTATTTATGAAATGATGAATAGCTACAGAATGTAATGTATTTAATAGTAAATACAGTATAAATATTTTCAGTTTAAGTGAAAATGATAAAACAACATTTCTAAAGCAATACATAAATAATTTTGAAATTGGCAAAGCTAAGTATCAAAATCCTAGTTACTTCCTCACTTTTCTAGCATAGAATCCAAGACAACTGAATACTTACAGTGCAGTGTGAGGGCAATGACCCTAAATTTCCTGTCATCTGACTGAAAAGCATATAAGGTGGCCAACATTGAAAGAAAAATGCTTACAATGTGTGATACCTGCAAGGGAGAAGAAAATTTTTAATTATAACTCTAGGAATTTTAAGAACTTACAGAATTTTTTCTAATCTTTTTCTATGAGTGTCCATTAATAACTATATTAAATACACTGATAAAGGAAGATGCAGTAGATATTTAACTAGATGTGTATGTCTGAAAAAACGTATCTGCAATACATTTGTACGTTTGATTTTTCTCTTATTTTACTTCAGTTTACACACTGAAAAATCTTTACAAGAGGCAAGGCAGCCAGTTAGCCCAGGTCATCAGAACTGCACCTTCATCTGATAGTTGACTTTGAAACCCACAGAGGTTTGGTTTGGTCAATTCTGTAAACTGTCATCCACTGTAAACTGGCCATAGCTCAGTTTTTTAATTGTGATGGACTTTAGTTTATCATGATTTAACTATTGTCATTTTAATTTACGTTTGTAAATATTGTATGTTTTAGGACATTGCTATAATCATATTAGAACTGTACATTTGTGTGAGCCTGTGATCAGTGAAGAGCACTTTACAAAAATAACCTGAAAATTGTAACACAGCATTCTGCACTATAATCAGTGAAGTATTTATCAAAATCAACAGAGTACTGTATTAATACTTGACTGATCATGGTGTTGCAGGGTGGGGACATGATACACATCAGTCAGATATGCAAGTAATGATTTCACTGTATTATGTACAAATGACAACAAATTTGAACTGGACATAACTGCACTGAGTGAATAGGAGTTTTTTATTTTTATCAGAAAAATAATTATTTTCAATTGTCTACTTCAAACATACAACGCACGTCATATTGCACAATAATGTATGTAAAAATAATTGTTTTGCCATCAATGTGTAAAAAATGACTACATTTAAACTCTTCAAACTCACCATCACAAGGTGTAGATAATGTTGAGTTGCATTTTCCAGGCTCTTTGCCACTTTAAAAAGTGTGATATCATAGACTAGGATTGACAGCTGTATTACTAAAAGCACCAGACAGACACCGGAAAAAAGGATTTTCTTTGGAATGTCAATAAGAAAATTAATCACATCAAAGCCATCCATGAAGATGTCTCACTGTAAAACAAAATTAAAATATAAGCAACTGAAACCTAACTCAACTTAAAAGTACAAAACTTTGCATGCAAATACCAGATATTTATCAGTTTTACCAGAAAATATTAAATTTGTCACTGAGGGTGTCTGTGTGAGTTGCCCCTACAATAGTCTGGCGCCCTGTCCAAAGCCATTTCTTGCCTTGCATCTAATGCTGACGGTATGGGGCTGCATTCCCTGTAGCTCTGAATTTGATTAAGTGTGCAAGAAAATTTGATCTCACAATATCACAATTAAAAATAAACTAAACTCGCTACTTGTTTTGGGAGTTTTTCCTTGTCTTCTTAGAGAGTCAAGGCTGGGGGGCTGTCAAGAGGCAGGGCCTGTTAAAGCCCATTGCGGCACTTCCTGTGTGATTTTGGGCTATACAAAAATAAACTGTATTGTATTGTATTGTACTTCTATCTGCTATTTTTACTGCCATTTTCACATTTCAATAAGAAGATAATTAAACTAAGTAGGTAACTAAATCCTCAACATTTCCCTAAAAATATCAATGGGTTATTATCTTAAAGTATAAATGTAAAAGTGTGAAGGAGGACACAATCAGTGCAAGTAGCTTAGCTGATCTTGATTATCTGGCTGGTTTAGAAGTTCATCACATTGTAATATTTCTAAGATGACAAATCTGGGTTTGCATAGTTCATATATATATATATATATATATATATATATATATATATATATATATATATATATATATATGTATATATATATATATATATATATATATATATATATATATATATATATAATATATATATATATACAGTTTATTTATATATATATATATATATATATAGAGAGAGAGAGAGAGAGAGATACACAATATCACCATTGTTTTTAACTTGTGAAAGTGTATATTACTTGTAAAGCATACCTTACATACACAAAATATAAGTTATTAAAACTCCAAAATTTAAAAATAAAAAATATCATTATTGCACAAGCAGTTTTAAGCTCCTTAGTCAGTGCAAACTTAAACTCGCTCAAGTGCAACAAATTATTTGAAAAAAGCACATAAAGCTCATTTTCAATTTATAACAACTAGTCTATTTTTAAATATATGAGGATGAAGAATCAAGCTATATTCTGCATGATGTGAATTAGAAGCAAATTTCAAAAAATGATAAAAATACGACCTGCCAAAAGAATTTACAAGTCAATTAATTTAAGGAAACAAAACAGGGAAAAGTTAGAGCTCAGAACATTTAGCACTTTTTATCCACTGCTTAAAGGACAACACAGACGCCAACTCTCTGATCTACTGAAAAAATGTAAAAACCTCATCGTAATACAATGCAAACGTGTACTTTAACTCAGAAGGGTTGGTGACTTGCTCAGTCTCACATGGTGAGTCAACAGTTGAACCAGGAATCTAGAAGTTTAAAATCCAATACCTCCGCCTCTAGGGCACACTTTAAAGTTCTTTCACAAACATAACATGTAAAGGAGATGCTCAAGTAGGATTTCACTGTTGAAAATCACCACCTGACTTGTAACACACTGATTCAAAAAGGACACAGGTAAAAATGTATTTTGATCTTGTTGAACCAGAATGGAACTTTTGCAAAGTACCCTGGCAATACCATCTTTCAAGTAATGCAAATTGGTGCTGTGGGTTGTTTACTGCAACATGAAGAGTGAGACCTGTGATAAGTGAAACAAGTTGTTCTAGTGTACCAAATCAAAGGGGTTGCAGGGAAGATTTCAGTTTACAGCAAAACAATGATGTTGGGCATTAAGTCAACAATTGAGTAGCTCAGCATAGAGAAAATAGAAGTTATTAAATGACCAAGACAAATGATGTCCAGATCTGAACCCAAAAGAAAATGTACTGTAGTCCACCAGCAGAAACCTCATATTTTCTGGCCAGTCTGCACAACTCCATCAAAAAGTCTTGGGGGGTAAAAACACCATTCAAAATTCATGTCATTATTGACTGCAATAGTGATTCCACTTAAGTATTGATGTAGAGTGTGAAGAATTGGGCATTCAATGTTTTTTATTACTAAAACATTCTGAAAATAGCAATAATGTCACTTTGAAAGTAAAATGTGGTATATATCACTGAAAAAGTCTCCTTAAAAACATTTTAAACTGCATTTTTTGAATAGAAAATGAAAAAAGATAAGAGCACAATACTTTCAAAAGGTTCTTTTTGTCCTGAATTTCTTACTTCATAATTACACTGATACATTTACTAAATCATCTACATAATTTTTTGAATGTTAGATATCAATTTGTAAGAATGATACCCACAAAGAGCCAGCTGCTGGTCGCAGGCAGGGTGACATTTTATCATCTCATGCCTAAAAGGAAAAGAGGATGAGAGTCAGTCCTTTAAAAATTCCAAAAACTAATCATATGAAACCTTGTAATGTTCATTTATGACATCACTAAATTATTCCTACCCTGTAAACCCGGCATTGTTGCTTTGAATTTAAAGGTCATCCCACCGGCTTACTTAATTATTTCATGACAGACCACATACAGTAGAGTCGGGGAATTAATGAAATCACCCCGTGTGTCTTGTACTGTGCGTTTAGTATCAAGTAACATAAGCTATCCATGCCCTCAAGGGTCCTTCTAGCGACACAAATCATCTCCTTTGTTTAGGTGTATGTTGATCACCCATTCCACCTCTGATGTATCTAAACTCCGAGATCCACGAAGGATCAGGCGAAGTCAACTTTCTCCAAGCGCAGCGGACAACAACGAATGCTGTTAAGGATCAGGCGACCTCAAGATTCTAATGAGATAAGTGACGCGTGGCCACTCCTGACTGCGCTGAAGGTATCTGTCTTACATGATGCCGAGTCTTCAGGCGTTAGCGAAACAATAAACCACTCATTTTCTGTTAAAAATCAGCGAACAAAATAATGTCAACGGTAGTAGGTTTACCTTTCTGCGACATACTTCGTTGCGTTACTCCTACATTGAGTGTGCTGCTTAAAAGGGCCAAGTTGGGTAGGCAAACCGACATATTTGAAACCAAGCGCACAACTGCTAATATCAGATTTGTTGACACTCTATAAGGACCAAATCCAGCGATGTTAAAACCCATATTCTCACGCGAAGATTGAAAATGAGCAGTTTGAGTAACCCCATTCACGCGATATTTGTTAATACCGTATTTATTCTTTTATACGGAACCTGCGCAAATCGACTGTTTTCGTGAATCCTGACAGATGGGCACCAGATAAAGTATTCGCATTGTGGTGGTTAAATTGGTGGCCACTTAAAAAGGGTGAATTTCTCATTCATTAAAAAAGATGCGCGCAACATCCTTAAGTCTCTCCCCGAAGTCGATGCTGTCTAATTTCTCCCAGTCACTACCCTATCCGCGAGCGCATGCGTATTGAATGCATGTTTCATCGCACACATTACGGCGCTCCCGGATCGGTTTTACTCATGCGTCAGGCAGGCAGCGTTGCTGGGGCAGCAGCACGTGCTTATAACAATAATGTCGAACTGTACAGTAACATATCCTAACGATACATGTGGCTGCATCTTCCGTGGCGACAAGCACACCGTTTCACAATTCAGCGAGAAGGAATCTGATATGTTTAGAGTATGTTTCTTCCAAGTGTGCGTATAAAATATATATAAAACACACCCACGCATAACAAATGTAACCATATAGGCGTATAACTGAGAAAGGGGGTCCTTTTGCCATTTACAATTAAGTGTGGACAGGGTGGTAAAGATAGTAAACTGGTTATTCTTAAAGATTACTCAAGTCTCCCTTTTTCTGACCAGGCATCTGCAGTGTGTTCAATTTCCTTGTTTCAGCAGTGAAGGCAATATGTCACTACAGTGATTACTTCAGAAACATAACCATCTTCGAAACCGCTTAATCCATTTCAGCGCCAAGGTTCGCCAGTGCCTATACATACAACAGTTGGAGCAAAGCAGGAACCCCCACCATGCCAGTCAATGACAGGGCACTCACAGACTACACCCACTCAGAGAGCCAAATTAGAACAGCCACCAATAAGTAAAGCACAAACTGTCAAAGAAATCAGAGCTTTTAGATCCCTGTAATCTTACAAAAATATGGATTGTCAATTGTAGCTTCCTTTACAAGACAAAATCATTAGAAAAAACAGCAACAGGTTCTGCTGCTTTCTACTCATGTTTAATTAAAATGAATAAGATAATGCAACACACATCTTACAGCAAACCATTGGCTAATGGTGAGAGACCTTGTGATCAATTATTCAATGGGCGTTTTACATAAAACACACCCTCTCGTTTCTGTGGGAACATACAATGCACTTAACATGTGTAAACAGCTTTAGTAGTATAAAACACAAACAAACACAGTGTTATGTTTGCAATATGAAAATTGTACAAAAGAGTGTGCCTGTTTGAAGTACAGTGTTTAGGATTAGAGGGAGGGTTTTGGCAGGAATGGGGATTCCAGAGTAAATGCCTCTCTGAGACAAACTGTACCTGTATGCTCTCCTATGCATCAATTTGATGACTAGGATGGCTGAACGTTCACTTCCACCACCTCCTCCCTTTCTTTCCATGCCTGGAAAGCCTCTAGTGCCTTGTACCCATTGGCTGGAGTCTTTTGAAACTTACCTCCTGCCTCTTGATTTGAAAATTTTAAATGATGCGCGCAAAAGAGCTTTGCTCCTACAGTGTCTGGGAACAGGGGGACAGCATGTGTTTAAGTCTTTGGGGAACGCAGCCACATACTCCACTGCTGTGACTCTCTTGGAGACTCACTTCTCCTGCTTGTAATGTGTTATCTTCCGCCAAATTCTGTTTTGTAAACAATGACAGCAGGCAGGCAAGTCGATTCATCAGTATGGGGCTAACTGAAGGGGTTTTGCCAGTTTATAAGTGTAACAAGGTTTCTTTTCTAAAGTGGATGGAACCCTTTTTAGGAACAAAAAGAATTGGATGTAGGCAGATTTCTGTTTTAAAAAATGGCTGTATTCTCTGCAGCTGCTAGCACATGGCATACCAAATCAAATCAATAACCATCGTGCCTCCTCTCAATATCCTCCCAGATCTTGAATGCTTAACTTTATAATCACTTCTTTCTAACACATTACAACTTAATAGGGAAATTAACATTGCAAGTCTAAATGTATGTATATTCTTATCCTCATTCAAATATAAAAAACATTTACCCCTCTAATTTAATCCTTAAGTGACAACATAACTTGCAAGATGCAAGATGAATTTGTTAGGAATCAACTGGCAGAGCACACAAACAATCCAAAGTCCAGGAAAAGCTCTTGCTAGAATCAGATGATTTAAATCTCATGGGCTATCCACATTGCATTTCATATCGAGTCCGCAGTGGAGTTCGCTGAGAAACTCGACACATCTTCTGTTTCCTGAGCATTTACAGGAGACATGGTTCAAGTGCTGCAGTGCACAAAAGATTCAGAAGACTGCACAGAAAATCCCACCATGCAGCTTATATGAGATCTTCCTCCAAGACCCCAACAGTTTTGCAGAAATTGTGGCTCTAAATCACACGCTACAAGAGCTGCCCTGCCTGTAGTCAGATACACCAGCGCTGCCATTCCTCTCCAATATTATCAAAGCCTGTGACAATTCATAATGTGTCATCCAGGCATACCTCTTTTAAAACTTGCATAGTGGAACTAAACAACATATGTCTTCTGCTTTTGCCAGATACTGGGGCAACAGTGTCTCTGTCAAATCTAAAGACTAAGAAGCAGTTTTTTCCCAGATGTATGGCTATCAGCTCAGTCACCTCTCTATTCTTCACACATCTCTACAGGCCACGGTGTCACTCCAGGAGCTGCTTCATGCCTCAGAGCAAGATCCTGTTCTCACTCAACTACTGTATGTACTTTTATCAGGCAGGGGTGGTCCACTCAAGGATGAACTTAACTTGCTTGAATGACAGCTGTGTTGCCAGTGGTCTCCGCAATGTAGGTCCAAGGTCTTTCCAAGTTCGCGTCCTGGCTGTATCACATGAGGGCCATTTTGGTATTGTCCTTATTAAGCAACAATGTTGCCACCTTGTGTGATTGCTAAGGATTGATGCTGATGTTGAAGCTCTGGTTAAGGAATGTCCTGCATGCCTTGTTAGTGATAAAATGGGTTCTCCATGTACACCCCCTTTGCATCCAGTTCAGTGGAGTGTTAAGCCTTGGGAACACATAGAGCTAGACGTCTGCGGTGAGTTACATGGCGTTCCACATCATCAGCTTTTTCTTATTGTGGCATATGACCTGCATTCTAAGTGGCTGAAAGCAGCCCCAGTTGTATCAGTCCTGACCAGAGCAGTGATTGAGTTTTTGGAGTCCATTTTTGCTTGCCGTGGGTTGCCGGTGGCTATTTCAGTGGACAATTTCCCATGATTTACTTCCAGTGAATTTATAAGCTTTTTGACAAACAAAGGAACTCAACACATTTGCACAGCATTAATAATAATAATAATACATTTTATTTATATAGCATCTTTCCCGTGCTCAAGGCGCTTCACAGAGTCTTAGAAATAAAACAGCAGAGTGTATGTAACATTGGATACAAATGTTTTCCTGAATAGAACAATGAAACAGATAACAAAGCATTAAATAGAATAAAGGATAATAAACCAAAGTAAAATACTAAATTCAATACTAAAAGAAAAGCCTAACAAATAACCTAATTTGTGATATAACCAATTATCCTGAGCACCTGGACAGAGAGGTAAACTGAAAGAAAGGGCAGAATGTTAAGTTAAGTTAAATGTCTTCCTAAATAGTTGAGTTTTCAGTTGTTTTTTAAAAGAATGAATGAACTCAGCAGATCTAATTAATTTCGGGATGTCATTCCAAAGTCTGGGTGTTATGGAGCTGAAGGCCCTGTCACCTGTAGAGTGCAGGTTAGTGTGAGGCACAACAAGATTACCAGAATCAGAAGACCTTAGTAGGCGAACAGGAGCATAGTGATTTAGAAGGTCACTGATGTAGTCTGATGCAAGGCCTTTTAAAGCTTTGTAGGTTATTAATACAATTTTATATTCAATCCTGTAAGACACAAGGAGCAAGTGAAGGCGAGGCAGGATGGGTGTGATGTGCTCACTGTTGCTGGTTCGAGTACGGACTCTTGCTGCAGAGTTTTGAATTAACTGGAGATGTGATATAAGATTTGAAGGGGTACCTGCCAGTAGAGAGTTACTATAATCAGTGCAGGATGTGACACCAAGATTCCTTTCATCAGAAGAAGGTCTGATTCTACAGCATTCTACCACCCTCTGGCGAAAGGTGAGTGGGGTTTGAGGGGTTCGTATTTTGTGGGGTGGTATAGAGCATCTAAATAAAAGTAAAGAATGGCACGTGAGCGCATTTGGTAGATGGATGTACATTTCTTTCAGTACTTCTCCAGACACTTCTTCACTACAATGCAGTTCTCAGCACTCAACTACAGGCAGTTCACCTGTAGCTCTTATGATTGGTCGTGAACTTTAGCTTCCAATGGATCATCTGCTTGCTCAACCATCTCTACCCACTTTTGTGTATACACACAAAAATGCATCCAAAAACTAGAATAAAATGAAGCAATACTTTGATAAGTCACACCAGGTCAAAATGCCAAACATAACTGCATCAGATTGGGTCAGGGTCTGGAGGCTGAACCAAGATCACACATTGAAATCTTTTTGGTCTTCTCCTTTAAAAGTAATAAGCCAGTTAGGACTTGCCACGTCTTGTTTAGCTGAAGGTTGATGATGGCATGCAAGTTGCCTTCGCAAGGTACCTGTACCAACCAAGTCCGAGCTGTGATTCTTCAGGTTTTACAGCAGAGTGACTCAATTCAGCTGCAGGATGAAGACTGATGGTCCTGAGGTACTGCAGCCTGTAAGACTGAAAGATTGTCTTACCTCGTTTCATGGTTAAGTAGATTTTAGAATGATATTTGGGTTTTGGAAGAAGCACACACAGGAAAAAAAGACTGTTCTGTATAGTTTCAATTATTTTTATAAAAGATCAAGGCTCATGTTTTTCTGGGAGTCAACATATTCGGTACTCGGTATTCAGTATTCGAGGGATAGGGAAAAGGTATGCTTGCAATACAGTATTCTGTTTAACAACAGAATGTTCTTATTTTCCATAAAGTGTTTTGGGTTAAAGGGAGTGTTTTGGCAGGAATGGGGATTCCGGAAGAAACGCCACTCTGAGACAAATTGCACCTGTCTGCTTTTGTATTGTATGCAACACACAGAAAGCGCAAACACTGGGGTAATGAAAATAATAAGCAGAAGACGTTTATGTTACTTTAATTGTGGACACCTCTAGGTTATGTTGATATGAATGTATGAATGCGAGTGTGCGCCCTGTGATGGACTGGTACTGCTAACCGCCTTACATCTTACATTTGATTCGGACCTAAAATCAACCTAACATCTTAAATCATCTCTGTCCCAAACAACTGTCAATAAAAGTAATAAATGAGTATCATTTTGCCATGAGCTTGTGCTCAAAAGCTAAGAGTGTGCCTTTCTACAGATTGCTGCACAGCCAAAGCCTTTTTTTTTTTCGGCACAGGGTTCAGTAAATTAGGCACAAGACCATACAGTAATGCATACGATAAAATGAAAATAGACTTTTTAAGACTAAAATATAAGTTGTCTCAGCCCCACAGCCTAGACAGCTGTCAGTAGTGTGGCACACAGTGTCAAATATCCAAACTTTCATAGCTAGAGGTGACAGGGCGATTAGCTTGTCATGCCTTAACTTTGTGGGAGATGGCCGGCTGTTCATCCCGGCCAATACCCCCAGGCCGCTAGATGGAGCCCTCCCTGTAGCATGGAAGTGCCCCGAAGACCAGCAGGGAATTATGGACAATGGAGTTTTTATTCCCAACCCTGCTGGACACCGTGGGGCCCACCAAAGGAAGTGATAAGGAATCATGGACTGTAGGATTGGAAACACTTCCAGGTCAGGGAATATAAAAGGACTGTGGGAAAGCCCAGACGCTGAGCTGAGCTGGGAGGTAGGGTGGCGAAGTGTCTGGGAGAGGAGGATTGGTATTGATTAGTGATTATCGTGTACTTGCATGTGTAGTGTGGAGTGGAGGGTGCTTTAGGCACAGTATTATTATAAAATAAATAATAATTATAGTTTTACAAGGTGTTTGGAGTGGTATCTGTGGGTTCAAGGGAGTTCTAGCGCCCCCTACTGCTACAACTTCAAATTCGCTCTTGTACCAGTCTACACATCTAGCCTACATGTCATTAGTGCTTCATATCTTAAAAGAAACTGGAATATTATTAATTATACTCCTTTACACTCCTCATAATCTTGAACTCACAGCACTATTTCCATGAAAATATAAAGTGATAAAAAAGGTGGAAAAAAATCCTGTGTTAACCCCCAGCTCCATAATCTCATCCTACCCTGTGAATAGAGAGAGGACAAAACAAGGACAAGGACAGAAGTACAAGGTGGGTGCATCCTGTCCTCCACCAAACAATCTGCATCTCACTATACATTGACTGTGGATATGGATGACCTATTAATCTAGAGAACAGAGAAATTCAGAAGAATTAAATTATAAAACAAAGATTTCCAGAGGTTGTGAGAAAGAGTCTTCCACTGGAAGACCTAACTTAGCAGCAATGGTACCAAATTAGAAATCTGGTATGGGGTAAACTATAACCAGTGAACAAATTTAGAAAACCAGGGAGATTTTATTAAAAATCCTATTCCAGAGTAATGGAGGAGCAGAGGGGAGGTCATGGGATCAAACAGAGTAAATGGGAAAGGATGGTGAGGAGCTTTATTTAGAGGAGAATAAAGTGTAGAAACTGGCATTTTGGCAGAAAATTATTTAGTGGATGTAGAGGGAGATGGAAGAACAACAAAACACTACATATCTGTAGCACTGATATTAATTGAAGTCAAAGGTAGAAATGAGGAACCTGGACTGTAATAATTGGAAAGTCAAATATCTCAAGCTGTCAAATAAGTTCTAATGTTTTAATAACCAAATGAGCCCAGGATGGAAAAATTTGGATAGTGACCACCATTTTTCATAATGCATCATAATAAAAATTGGAGTTTGAGAGTGCCAAACAGGAGAAAACCCAGTAGTCTTTAAATGATTCCATAGAAACTGTGGTCAGGCTGGAAATTCCACTCAGATCCATGGAATTGTAATGCACTGATTACCTTGATTTTTCTATTAAAATCTTACAAAATCCAAGTGTATTTAAGACTGAAGCCTGGAAGGGATTCTTTACACACAGTTGTAGCAAAGAACACTGATATGTAGTTGAAGCAGAAAGTGACAAAGTTAAGAAGTATCTTGATGAGATATTAGGACAGTTTAGCTATTCACTAAATAAACACACTTGATGGACTGAATGGTCTCCTCTCAATTGTCAAATGTCTTATGATCTTATGTAATCTGATTTACTTTGTTTTTCTACTGTATACAGTTTAAAGACTTCTCTTATTTAATTTGGGTTCATTATACACTGAACAGACAAATTAATTGACTTTCTAATGTCTGTTTTATTCTTCTAATCAAAACACTCAAAAACATTTGTTTTCAAAGGTTACATAATAAACTTTTTTATTCTCATAAAGGTACTTCTTGCCCATGTGAAATGTATTTAATTTTGCCTCTTCATTGACATATTGTATAATTATCGAAAGTCCTCCACAAGTCTACACATTGCTTTTTATATTAAGGACATTGTCATTTGTGCACAGATAGTTGGTCTTCTCTGCGGTGAAGAGATATAAGTAACTGGCAGAAAGATCTAGTATAAATATTTCTGTTTCTCTCTCAAGACTAAAGAGTCCAATCAGTCAAGAGATGGCTGAAAACGTCAAGCCTTGCATCCACTCTCATCTCACGTAACCTATCACTCATATAAATCAAACCTCACCATAAAGAAAATGTCAACTATGACCAAGTCAGAAGCAAGTCACATGTCGTCCCAACTTGTGCTACAACTGCTTGAGACAACTGCATTAAACAGGGTAGTCTGGTGGCACCTCAACCTTTCTGGATGCTCCATGTTTGTCTTTTTAAGTCTGTCACAATGTATTTAGTAAACTGAAGGCTCCTTTCCCTCATTTCCTTTCAAGAAAATCCACTGTTACTTTGCTGTTTTGAATAATTTTACTGTAATAATACAGCATTCCTCCGTCCTTTTCCATAATCTTCTTTTCAAGGTCATATTTACATTGGAGTGAAAATGGAGCAAGCCATATATGGAATTTCTTAAGAAAAAAATGATAAATAAGAACAATGAAATGGAAAAAGGCACTTTTGTGGTGTTCTTCCATACCCAGAAAAGTAAGAAGTAAACTCAGTCAGTCAGTCATTGTCCAACCTGCTATATCGTAACACAGGGTCACAGGGGTCTGCTGGAACCAATCCCAGCCAGCACAGGGCAGAAACAAACCCCGGACAGGGCACCAGCCCACCACAGGGCACATACACACACCAAGCACAATTTTAGGATCACCAATGCACCTAACCTGCATGTCTTCGAACTGTGGGAAGAAACTCAGGCAGACACGGGGAGAACATGCAAACTCCACGGAGGGAGGACCTGGGAAGCGAACCCAGGTCTCCTAACTGCGAGGCAGCAGCGCTACCACTGTGCCGCCCTTAAGGAGTAAACTTTTTTTTTAAAAAAAAATGGTATGTTAATAATATCAAAATAAAGAAACTAAGGAAGCATCTATAAGACAAATAAGACAATACCCTTCTATCAGGACTAGTTTAAAAAGAATGCTGAACTCCAGCACTATTAAAGCTCCCTGTCATTTCTTGAGTTACTCTTTTTAGCTCTGTCCTTTCCTTTCTTCATCCCACCAGTGATCCTCTGCCCCAAACAGTCCTATAGACTGTGAGAAAGCTACTAGTATCCTGCCAATGTTAGTGCTGGAACCATTCATCATAAATGGTGAGCATATTCAAAGAGCAGTAGTGGATTTTCTTGGGACCCTTTATACAAGAACAGGGATGAACAATGGTCAGTCAAATTCTTGAAGAATTTCAAGAGCTGACAAAAAATTTGTCTGAAAGATTTCACTCAAAAAGAATACTTGATCAAAAGTTTAAAATCCTAGTTTATGATCGGATCCCCCACAGAGTGTTGCAAAATGTTCTGAGACCTGCTATGGAATCCCTTAAAATTGTATTCAGGCAGCAGCACTGACTGAGATGATTTGCTCCCAAAAGAGAAGGAGGAATCAACATAACTCCTGCATGAAGGAAGTGAAGCATGGAGCATAGAACATGCCCTCAATCAGTCTGCTCTGTACAAAGACAAGAAGTAATAAATGCATTACATCAGAGCATAAAATGTTAAAAATAGAGTGCAGGCCTCAAAAAAGACACAAGCCAGACCTCTTAAACCAGGTCTGTACCAGTGGAGTAGGCCTCACCACCACAGGCAGTCTGACCCCAAGATCAAAATGCAGAGTTTAAAGGAGCAAAGGCTTTTAAAGTTAATATTTCAAAAATGATTGCAAGAAAGGGAGGAAAACCATTAAAACCTATGTTCCAAATGTTCTTTTAATATTTAATTTTTCACTGAAAAAGGATTCAAAAAGTTCCACAAAATCAAAGGCAGGAGCCAAAAGAAAGTGTAGAACCTGCTACACAGGTAAACCTAAAAGCAAAAAAATCCAATAATCAGAGATCAGTACCTTAACTCCAGAGAAAGGAGGGGGTTGGGATTGGGGTGGAGATTCAAAACCAAGAATTCCAAATAAAAAGTGCAAATCAACAATTAGGAATTGTTATATTTCAACCAGAGCTCTTCCCTTGGCTGAAGTTCAGATCCTTATTTTATGTCTCTTTTATACATTTTTGAGTCATTGTTTTATGTTAATGTTAGTTTTGTTATTATTATTTGCTGTATTTTCTATGCCTGTGTTATGTTTAATATGTTTCATGTGTTTTCCTCAGGAGGCGGGCACACCTACCCATCACTGCAAGGAACTGGCCATAGCCCAGTAAAGGCAAGGGGCAACCCACAGTTCCTTGTGGTTCATTGTGAATGGACTTGGTGAGTTCTAATGTCTTTTGCTTTGCTTTGTGCTTTTTGTCATTTTCAGAACCTGCTCAGTTTCTTGACTTGCCATTGGATTACTGTTTTGGGAAACTGTTTGCTATTTGATTGACTTTGTTAGAGGTAACTTCTTTTGCACTCTACAGAGCTCCCTTTTGTTTCAGAGCATTTTGAAAAAAAAACAAAACTTTTTTTTTGATGAAGATGCTGTGCCTACTATGAATAAAAGGGCAGTGTGATGGTGTCCAAAAATTAAATACAAGAACGGTAGCAAAACATGTTTACAAACTAAAGGTCCAGAATTAAACTGTCCAGAATTGAATTGTACATGCTTCTCACAAACATAAATATTGTTGAGGGTTCAACAGATTTGAAGCAGTCTTGGCAATGAAGGATAGAAACAAACAGATAATCAGAAGGCACACCATTGTTAAATATTTTTCCTTTGAAACCTATTGTTTCTGTCCTAAATGCTGTAATAGATTAATTTTGTAATACAATTGTTCTTATATGAAAACACAATTATTTTAAATATTATTTAGAACCACTTGAAGATGCATCACCTTCATCTTTTCATGAAGTTATAAAGAAACAATAAATAAATTACACAATAATTCTACAAAAAGAATATTCTAAAATGTAAAATTTGCCATATAAACATATGATTTTAATATTATCAAATTTAAGATTTAATAACTATTATAGAATAGTTAATAAAGTAAAGCTTAATCATAAATAAATCCAATATACTGTATATTGCAAATCATGTTTATATGGTCATACGCGAAAAAATGTAGCTGGTCCAGACTTTCAATTTGTGTCCTTAAAACCTTCAGCTCAGCTAACTCCTGTACTCATAGATATTTTCAACCTTTCACTTCTTTCCTTTTAGGACTGTATACTCTGTAACAGCCAGGGGTTGTTATTTCCTCTGTTGCTACAGTTGACAGCAATAGCAACTAATGGTTGACCATTCCTCTAGTCTTCTGGGACACGACCACTTGTTTCCATCCAGCTGCAACTCTCTGCCTATTGAGCTTATGCCAATATCTGTGCCTATTGACCCTTCAGAGCACAAAGAACACATACTTGGCAAACTGCCACTAAGCAATTCATTTGCCTCCAATTTGGCACATGTGCAACCATTAATGTTTACAATTTGGCCGTCTTTCTCTCAAATTTAAATTGAGATTAAATAGTGTTTTAATGGCATGACAAGTGTTCACATATTTTGTCAAAGCAAAATAAATAAGCACTATAAGCTCTGTGCAAAGGATAAAGATACAATAAATAGTTAAATTTAACTAAATCAAGACGTGTTTGCATTTACTATATGCACATGTACACATATATGCATAAACAAAAAACACAGAAAGGTTTGGGACAGCCACTCATATATTATTTCCTGGCTGCAAAATTGGATGAATTATTGTGCTGATGTGTACAGATTGGAGTCCAGAACTGAACTGATTAGACACGGTCAAAATGGCAGTTTTAAAGGCAAACAGAGGAAATGACATTACCAATGGAGTGGTGTCATCAGGGCCAGGCAGAATTTCCCGTAACTGGTCTGCAGAGAAGTGAGTCAAAGAGTTAGTGTACTCCACCACCCCCTGGTCTGGCATGGAATAACTCTCATTCAAGTCCTTTAGCTGCCTTCCATGTGCACGTGTGTGTGATAACACGTATAAACATACAATAAACACATTATGTGCATATAAGTTTGTTTGTTTCACTGATTTGTCATTAGGTTTTTGATTTGTTATTTTACTACCTTAAAGTTCTGGTTATTTTTTGTGAAAAATATAGCTTTTTTTTGGTTGTCTGTCAGATAGGGTGTTATTGTAATTATGTATTATGTTAATAGTGTTCTGTTTGATTTCTATGTGTAATGTGGTGTTTTCTTATGTCCCTCATGCTCTTTGGGTAGTATCCCAAGAGGCCTGGCCCCTCTAACCTCACCACTCCTGAGACTACTCCCTGGCTATTTAAGCCCTTGAAAAAGAAAGCATAGGAGAGGAGCATTAGATTTGGAATTAGTTATTTTTACCTTGGCTTTTCTGACTTTTTTCCCTATTTATTTAATCCACCCTTTGAAGATTCTCTTTTTACAGAAGTTCTCCCTTTCCCCCCTTCATTTAACCTTTGCACTTTCATCACTCCTGAGTGGTAATACAGTACAGTATTTTTATTTACTATTTTTGGTATTCCGTTTATTCATTTGTATGCTTATTTATTTCTAATTTGTTGTTTTTCTTGTTTTCTTGCATTTTTAACCTCTTATAAAGCATTTTGAACTATACGCCTTGTATAAAAATGTGCTATAAAAATAGGTAATGTTGTTGTTGTTAAGGTGGTGTTTGGGAGATTTGGATGTTTTGGAAAACCTTTCAGGGAATTTATTTTTGCTCTTTTTGAACATTTCTTGTTACTTTTTTCTATTTTGTTTAATAAATTCTTTATAAAGATTTCGGTGAGTCTGGCTGAAGCTGTAAGCAATTGGTGGGGCAGCTGCATTTGGGTGGGTCTCCTTTGGGCAAGTAAGAGAAAATCTTGACCTGCTTTTGTGGTATGCTTGGACATCTCATACATCTTTCAATATGTTTATGACTCCTACTCAACCTTAAATGATATAAATAGTTTCTATTTCTTGATACAGTATTTTGTTGTATAGCATCCCAAATTTAGGATTCCCATGTGTTATTACTCTGTTAGCTGCCTGGTTTTCATGGAGTTTGTTTCCAGATGATGAGTTTAGTTTGCTGTTGAAATGTTGCTTTTCTTTTCTTCTCATTCTTGTAGTTCTTCTGGACCTAGTGGTCATTCTTCTGCAGTTGTTGAGGTTCAAGAGTTTCCAGCTAGACAGTGAGCGCTTGGTCTTTTTTTTTGTCTCATATTCACTGTTTAAACAATTTCTTCTAACTTTTGTTTTTCGTATTAGATTTTTGCTCTTTTTTTGTTTTATTTTGTTATTTAAGATGGTGCTAAAGTTGTTCACTGCCTGACTTATTCCTTTTCTATTTAGTTTGAAGGTTCCTATTTTGGAGTTGTGCAGGAACTCTGGACTGATGCAATACTCTTTGTATTGTGTTCTTCTGTGTCTACATGTTTCTCAAACTAAACAGGTTGCTAGAAGAGACCTGCACACTATCTTTGAGTTGGAAAGTGTTTTATTGTGTTTACTGTATTAAGCAATATTCTGTACCTTAATAGTTTACAAGCCTTATTCAATTTAGGTAAAATCATATAATACAGTCCTATCTTGAGTGAGCTCATAGTCTGATCCCTGTATGCTTGTGAATACACAAAGTAATAAATGAATGATGTAACATAAAATTCTGAAACTTGCTTAATTCAAATCAAAGTTGCAGGGGGCTGGAACACTAAGTGCAAGAATGGAACCAACTCTGGACAGGGAGACAGTCCAATCCACACCTGCACATTTACACTCAAACTGCGCCAGTTTGAAATTGCCAGTCAGCGTCAGAAACATGATCTTATGTATGTGGGAGAAAAACCACAGTAGCAGGAGGTAAAGCCATGGAGACACAGAAGGAACAGGTAAACTTCATAAGAAACTCCACTTCTAATTGATATACTGTTAAGTGCCTAATTATCTAAATAATAATATTGTGTAAAAGTCTTTGGGGTAATTTATATTGCTGATTTAGTCATATATTTTCTTTATATTGTCATTTAACTATTGTAAAAGAACACACATGACAAAGTGAAAGGTTCGAGGATCCACCCCATATACTATGAAAACAGTTGGTTAGGTTGTTCTTTACAGACATGAACTCAATGATGTAATTTGTTTGTGAAATTCTTAATAAATACAGTTAAAAAAAGTGTTAAAACTTTCTGAACGTCCTATAGTTAAGAGTGTAGTAAAGACCTGTTGAAAAAACAAATTTATCATAGCAGGGGGTTAATATGAAAAAGCTGAGTCATCGTAAATTCACCATTATCTCCATTGATCCAAGAGGTGTGTCAAGGAAGCACATAACATAAATTTAGGCTAAGAAAAAATGGCAAAGAAGCCTCTGCCAATCTATTCATCCAGAGGACATGCCACATCAGAGACCACCCAGACCAGAGACTAATCAGTTTATTAAGAAACAGAGCCACCTGGTAGTCTAAACATACTGGATGTTTACTCTTTTCACAAAACAAACTGTTTCCTATTCAGGTTGTATTGGTGTTATGTTGTTACAGTAATGTGCTTCTTTTTGGGCATACTTACATTAACCGATAAGATATGAATTAAAGTCAGACCATCTCTCTTGCTTGTTTTCGTACTCATTGCCTGGGTCTACAGATATAACTACAGAAGCAGTCAACCTGACAGTGACCAGACTGGTAAAAATAAATAAACAAGAGCTATAGTTGGGATTTTGGACTTTCTGATTAATGTCTATATAATAAAAAATCTGAAAGTGTGAATAGGGTCACCCTAGCTCCCCACCAGGATTAAACAAAGGGTCTACCAGGAATAAAAGAAATAACATGTATATTTTTAATTGCCTCTATTATGATTTTAAACACATTTTTGTGACTATACTGTATGCCTCAACAGACAAAAAAAGATGAAATTCATAAACCTTGTAAATTTAACTGCAGTTAGGGCAGGCTAGCCTACTACAGCACCAATCTATGTTCATTTATTGTCCCTGCCTTCGTTTTGTGTTGCTCCAAGGCAAGCTACACTAATGGTAATAATGGTGAGCTATTTCAATAATAGGCAAAATGCCTTGCGTCCACTTCAGACAGATAGAAGTGTGTTTTGCCTACTCTTCCCTAAAGTGTACTAGCTCCTTGGCTCTGCTATTGTGGGGGTTTGGGTTTGTTGTCATGGCATCACTGTGCCAGAAGGCTGTAAGCATTCTGTTGTGGATCAGGCTTACAAGTACAGTGGTGGCATTAACACCAAATGTAATGAAGGAGTTGATCTGTCATACTGTAGGTTGATAAAGAGTAAAACAGAGGGCTCAGTACAATACTCTGTGGGATGACTGTGCAGTGGAAAGGTGAACAGGAAAGGCAATCTGCACATTCTGAGGTCTGATACTCACAAATCCAGAGGCGCTGTTGGGGTGGCAGAAGATGGTCAACAGTGTTAAATCCTTAAAATGTTAAAATTAAAGGCATTTGAATGAATATTGTAAACCTCATAACAAACATTTGAAATTATTTAAATATACACATCCTAATCTGAAGAAATTATATCTTCTGCATTTTGAGGTATACTTTGGAAAGTTCCTACTATACAATAATTCAAGGGATGTCAAAATAGTGAAACACAGAGGAAAACTGTACAAAAGTTATCTCATGGCTTGTGGTGACATTCAGTCAGCAAACGGTATGGCCAGTGACAGTACTGACGTAACTCAGTCTTCAGTATCTGATTAGTGAGAAATAAAAAGAAAACACAACACCACTGGCTCGCAATTTTTTTTTTTCCAAAAGTAAATAAACATAACAGACCTATGTGTGTTATGTCTTAAAAGCTTATAAGAACAGTGCATGAAGTCATTTAACATTTACTACACTTGTTTAGATTATAATTTAATTTTTTTTACCTGTTGTTTGCATACTGGTCAGTATCAAATTATGTAGGGACTGAGCTGATGTCCATGTTGTTTGACCTTTTCACCTAACTAATTGGGTCATACTCTAAAGTTATGGATTTTTTTCTGTCCCTAATTTCTGACATGTGAGTTCTGGTAGAATTCCATTATATCAACACCCAAATTACTTGATTTTATTTCATAGTCACTTCTCCAGTATTCAAGATGGTTTAGTCCTACTGACCCCAAACAAATCCCCTTATTGACCCCAAATCCACTTAATCCAATTCAGGGTCTCAGTGAGGCAGATCCTGGGCAGGAGCCCATCACAGGATCCACACATATTAATTTTGGATCAGCAGTTGCATATCTTTGGTGGTATGAAAGGAAACTTGGAGTACTGGAGGAAAGCCCACATGAACAACATAAAGAACATGCACACTCTATATACAGTAGACACAAACAGACACATGATTTGAACCAAGGATGCTATATCCATTAAGAAGAACCGCTAACCATTACGTCACCACGCACATCCACAAATGGCAGCAGCCATACCCAAACCGTTTGCTAAGTGCATGATTTACATGATGAGTCCTAGTCAGTGGGGACAATAAAAGTTACAGAACAGACCAAAGAAAGGCAAAAAGATTAAAAAAAATACTGAAATAACACGTTGTATCGTATGCCCAATACAATATTATATAAACACTCATTAAATCTTTATCTTTTCTTCAAATCGCACCACAATGCGATGTGTAGGTTGTGTAAATATTTACAGGTGGACAAGCCATCAGATCTCCATTGCTTCAGCACTCCCTCACACTGATGCCTTGGTTTGGGCGATGATTGCTGATTAATTGAGATGAAACCTTCAAATTGTCATAAAGTGTGTGCCATGAGAAGAGCTGTAAGAAGATGTGTCTTTAAGAAAATAAAACCAAAATTGTTTGGACTTGTAATACCCAGCATCCGCTGTCATCTTGAAGATGGAAAGTCTCTGCAAGGAAAACAAACGCAACATGTTTTCACCTTTAAAACACCGTCATTTATTTTGATTTATAATGTGCCTTCAACACAGAGGCTTATTTTTAGAGTAAAAACAAAGTTACTGGGTCAGACCGGTATAAACATTTAGGATGCTTTGTCTTCCCCTCATTTAGCGTCCCGGTCAAGCAGATAAGGAGCTGCTGAGATACTTACTTCCTGCAGTCGTAGAAGAATGAAGGCACTGAAAAGGGCTAATGCTCTCTTTGTGGTTTTCATACATCATAAAACTCAAAGTTCACCCTAAGAAAAGTCAAATGGCTTGTCTCTAAGGAACCATGCATCTATTTATCTGTCCACCTACCTTGTAATCTTTTTATCACTTTGGTTTCTAGGGATACATTATTAAAATAAAACATGCTTTGCATTTTTAGCATATGACTGTTTTGAAAATCTAAAAAATAAAACTAGAAAAGAAATCCATTACATTATAACCTTTAATACATCCATTGATTTTTTAAACTGATCAGCTCAGGTCAGGTTGGGGAGCATGCACTGGTACAGTGCACACACCACACGATGAAACTACTCAAGATCAAGATTGGAAGCACCCCAAGCAGAATTGTAGGGAGCTTCCCATTTCAGCAGAAAGGAACTTACTTGGGATGCCAGTCCAACAGAGGGTACATCACACATGATGGTTTACCTAACCTGCATGTTTTTGTGATGCAGGAACAAAACTGGAGTTCTTACAGAAAAAAAAACATATCACCTGGAAAACCTACAAACTTATTAATTCAGTGTGCTAAAAAGGCTAATTATAACCAGGTTGGAGTGTTATCATCAAAAAGGGTTAATTATGTGTTATTCCTGGAATCCTGTTAAGTTTTGTATTTGCCTTGTTGTTAAAAAAATCACTTTTCCTTCTTTCCTATTCACCCGTACATTGATTCTTAGTCCCACTTATTCCTTAATCCAATCCAGGGTCAGAGAAAAACCAAAGCCTATTCTGGCAGTATTGATTAGTATCAAAAACTGAGGAAAATGGGGATCATTTTCATTTCCAAACTTTTCTGGAGTATAATTTAATTTTCTTGCTTTTTTCTCACTTGAGGTTTCACATTTCAAGGCCCAAATTTATTTTTTATCACAGCATCTTTTTCTTTCAAGAGACAAGACATATTAACAAAACACAACCTCGCCAATGAAAATCACCTTTGTTAGAAAGTACAATAATAATACAATACAATAAGACAATCCATAAAATGCAACAACCTCCACACAACTGGAGAGCCCCATCTAAAGTGGTTATTTATATAAGATAAAAAAGTGATTAAAAAAGGTTCACCATAATACTGGCCTGGCATGGTTACTTTAGAATTACATTAATGAGTTCTTGCGAAGTTCTGAAAAATTCTAAACAGATCCTTGAAAAGGTAATCAGACTTTTTACAAATTGATATAATAAAGAACATCACTTTTCCTTTGAGTTTCAATGAAAGGTCAAGCAAAAGAAGGGGCCTGAGTTGCCTCAGAAGCTTGCAAATTATAATTTTTTTAGTTATCCAATAAATGGTGTAATTTTACTTGATTTCTCATTACATAGCTAACGCAGTACAACACCCTAGTACCATTGAATTTCAGAAGGTGGACTAGGATTCTTCCATTTCAGCAAATACATCTATGTGCAAGTAGCGTGGCATATGGTATTACTATTTATTTTTCATAGCACACTTTTATCACATCTACAATTGCTCAAAATATTGATGTTAAAGTATTAAGAGCTATTTTAGAGGCTCTCTGAGACATTTATGAAACTTTTGGTGCAAAATGAATTAAGTGTAGGACATTCCCAAAACATGTGATGTAATAATGCAGATTCTTGATGACATTACTCATGGATCATCTTAAATTTTAGACAACTTTAGACAAAATACATATGAATCATGAACAACTTTTAGTTAAATTATGGTATACTTGGTGCTTATTGAACTCGAATGTGTTTTATGAAAGGTTGAAAGCAATTCTTTTTCTGAAATTTAATTGAAAGATCTCATCAATCTCTAAGAAGAGTCAAACTCACAACCTGGTTGGCAGCACTGTGTGCAGGTTTTCCTTCTCATCCATTTTATTAATTAGCGATCAATTACTACTAGTAACGGTAAACATTTTTGGTTTACTTAATTGTAACTGACTACATTGTACTAAAATACTTAATTATTTATTTTTCTTTAGCCAGCAGTCAAACATAAATGAGAAGCAAAGTAAGCAAACAAATGACAAGCTAGCTTCATCTCATCATTCAAATTCTATTTTAATAAAATATTTGAAAATAAAAAGTGAAGGTCTGAGAAATATTTATTTAATCTGATGATCTCCAAAGAAAAGAAAATCAAGAGCTTTGGAAATGTCTGTTGTGGCAGGATGAGATCAATGGTAAGACATCAGATGAAATAACGTATTTCATTATGAGGAAGAATTGATTTATAATTAAAAATGATTAGAGTCAAAATGGTGCTCCCTCTTGGAATAGAGTCTGAACCCCTGAATTAACTGGTCATCTGTTGGCCCTTTTTGTCCACCTTTATTATTTGGAATGATTAAGGGTTCAGAATCTTATCACTGTAAAAAAAGTAACTAAGTGATTGTTACACAATGTAAAAACATTTGTTATTCCAGTATTTCTGTGTTAAATGTTTAGCTTGACAATCTTTTTTTTCGTAGTGTTGAGCAGATGTGAGCTATATTTTTCTTTTAGGTTCAAATATAAAAATCAGCATTGTGAGAATTAATAAACAGTTTGAAAACCCTGACTTCAACCAGCGTAAGCACATGCGTTTAAAAGGGTAGAACTTTTCTTTGTTGAAAACTATATAGTTAAAAAAAAAATCTGGGTACGATTTATTTAACAGTCATCATGTGAGTAACCTTACTTTAACTTCAATGACCATTGACGATAATCTTCTGTTAAACCTAAATGAGTTTTTATGTGTTTAATGTTAGCTTGTATTACTTATAATGTGTAATAATGGTGGGTCCATTAGTTATGGATAATTTTAATGACTATAAAAGAATCTGAAAATGAATAATCATAAGATGAAATCACATAGTCGTGTTTACTGTGGTGGATTTAATTTCTCTATGAAAACCAGAATTACCTCTGAGATTTTTCTGACTTTTATTTTTTCACTGTAACGAATCTTGTGGTTTTATACCTCAAATCCGATATCAGACCACTTTTTTCACTTTAGTGTTCTGCATTTCCATAGTAGCAGCGGTGTCCGACTCAAGCATTTCAGGCATCATACAAAAGTTCACAGCAGGAACCTGACACAGGCGATTAGACTTTATTCAGGTGCATTCGGCAATCAGAGTGTAAAGCAATCTCAGATAATATTTCTTTTTAAATGAATAAAGGATTATCAATATTGTAATCAATGCTGGTTTAATGTAAAAGTGCAAGTAGTCAAAAAAAATAAAAAGATGGCATTTAAGCCTCTATGGTGACGGCAGTTTAAAAATTGTTCTAGTAAATTATTACGGACATTGGGGTGCATATGCATAGCACCTTGTAAAGGCTGTTCCCCTCCTGGTTAGAGTACTCCTTTCTTTCTCTTGTAAATTCTATTTATGCTAAGTTTTTTATAGGGGAAAACTGGGGTGTGCACCTTTACTATAGCATAGGATACAGACTACCTCTAAATGTATTCAAAAGAAATGAAGATTAGAGGTTGTGAGGCATCCTGAGACCCATCATGGAACTGTGCCAATGAATGTGGTGGTGATGATAGAAAGTCAAGTTGTGATTGAAGAGCTCGCCAACTTCACAACTACATTTGTCGTATGTATTAGTCTTCTGTATGCTTTAAACATTCAGTACCCAAAAGAACTGAAATACACTTTTGAAACAGTTCAGAAGGTGTTTCTGAATATTGGAGACTCATACAAACATAGAGTGTTTTAGCTTCAGATTATGCTGCATAAATGTTTAAGGCTAATGTGTCTCAGATCTGTAGCATAAGGATATGGCTTTCTTTTGATTTGGCTTAACTTTGCTACAGCTACTGTTTTTTTGTGAAATCATATCTCAGTTGCACATTAGTTTTAATGCTATGATGGACTCACGTTACCCTGTGCAGTCTCTGTTCAAAAAGACTGCAGTTTGGAATTACTGATCAACACTTTTCAAATTAAGAGTCATCAAAGACTGCATGGCTTGTAGTTATTTTCTGATAGTTTCTGATAAATATGAAAGACAATAAAATTTTAACCTGCTGAATATAAATACATTTATTTATATAAGACATTTTCATATTTCACAGTATTGTAGTAAAATAAAATGTAATGCCACATCTAAGAAAATAAAGCAGCACTGCTTTCAAAAAAACTGACCTTTTTTTGTTAAAATAGAATATTTTGTTTAATATATTAAAATTTCATAAGTAACTGATTACAATGTACTTCTTGAGTTTGCAAATATATATAGTGTATATATATATATTTTTTTGTTGAATTAGCAGCTTAAAATTTGCCTAGGTTTACTAAGTTTATTCAACATCATTTTTTTAGTTACACCAATTAGAGATGATTTTGACAGCACAGCTGTAAAATTTATGTTGGACGGGCTTAATGCTGTTTTACATATTAGTTATTTTTACTTGAGCTAACTGAAATGTTCTAGTTTGGCATAGTGTAGCTTGTATCCTGTGAACTCAATTTTTGTAATTGGTTGTCAATATACTGTAATGTTGATCAAACTCAAAAATGCTACTGTAAACAGTTACTTAATGTTTTATTGGAAGGATTTTTTTTCAGTATAAAAACAAGTTAATTAAAATGAAAACAAAAAATGTAAGTTCCATTAGCAGAAGTAAACAGATATTAAGTAAATGGCTGTAGGATCTGAGATTGACTCTCTAAACAGGCAACATCCACCATAACGGAACTTTAAAACCAAGCATGTGCTTTTTTGTCTCTGGTAAGTTGTAATCATTTATTGCATTTCCAACTTTCTCATGTTCTGTTCATCATAAAGGTTATTAAATATTAAATGAACAATATTTTGAAATTTGACACATTTTATAAAGACAGACAGCTGCTTCAGATGCTATTAGAGCCAGCTGATGATGTATCACTTTCTTCTTTAACTGAAATCAGATAAAAAAATCAAATTAGATTAGAAAAATAACAAGTAGCTGCCACAACCTAAAATCAGAAATAAAAAATAACCAAAGTAAAAGTAACACACACTGTGAAAAACTTTAGCAAACACTAATGAGACATGTTTAAAAATATACAAAACTTAGTGAAAGCTGTCCTTAATAGAGACGGACCACGACTATCTTTTCAATTTTGGACTAAAATAAGCTGAAATCTTCAGGTATACTACAGAAAAGAAAATACATTCTGTTTACAGTTAAGTACTTTTTAAATTTAGGAATTAAGCATTACATGAAAGGATGTGCAAACTCTGCACAAACAGTAACCAGGGAATTGAATATCAATCTGAACACTGGATTCATAGTATATTGGTACCAACTACATGTTTTTTTTAAGTTTTAATCAAGCCAAAGAGGATCTTAAGAAAATATTTTGTGTAAAATAAGTTGAATGGCAAGGAACCACTGAGATCAGACACCATAAATAAGAAGGACGTGGACGTGATGCAAACTTACGTTGTACAAATACCTGGGGGTCCGTTGAAAAACGTACTGTATTGAATGAACAACAGAGACGTGCTGTTAAAAAAGGGTGACAGAGTAGACTCTTCTATCTAACGACGCTCAGGTCCCTTAATGTGTGTAATGGGAATCATGGGCGTCACCTCGAGGGGGTAATGGGTGGGCAAGGGGTGCAAGTGGGGACACGCACCGAAATATCAAGTGATATATTTTTTGCCGTCTTCGCAGTAACGAATTTGAAATGGAATTACTGTGGCAAAACCATTAATCACGCTTTCAAGTTTTACTTCAACTACACACCAATCCTCCTATATTTGTAATCATCCATCCATCAATTTTCCAACCCGCTGAATCCGAACACAGGGTCACGGGGTCTGCTGAGCCAATCCCAGCCAACACAGGGCACAAGGCAGGAACCAATCCTGAGGACTATTTGTAATCACTTTCTCCAAAAACAATACAGTACTCTGTTAAATGTGTATCCAAACTTTACCATCCAAATCAAATGGGTCATAATCTGAATCTGCATCTACAAAAGATGAAAAAGCACGCCCATGCCAGCTAAAACTTTAAATTGCTCGCCCATCCAATAGACTGGTTATAGACCAGTCCCAAAGTGCCTCTACAACAGACCTCAACAAAGTAAGCAACAAAAAATATAAAAAAGAAAGAGCATATTTTGTGCATTTTAGGCTAAACGAAACAGTGAAAACTGATGCATCGCGTGGCGCGACGCTACAAAATAGCAGACAGGCGAATGCGAGAAAATCTGCATAACCTTGCGAGAAGACAATGAAGAGATCCGTCGGGATGCCATTAAGGACTGACGAATTCACACGCACCCTGTACTAAACTGTTACGTATGAGGCAGAGCAGCAATCACAGTCTTTTAGTTTGCATCCGTCTGACAAAACTGTTTAGTCAGTTTGTACACGGAGGAAACATTCAGGATATGTAGAAAAAAATGTAGGACTCCCGCTTCTTCAGATAATAGTTGTTTTATGCCAGCAACAGCAACAAAAAAGAGTGAAAATGCTAAATATGGGAAGTTTAATTCAGGGTTCTGTTTTAAATACTTTCTTTCATGAATGTGCCCCACCTCCGTTATTGTGAGGGGCGCGCGTGGTGACACAAATTCTGCGCTATACACCACCGGTCCTACTGCTGCATTTTACTGCTGTTGCTGTTTATTAGTGTTGTGCTTTTTATTTTCGTTATCATGTTTGCCTCATTATTAATTGAAAAATATTTTCAAAGAAAGTGGACAAGAAGAGTAACTATACCTCCACCCAAATGCAGTTCACTTTTTCAGTTGGCAAGTAACCATTCTTTTAAATCTGCCTTATTTTATTTTGCTAAGCATGATATCCATTGGTCATATATTTAAAATGTTTATTTACATCACAGTACAGCTGTTCTAATTCATGTGTAGTCCTGGAATTTCAACATTAAAGCGATGTTTCTGCAATTGTTGGATTAGTTCTTGCGCTCTGACTGACACAGCACAGCTGCTACAGCGAACTGCAAGTCTGCCCTCCATTGTTTTAAAGCTACCTTGGCAATAGCCCTTTCCAGTGCAGAAGGAAGGAAATGTAATCGCTTTTTGAAAAGTATTGGTAATACAATTGTGTTGACTTGCACTTTACTACTGAGTGTGAAGTGTTAAAGAAGTAAGTAATCAATGTTTTCGGAGTTTTAAGTTATGTAGAAGCCCCCCCCCCCCCTTTTTTTTGACTGTATATAAAGGTGTTTCTGATTGTGTGGACATTTTATTAACCAGTCAGTAACTGACCAAAAAGGTTATAGCACGTGGATTCATTAGTGAATCATCTGTTTGTATTTTGCATTGTTAAAGATAATTTTTGACACTTATATATACAGTCTTTACAGTGTAAAAATCGTTATACTTATTGCTCCCTGCATATGCTCTGATACATTCATGATTCCTGACATGCGGTTCCTTGTTTTCGCAAAGACATTTTGCATAAGAGCAGCTCTAAAACCAAGTCACAGACTGTGTGGAATTACAGGTTGTTACACAGCATTGATAAAATAGTCATAAAAATCTTCCTACACATTGTCAAATAAAAATGAAATTAGATTTTCAGTTTGTACACTTGATTAGTTGAACTTTGAAGAGAAGATGGCAAACTGAAATGTGGAAATTACAGTAAGTGTGAATTTCAAACAAGCCATTATACTTTACTGAATACTTCCATATACTGTATTAAAATGAAAATTACAGGTAAATGATTTTCAGTGTGTCTCAGTAGTAATATAGCCACTATTTTAGATCACAGCCAAAGCCATGACTCATTTTGGGCCTCAGTAGTTAAAACAGTGACAATGTCTTTGGTAGCTTTGGCAGAGGAGACTAAGCTGTTTTATCTCTTATTACTTATTTCTGCATATACTATCTAAACTTTGAATTTTAGAACAAAATACAATAAAACTTACCTTGTGTTAGTTCATAGTTGGATTTCTTTGCACCTAGTAAAAATGACACAAAGCATGTGTTTAAAAGACTATTGTTATTTTAAGAGGGCAATCATGCTTAAATAAAAGTAGTAAGAATATCTATCTATCTATCTATCTATCTATCTATCTATCTATCTATCTATCTATCTATCTATCTATCTATCTATCTATCTATCTATCTATCTATCTATCTATCTATCTATCTATCTATCTATCTATCTATCTATCTATTGAATTGAGGTGAATTCCTTACCTGGCTGGAATGCCATGACTGAAGAATGGAATAAATGGGGGCATTACCCAGCCAGGGTTCATTATGATTGGATGGCAAGAGATGATGAAAGGGACTAGTTCATCCCCCATTATACTAGGTGTTAGAGTCCCAGTCTGGACACTCACAGGGCTTCATGGAAGTTGGAATTCGGAAGTGCAGCCTGAAGGGATCCCTGGAGAACAATAGAGGGAGCTGCCAGAAGAGGACTTCCCTGGCTTTCTTATAACCTGGAAATACTTCCAGCTGGCCATGTTATGTCACCGGAACTGCTCCCGGGTCCACTTTAAAAGGATTCTGCTGCCATAGCTCAGGGAGTCAGACCCGGGAGGCAGCGCAAAGCCATTGGAGGAGCAGAAAAGAAGGAAAGCAAGCACTTAAAGTCTGTGTACTGGCTGGATGAATTGTTATTTCAAGAAGTGTGTATTAAAGAACTATTCACTTGAACCCATGAAAAAGGCAACACATTTGCCACCTGTATATCGTCATTAAGTTCACAATACAAATCAACAATCAATGATAAGCTCTACTGAAGTAAAAAGAAGAAAAAAAACAAAGCAAAGGAAAGAAAAAAGAAAGAAAAAAATCACAAATTAACTGACAGAACCAAGCCAAGATCAATGAAGCATGATTTTTTTTCTATAGCTGACTGAGATGCTGTTTTTCAGACTATGATAAGAAAAGAACAGGACTGTGCTTTTGATTGAGTAATTAAAATTATATATCGAGCGCATCTGTCTCATTTAAAATTGTCCAAAATGTTTCCAGGGCAAGATCCAAACTGAAAACGTTGCAATCAAGTTCTGCAATCAAGGACAAACAAACTGTGATCGCCTTTACTACACTATTGGCACGTAGACTTCTCTTGCTCAACTGGAAGAATCCTAACTCTCCTATTCTAAGTCAGTGGGTAACTGATGTTATATATTATCTAAAATTTGAAAAAATCAAATTCTCACTTAGAGGATCTGTACAATATCTTTTCAAAACTTGGCAGGATCTAATCAGTAACATTTTAGAATAAGCATTTAAATTGAGGAAGTGGAGTCTCTCCCCTCTATTTTTATTCTATTTATTGTTATTCATGCATTTATTTACATACTGTATTTATACTATTATTAAAGTTTTACTCTGCTGACCTAGCTCTCTTTCCCCTGGGTGGGGGTCGATTTGTTTCAAACCTAGTTTTGTTAAACTTGACTTGCATGTGTGGAATGTTATTTGATTTTAATAACATTAATAAAATGTAAAAAAAATTAATTAGGAACTTTTTTTTTTTGGTCGGTGGACATTTATTTAAATCCATTGAGACAGTAGAAATTTTAGGATTAACCAATGACACTATAACTGAGTCCCAATGTCTTAAAAAAATTCCCAGGTGAAGCCATATACAACAGTTAGTACAATATAATAATGCATCACTAGAGAAATATACAAACATTAATTGCCCACAGCAAATTTATATACATAATAAATGTTATTAATGGTAAACCTGCAGATACTTTAAACTGGTCCATTATCAGTGAGTATGAGTGAATATGCTACGTGAATGATTGGTATCCTACTGGTATCCAGAGATGATTCTTGCCCTGTGCCCATGTACTTTCAGAACAGAATCCAGCTGCCGTTACCCAGTATTAATACAAGCAGGCTTGGAAAATAAATGAATGAATTAACTATCACAAATAATATATTAATTTTTTTCATATTTCTTTTAAATGCTTATTTATAGCTGTGTATTGTTTTTACTTATTAATACAATACTTTGTCTAGTATAACACTATGACTAAGAACACGCAGTTGGGTATTTACATAAACTTTTTCATGAGTAAAAAAATTCTGTTAAATTTTAGCTTCAAGAATAATTAAATGGATCTGAATATGATGTGTAAAATGGCACAATAGTGTCATAAATAGGATGGCTGTCTCAAAGTTCCAAAAGTATTGGGTTCAAAATTCTTGGCCAGATCTTGTCTGCGTGGCATTTGCATGCTATTTCCCTGTGCAAATAAGATAAACTACAGTGAACAGGCCTACCACTGAGGTTTGATTTCTGGCTTGCACCTTGTGCTGCCAAGATAGTGTCCAGAGGTCTCATTTAAAAAAATTTTCATGCGCTAAAAAACAGGAAAGTGCACACACTAAAAAAACTGTTTTATACAACCTGATAAACACAAATTCTTACGCAGTTTACTTTTATAAAATCTTTTAAATGTGTGTATGTGAATGTGCCTTCAACCCCACCCAGCTGCCACCATAGAACAATCATATATGGACTATGCTAATCAACGTCGTACATACAGTGCATCCAGAAAGTATTCACAGCGCATCACTTTTTCCACATTTTGTTATGTTACAGCCTTATTCCAAAATGACTTAAATTCATTTTTTTCCTCAGAATTCTACACACAACACCCCATAATGACAATGTGAAAAAAGTTGACTTGAGGTTTTTGCAAATTTATTAAAAATAAAAAAACTGAGAAATCACATGTACATAAGTATTCACAGCCTTTGCTCAATACTTTGTCGATGCACCTTTGGCAGCAATTACAGCCTCAAGTCTTGTTGAATATGATGCCACAAGCTTGGCACACCTATCCTTGGCCAGTTTCGCCCATTCCTTTTTGCAGCACCTCTCAAGCTCCATCAGGTTGGATGGGAAGCGTCGGTGCACAGCCATTTTAAGATCTCTCCAGAGATGTTCAATCGGATTCAAGTCTGGGCTCTGGCTGGGCCACTCAAGGACATTCACAGAGGTGTCCTGAAGCCACTCCTTTGATATCTTGGCTGTGTGTTTAGGGTCGTTGTCCTGCTGAAAGACGAACCGTCGCCCCAGTCTGAGGTCAAGAGCGCTCTGGAGCAGGTTTTCATCCAGGATGTCTCTGTACATTGCTGCAGTCATCTTTCCCTTTATCCTGACTAGTCTCCCAGTTCCTGCCGCTGAAAAACATCCCCACAGCATGATGCTGCCACCACCATGCTTCACTGTAGGGATGGTGCCAGGTTTCCTCCAAACGTGACGCCTGGCATTCACACCAAAGAGTTCAATCTTTGTCTCATCAGACTAGAGAATTTTCTTTCTCATGGTCTGAGAGTCCTTCAGGTGCCTTTTGGCAAACTCCAGGTGGGCTGCCATGTGCCTTTTACTAAGGAGTGGCTTCCGTCTGGCCACTCTACCATACAGGCCTGATTGGTGGATTGCTGCAGAGATGGTTGTCCTTCTGGAAGGTTCTCCTCTCTCCACAGAGGACCTCTGGAGCTCTGACAGAGTGATCATTGGGTTCTTGGTCACCTCCCTGACTAAGGCTCTTCTCCCCCGATCGCTCAGTTTAGATGGCCGGCCAGCTCTAGGAAGAGTCCTGGTGGTTTCAAACTTCTTCCACTTACGGATGATGGAGGCCACTGTGCTCATTGGGACCTTCAAAGCAGCAGACATTTTTCTGTAACCTTCCCCAGATTTGTGCCTCGAGACAATCCTGTCTCGGAGGTCTACAGACAATTCCTTTGACTTCATGCTTGGTTTGTGCTCTGACATGAACTGTCAACTGTGGGACCTTATATAGACAGGTGTGTGCCTTTCCAAATCATGTCCAATCAACTGAATTTACCACAAGGTGGACTCCAATTAAGCTGCAGAAACATCTCAAGGATGATCAGGAGAAACAGGATGCACCTGAGCTCAATGTTGAGCTTCATGGCAAAGTCTGTGAATACTTATGTACATGTGCTTTCTCAATGTTTTTATTTTTAATAAATTTGCAAAGATCTCAAGTAAACCTTTTTCATGTTGTCATTATGGGGTGTTGTGTGTAGAATTCTGAGGATAAAAATGAATTTAATCCATTTTGGAATAATGCTGTAACATAACAAAATGTGGAAAAAGTGATGCGCTGTGAATACTTTCCGGATGCACTGTATGTAGTCACGATGGTGCAGAACTTCAGAACTTCATTGGCTGGTGGAGCAGCCTCCCACCTGATGCATGCTGCACTCTGCATGGCATTGTAGCACTTCTCCTCTGTGTTCTGGAGGACAGAGACAGGTGTAATGCTCCAGTGTCTGAGTGGATACCCACTATCACCTGGCACATGTAATGACATGATTGCTGCTACAGTGAATAGTACAGGCCATATGAAAAATTTTGGGTTCAGCCAGTTACCTTACCAACAAGCCAGCCATCACATATAGCCAACACTACTCAAGATAAAATGAATCACAGGGTGATCGAGATCACCAAGACACAATGCTTGTCAGGTTCATCTGGGCGTCATAGATGACTTGTGCGTTATTTGTCACTGCTCATGGTTAACAAAAGCTGCTTCATTCACGCTAGGTGCACTTATTGCAATATGTGTTAATTAAATTGCTCCAGTTATCTTTCTATGATGGCAAAAACATGTTCTATGCATGCAAACCCACACCATACAAAAACTGAATGTAGTTCCTCATCGGTCAGTTAATGGCTTCCAGCATAGCAGGCCTGATGGAGTGAAGCTTGTCTGAGGTATTGCTGAACTTACGGCCAGTTGCCTGAGAAGTGACTTATCTGCAATAAGATGCTGCAGATGTTCTATCAGATGGTTGTGGTGAGGAAGGACGTCTCACGTCTGGACAAACTGGTGAGGAAGGCAGACTCTATTGTAGGCATGGAGCTAGACAGTTTGACATCCGTGGCAGAGCGACGGGCGCTGAGCAGGCTCCTGTCAATCATGGAGAATCCACTGCATCCACTAAACAGTGTCATCTCCAGACAGAGGAGCAGCTTCAGCGACAGACTGCTGTCAATGTCCTGCTCCACTGACAGACTGAAGAGATCATTCCTCCCCCACACTATGCGAATCTTCAATTCCACCCGGGGGGGGTAAACGTTAACATTATTCAAAGTTATTGTCTGTTTTTTACCTGCATTTTTATTACTCTTTAATTTATTATTGTTTTTTGCATCAGTATGCTGCTGCTGGAGTATGTGAATTTCCCCTTGGGATTAATAAAGTATCTATCTATCTATCTATCTATCTATCTATCTATCTATCTATCTATCTATCTATCTATCTATCTATCTATCTATCTATCTATCTATCTATCTATCTATCTATCTATCTATCTATCTATCTATCTATCTATCATCTAAACTGATGAAAACCGAAATAAATTCTTCAGTACAAATATACAACATTGTCCCTTTTATAAGTGAACTAAAATAGACTCCATACATCATATTCTTTACTTTTGAGTTTAAATATGTTTAATATACTTTAAAAGTGATGTACTAAAAAAATCAAATAAAATTAACACATTTTTGTGTTTGGAGACAGTTAACTTCTCGCTCTTGAAAAAGTAGTTTTATTAGCAGAGATGGGTATATGCTGTATGAAATGGGGTCTAACCCGAGAACATAGGAGCAGAAATCTAAATTCTTGCTCAAAGAGGCACATATACTGTATACTGAATGTTTGGCTGGCTTGGTATTTGAGAAGAGGAATATTGTTGATAAAATGTGGCTCTTATGGTCTCTTTATTTACCATCGTATGCTTATAGTAGAAATAAAGTGCCAGCCCTGATAAGGGGCAGGATGCATAAAATTATATCTTACATGGGTCTCAACAGTCCCCTGGTCACACATATTTCCTAAGAGATTTTCTGAAGCCATTTATAGATCTGAACTTTGGTCTAATTTGCCAGTGCCCGAAAAGGAAATATAGAGATTTCATTTTTAGCAATTTTTTTAAATCCTTGAATCCATCCATTTTCTTTACCTGCTTAGGTTGCAGGGCAGTTGTAGCCTTATCCCAGCAATCATCAACAACAAGACAGAAACAACACCTGGGCAGGGTGCTACTCCATCACAGGGTGAACACACACACACACACATTAGGGTCAGTTTAGTATTGTCAGTATATCTAACTTCCATATCTTTGAACTGCTGGAGGCAATCAGAGCAAACCCATATGGAAACAAAGAGAACATGCAAATTCTACACCAGGAGTAGCCAGGACATGAACCCTGGTTCCTATTTTTAAGGCAGCAGCACTACCACTATGCAAATGTGTTACCCAAGTTTTATTTAATTAAAAAAATATATATTTCGTTAAATTTATTTGATTATTGCCCAGAGGGGGCTGGGCGGTCTCATGGTCTGGAACCCCTGTAGATTTTATTTTTTTTCTCCAGCCGTCTGGAGTTTTTTGGTTTTTTCTGTCCTCCCTGGCCATCGGACCTTACTCTTATTCTATGTTAATTAGTGTTGTCTTATTTTAATTCTTACTTTGTCTTTTTTCTCTTTTCTTCATCATGCTACATTATTTGTATGAAAATGTGCTATATAAATAAATGTTGTTGTTGTTGTTGTAATTATATTTACCAAAATGCTGTGAGTATTTCATATTAATAAAAATCATCAATCTGATGATGATGTTGTGCAGATGAAAAGGAGACATAAATAAGATGCTATGGGCTGACTTCTTCAATTAACTGATTGAAAAAATAATGGAGGAAAACCGTAAGGAATATGGAGTAGCTGGATCAGAGTTACATGTTGCTGTTCAGTGTGAAATTCTTGAATTGCAAATAGAATGAGTCATATATGAAGAATGAAAATGATTTTTTTCTGAAAAGCACTTCAGGTAGGAATTGTAAAAATGAAAATATATATGACACAGTATAGTCTATTTAAAGGGTGGCTTCAAACAAACATATTGTTTTCAGAATACAAAGTGGGAGAAAACCACAGGATGTAAATCTGCTACTTGCACTGAAGAGAAGAAGAAGATCCATCACCTTATCACATACGTTGTGATTCTAGAAGGTGTTTTCCAAATCAGTGTTGCCACCTCTCAAGCATTAAAATGGCTGTTCTCAATAGAGGATTATGCTTCCCATTAAATTAATTTCACTAAAACTGGCAAACATGTCATTGTTAGGTTTCAGTTTTTACAGAGTACAGTAGTGCACAACTATCCAAGGTCATTACTGCCTATAGTTTGGCTATGTTGGAATACCAGACCATACACCTACATTATTCACTGGTTATCTATGCAATCTACATTGGAAGAAGTGACAAAACTTTTTGAATTACCTGCATTGAACTTTCTCCAGGCAACAAATCCAAGGACAATAAAGATCAGACTGATTGCACCAATTATACATCCGATAACAGTGAAATCTGTATGAGACGTCTGAGGAACTGGAAAAAGATATTTTTTTAGATAAAGCAGATTTTTTATTAGTGTTTAAAATCATGAGAAATTGAAACTTTTAAAAACAAAAATTATATTAATTGACGTGACCGTGATACTTATAGGTTTATATGCCTGGTGCTAAGTGGAAGTAATAAAGTAAAAGATAACAGTCTGGCAATGACTGACAATACAAAAAGTGTCAGGAGTTTCACAGGTAAAGACAAAACCAAAAAATTAATTTAACCATCCATTTCCCAAACTCACTTTATTTTCTACATACTTGTTTAGAGCTAGATCCAATTCTACTGAGTCTAGATACAAACCAGGACCCGACCCTCAGACCCCAATCAGTTCCAAAACACACTGCTCCACATATCTACGCCAAGTTATAAATTAACATGCAGTAACATGCATGTCTTTTAAAGAAAATTTAGATATCTAGTGAAACACACATGGACAACGAAACAGAGTATGATTTCACACAGACCTTGACTGCAGTGAGGACTGATCAATCAAATTAGTTAACAACAGTTCAATATTATCTAGAAAGTCATAAGCAAACCTGACTCCAAGAGATGCCACTTTAGAATCCACCATTAGTATGACTCTTTCATTAGTCCAGAATGCTATTATTTTTTTATGTAAGGTACTTTTCCCAGCAAATGTAATCTGGGAATTGAAATGACATTGCTGCACCAGCGTGTAATGACAAATTCAAGTCAACAGCACACGTTCGTATGGATGTGCACCTTATACTACACATAGTACAGCATATCGTTTTGGGTAGAACTTACACATAAAACACACATACAATAGCCGCTCTTGAATTATCTATTAACTAACAGACCAGTGTAGTGATATATAACCTCATGCTGGGCCAAATTACACCCTTGTAGCGAAGATTAGCAAAGACATGTAAAATACTACATTTTGCTGAATTCTTTCATGTATTGCAAGCAAGCAAAATATATAACTTTCTATTTTTTAGTTTTTACACTTCAATACAGCACATGTAAATGATGCTACAAAAAATAAATATTAAGAATGGAAGTATTACTAAACACAAATAACCTGGTTTGATTTCCAGCATTTGAAATGACCACAGTCTTCATCATCACTTTGCACTTCTTCTTAATTAATAGAAAATAAAATGAAAATGTTTTTGGAGGCTTTAATTATTATTATTATTATTATAATACTATTATATTATATATATATATATATATGCAGTGTAGGACAGAGGGAGAGTCAAGCAAGCACTAAAAAATACAGAATGATTAAAGTATACTGTAGCAGTGGCAATGCTCATCACCAAAACAGTACAGGAAAAATAAATCTCTACTGTGTGGTATGTCCTGTAAATGAACTTGAATTGCTAGAAGGTCAGTGAGGTGACGTCACAAAAGTAAAAAGGGCAATGCAACCTGGAAAGATACCCTCAATTTTCACAGGGACACTGGAGGCTAGGCAGCTCAGCAGGATCAACGATGCTTGTCCCTGTGTCAAAAAAGATAGTAAGGGGAAAAGGATAGGCTGGAGAAAACACTTCCTGAAGAATGAAGGGATGTGCAAGACTCGGACTCAGGAATGAGACCATATTGTCCATTTAAAGGTGGGGTCCAGGAGAATTGGCTGTAATCTGGTTGTTAACATGAAACTTGTTAGCATGGAGAGAATGGGATTATTTATCTCTTTTTAACAAACAACCACAGAAGCTGCTTGTTAAATGCTCTGGATTGCTTACAAGTATATTGGCTACAGGGGCCACTATGGTGCACTGCAGATTGTTGTCCCTGAGGTGTGTTTTTTAAAGTATAAAACATTTCATGGCAAGATTGTCCAACACATGCATTAATCCATCAAGAGCTGCCTTAAAGGGAACAGTCATGTCTTGCTACAGTATCTTTAAATCATACTAAATTGCTAAATGTGAAAGGATGCAGTTGTTTGAATGAAAATTGCCAGGAAAAATGAGACTTGTGATATCATAGGATGTAGTGTAGGTGTAAGAATTAAGAATCAATGCGGCAGCATGAACATCTGGCCCTATCTCTAACCTATCCTTTCAAACTTTCGGGAAGTAAGAAACTTGAATTCTTGTGATTGGAACTAATTTCTATTATATGAAGTATGTTTCTCAAAAACTACAGGTGGAAAAAGACTTGATTAATCTTGATAAAAGCATGAAAATATAAATGAGCATACTGATTTTCATGGCAATGAATGAAAAGTACCCCTCCTTTAACCGTCACCTTATCGTGGTGGAGGGGTTTGCGTGTCCCAATGATCCTAGGAGCTCTGTTGTCCGGGGCTTTATGCCCCTGGTAGGGCCACCCAAGGCAAACTGGTCCTAGGTGAGGGATGAGACAAAGAGCGGTTAAACAAACCTCCTATGAAGAAAAACCATTTTGGACGGCGTTTTCCCTTGCCCGGACGCGGGTCACCCGGGCCCCACTCTGGAGCCAGGCCTGGAGGTGGGGCTCGATGGCGAGCGCCTGGTGGCCGGGCCTGCACCCATGGGGCTCGGCCGGGCACAGCCCGAAGAGGCAACGTGGGTCCCCCTTCCCATGGGCTCACCACCTATGGGAGGGGCCAAGGAGGTCGGGTGCAGTGTGAGTTGGGTGGTGGCCGAAGGCGGGGACCTTGGCGGTCCGATCCTCGGCTACAGAAACTGGCTCTTGGGACGTGGAATGTCACCTCTCTGAAGGGGAAGGAGCCTGAGCTAGTGCGCGAAGTTGAGAGGTTCCGGCTAGATATAGTCGGGCTCACCTCGACGCACAGCTTGGACTCTGGAATCAATCTCCTTGAGAGGGGCTGGACTCTCTACCACTCTGGAGTTGCCCCCGGTGAGAGGCGCCGAGCAGGTGTGGGTATACTTATTGCCCCCCAACTTGGAGCCTGTACATTGGGGTTTACCCCGGTGGACGAGAGGGTAGCCTCCCTTCGCCTTCGGGTGGGGGGACGGGTCCTAACTGTTGTTTGTGCGTATGCACCGAACAGCAGTTCAGAGTACCCACCCTTTTTGGAGTCCCTGGAGGGGGTGCTAGAGGGCATACCTTCTGGGGACTCCATCGTTCTGCTGGGAGACTTCAATGCTCACGTGGGCAATGACAGTGAGACCTGGAAGGGCGTGATTGGGAGGAATGGCCCCCCTGATCTGAACCCGAGCGGTGTTTTGTTATTGGACTTCTGTGCTCGTCACGGATTGTCCATAACGAACACCATGTTCAAGCATAGGGGTGTTCATATGTGCACTTGGCACCAGGACACCCTAGGCCTCAGTTCGATGATCGACTTTGTGGTCGTGTCGTCGGACTTGCGGCCACATGTCTTGGACACTCGGGTGAAGAGAGGGGCGGAGCTGTCAACTGATCACCACCTGGTGGTGAGTTGGCTTCGATGGTGGGGGAGGATGCCGGTCAGGCGTGGTAGGCCCAAACGTGTTGTGAGGGTCTGCTGGGAACGTCTGGCAGAGCCCCCTGTCAGAAGTAGCTTCAACTCCCACCTCCGGCAGAACTTCGACCACATCCCGAGGGAGGTGGGGGACATTGAGTCCGAATGGACCATGTTCCGTGCCTCTATTGTTGAGGCAGCTGACCGGAGCTGTGGCCGTAAGGTGGTCGGTGCCTGTCGTGGCGGCAATCCCCGAACCCGCTGGTGGACACCGGCGGTGAAGGATGCCGTCAAGCTGAAGAAGGAGTCCTACGGGACCCTTTTGTCCTGTGGGACCCCGGAGGCAGCTGATAGGTACCGGCAGGCCAAGCAGAATGCGGCTTTGGTGGTTGCTGAGGCAAAAACTCGGGCGTGGGAGGAGTTTGGGGAGGCCATGGAGAATGACTTTCGGACGGCTTCGAGGAGATTCTGGTCCACCATCCGGCGTCTCAGGAAGGGGAAGCAGTGCAGTGTCAACACTGTATATGGTGGGGATGGTGCGCTGCTGACCTCGACTCGGGACGTTGTGGGTCGGTGGGGGGAATACTTCGAAGACCTCCTCAATCCCATTAACATGCCTTCCAATGAGGAAGCAGAGCCTTGGGACTCAGAGGTGGGCTCCCCCATCTCTGGGACTGAGGTCACCGAGGTGGTCAAAAAACTCCTTGGTGGCAGGGCCCCGGGGGTGGATGAGATACGCCCGGAGTTCCTCAAGGCTCTGGATGTTGTAGGACTGTCTTGGCTGACACGCCTCTGCAACATCGCATGGACATCAGGGACAGTGCCTCTGGATTGGCAGACCGGGGTGGTGGTCCCCCTCTTTAAGAAGGGGGATCGGAGGGTGTGTTCCAACTACAGAGGGATCACACTCCTCAGCCTCCCTGGAAAAGTCTATTCAGGGGTCCTGGAGAGGAGGGTCCGTCGGATAGTCGAGCCTCGGATTCAGGAGGAACAGTGTGGTTTTCGTCCTGGTCGCGGAACAGTGGACCAGCTCTATACCCTTAGCAGGGTCCTGGAGGGTGCATGGGAGTTTGCCCAACCAGTCTACATGTGTTTTGTGGACTTAGAAAAGGCATTCGACCGTGTCCCTCGGGGAATCCTGTGGGGGGTACTCCGAGAGTATGGGGTACCGGCCCCCCTGATAAGGGCTGTTCAGTCCCTGTACGATCAGTGCCAGAGCTTGGTCCGCATTGCCGGCAGTAAGTCGAACCCGTTTCCAGTGAGAGTTGGACTCCGCCAGGGCTGCCCTTTGTCACCGATTCTGTTCATAACTTTTATGGACAGAATTTCTAGGCGCAGCCAGGGTGTTGAGGGGGTCCGGTTTGGTGGGCTCAGGATTGGGTCACTGCTTTTTGCAGATGATGTTGTCCTGTTTGCTTCATCAGGCCGTGATCTTCAGCTCTCTCTGGATCGGTTCGCAGCCGAGTGTGAAGCGGCTGGGATGAGAATCAGCACCTCCAAATCCGAGACCATGGTCCTCAACCGGAAAAGGGTGGACTGCCCTCTCAGGGTTGGTAGCGAGATCCTGCCCCAAGTGGAGGAGTTCAAGTATCTCGGGGTCTTGTTCACGAGTGAGGGAAGAATGGAGCGTGAGATCGACAGGCGGATCGGTGCGGCATCCGCAGTAATGCGGGCGTTGCATCGGTCTGTCGTGGTGAAAAAGGAGCTGAGCCGCAAGGCGAAGCTCTCAATTTACCAGTCGATCTATGTTCCTACCCTCACCTATGGTCATGAGCTATGGGTAGTGACCGAAAGAACGAGATCGCGAATACAAGCGGCTGAAATGAGTTTCCTCCGCAGGGTGTCTGGGCTTTCCCTTAAAGATAGGGTGAGAAGCTCAGTCATCCGGGAGGGGCTCAGAGTAGAGCCGCTGCTCCTCCGCATCGAGAGGAGTCAGATGAGGTGGCTCGGGCATCTGATCAGGATGCCTCCTGGACGCCTCCCTGGTGAGGTGTTCCAGGCACGTCCAACCGGGAGGAGGCCCCGGGGAAGACCCAGGACACGCTGGAGGGACTATGTCTCTCGACTGGCCTGGGAATGCCTTGGGATTCTCCCGGAAGAGCTAGAAGAAGTGGCCGGGGAGAGGGAAGTCTGGGCATCTCTGCTCAAGCTGCTGCCCCCGCGACCCGACCTCGGATAAGCGGGAGATAATGGATGGATGGATGGATGAATGAAAAGTATGACAATATTGCTTTATATCATGAGATTCTCTATATTGCTTTTAACTTACAGATCAATGAAAAAGAATGAGGAGCCATACGCACTGCAGATTACACATATTAAAAGCAGGGCCAGATTAACAATAGAGACTATACAATACAATACAATACCATTTATTTTTGTATAGCCCAAAATCACACAAGAAGTGTTGCAATTGGCTTTAACAGGCCCTGCTTCCTGACAGCCCCCCAGCCTTGACTCTCTAAGAAGACAAGGGAAAACTCCCAAAAAAAGCCCTTGTAGTAACTATGTAACTGTGTAACTATGTAGGACTCTGCCTAGGTGCAATGCATTTTGGGGGAGTGAGCTCACAGTTAATAACTATTTATTTATTGCATTTAGAAATCTCTGTCCCCTTCACTCCCACCCCACGATTTGTGATTAGTGCTAAATGCTGCATCAGTATGAAATCTCCACATAGGAACCTGTGTCTTGTTATCCATGAGGAAAAGGTAAATTGTGGATCTACAAATTTCTTTGCTGATTGGAAAACAGCATAAGGAACCTCTCACCCCATTTCCCACTGGAGAAATAATCAGGGCCTCCCTTGAATTTTAATAGTCAACTGCCATAAAAAAACTTAAACTGGCCACATGTATTAGGAAGAATTGGTATCACATAATTTTATTTTATTTGTTCCACTACTTGTGTTTCATTCTTCAGTGCTAATGTATGAAATAATGATATTCAGGCAACATTTCATGCTCACACATGCAGCAGTCATTTCCATGGAAACCAAAGGTATTGCACATGTATTTGGTTTCACACTCAAATCAAAGTCAAACGAGTCTTCTTCTGCCATCTCTAGCATCTCTGAAAAGGTAAATGCGAGTCTGGGACAACTTTTTCAAGAGATGATGTCATGTAATGAAAACCAGTTCTTATCATATTATGTCACTAGTCTGATCTTTGTTTTTTTTATTTGAAAAAACATTTTTTCCCAGTTATAAGAGAACAAAACATGACTGTTCTTCATATACGATAAAAAGAAAATATTTGAAGATTTCATAACCTGAGTTGACAAAAAAATGAAATTTGTTTGAAAATGCAGTATATGGTAAAACCAAGAAGTGTTTATTTCTATGCACAGCATATGTATTTAGTGAAATGATAAACAATGCATCCTCAATAGATCCACACTAGATGCTAAATCAGTGGAGCTTGGAAGATATTGAGAAATGACTATACTACTGTATGTTCCCTATAAGATTAACTCTTAAGTGCAAAAAATAAAATCTTACCCAATGTTTTTTCTAGTGGCTTTTCCAGACTGCTGTGATGTATGACACATGTGAATATGTGTTTTGTCTTTTCTTCCAGTGTCAATGTCAGGGTATTTCTCAATTGGTATGTCCCATCTTCATTAGGCAATGTCTCTCCAATTAATTCTCTTTCACTGAGTGTTTGCTGTCCATCTCTAAGCCATCTCACCTCAATGTTCCGTGGGTAGAAACCACTCACATGACATGTGACTTTAATCCATTCAGGCTGTACTCCTATCCTTTCTATCAGTTTCACTTCAGGACAAACTACAGCATGACAAGAAAAACAAAAGAAAATGTAAATTACATTTTTACATTATTTCAGTTATGTCCAAAACTTGTCCAGTACTCATTTTATCCATTACCAAACTTGCACAATCTCATTAATGGATATGATGGTCAGAGTTTGACCCAGCAAAACAGAGTGCAAGGCGTAAAGCAATTGTGTAAAGGGCACTAGCCCAAATTTTGCTTTTGACTTGTCCTTGCTAGCTAGAATTTTTTTTGGGTCCTCCAACCAGAAGAGCATTTTTTATATATTTTGGAAGTATTTTGAATTTTAAAAGCCAGGGCCTCCTTTAGGCCTGAGGAGTTTTGGGTCAGACTGCCTGGAGTAGGCTTTGTTTGTGGGTGTTTTTGGAGGCCTTCCTCTTCTTTGTAACACAAAACAGAAATATGTACTGTCAAACACTTGAGCTTTGGGAGTATCTCACAGGTTGGGAGACTGTGGGAAAAACAGTAACCTCATTTCTGTTTCTATCCCTAGAGTGAAGGAGAAGTCCACAAAAACACAGTGGCCTCACTTCTGCCCTAAAATTTCTAGCCCCACCTTTTTCAGTCCCCACTGTATAAAAACCACCTGCCAACCAGAAGCTGGCGTTCATTATTAGACCAGCTTCTAAACTGTTCGATAGTTAGTTAACCTGTATTACTATATTTTTTCCTTATTGTCCTAAGATATCCTAAAGTATTCCTGGACAATAAACAAGGCATGGTTTGGGTCCCCAAATCCTCTTCTGAGTATTTTCTCCTTTGTTTGTAATAAGAAAATTAACTACTGATTTTACAAATATTCAACTCAGATATTGAAGCAATTTAACATTCTGAACATTAGCTAAATATTAATTTTAATCTAATGGATTAGACTACATTAGTCAGCTATAAGCTAAAATGATAAGACCTAGTATTCACATTGAACATGCAGATTTTTTTTAAACTTAAACAGCCTATCCACAGCACTAACTATCTGATAAATTTAAAAGGTTAAACAAAACGATGTGGTAGTAATAAACAAAAGTCTATAAAAAAGAAAGAAATGCCATTATCAGTCAGGAGGCTGGTACAATTACTACACTTTTCATCTTATTTTCTATTAATTTTGTATAGGTGATGGATGATGGAGTAAGATGGGTGACTGTCCTGCTTGCATTAAAATAAATGAATACTGTATATCTTTAATTTGAATGTATCTGTTCTTAACAAACGTCCCATGTTCTTGAAGAAAACAATAGGATAATGAATCCAATCACAGCCATGTCATCTGCTATGTATTGTATGTGACACAGCATAACATTCTCAAACCCCTGTTACATACTCAAGCTTGTCAATCAAAATTTGGGACATATAATATTACAGGAAAGGATATGGATTTGACACTGCCATTACAAAATTTTAGTTGGCCCTAGAATGGAGGAGGACAATCTGGCGGAATAGTGATATCACTGCTGCCCAGCATGAGGAATGCTCCATCTCTTTCATGTCCACCTCACTATTTAAGGCCACTTGACCCAGGAGATCATCGTCAGACTGGACCAAGCACTCAAGAAGACAGGACCTCTCTGAGAGCTAAAAACTTATGTCAATGATGATGATCTCAACTTTTCATTTTTTTAGAACTAACCTGGGACATTTAAGGATATCATCCCTGGTGCCCCAACTATTCTTTTGATTACCTTGTCTCCCTTTAACTCCCCCTAAATCCAATACATGGTCACAGGGGGAGAGCCTATCATGATAAATTTGGTGATTTTTCATTTGCATGGAATGACCCCTAATAAAATTGCTTTAAAATGCAGACATTTCAGTCAGCCAGTCAGTCAGTCAGTCATTTTCCAACCCGCTATATCCTAATACAGGGTCACGGGGGGTCTGCTGGAGCCAATCCCAGCCAACACAGGGCGCAAGGCAGGAATAAACCCCAGGCAGGGCGCCAGCCCACCACAGCAGACATTTCAGCATCGGTTAAAATAATTGTGCAGATGTTCATTTTTACAGCTAAACATTTCTAAGACAAAGGATATGGTTGTAGATTTTAGGGGCTTTCACTGTCTAAGCTTTAATTAAAGGTGAGACAGTGGAGATGGTAGAGCACTACAAATATTTAGCATCAATCATTGATAACAGGCTAAACTTTGATTTTAACACAGAACAAATTTGTAAGAAGGGGCAGACACAACTTTTTCACAAAATTGACAAAACCATAATGACACTCTTTTATAAATCCATCCATCCATCCATTTTCCAACCCGCTGAATCCAAACACAGGGTCACGGGGGTCTGCTGGAGCCAAACCCAGCCAACACAGGGCACAAGGCAGGAAACAATCTTGGGCAGGGTGCCAACCCACCACAGCTCTTTTATAAATCCTTTTTTTTAATCTGTTGTCACATATGCTTTTATTTATTGGTTTGGCAATCTCAACAGAATATAAACCACCTTAACAACATTGTAAAAACCAGCAGCAAAATTACTGATTTTCAGCAGACCTCTGTTACTGAGCTGTATCAAGTTAGGAAGAAGGCTGAGTCAGTTTTGTGAGACAGTTACCATCCTCTTTTCTCTAAATTTAAGCTGTTGCTATCAGGCCACAGGTTCAGGTTGCTGAGGGTAAAGAGTAACAGATTTAAGAACTTTTTTATTCCCAGAGCTATAAACATTTTGAATTCTGCTACTTGTGGGGATGCTGCTAAAAGCTAAATTCTGAATTACTATTTTGTGTACTGGTAAAGGTAATTATTAAGCTTTGTATTGATGTTGAGTGTGTATGCTTATGATAACAGTAGTTGTCAAATATTATATTTTGCTTATTTTCTTGTATCTGTGTAACAGTGTCAAATTTCCCTCTGTGACAATAAAGTCTACCTAAATGCTATCACTGGAACTGCTAGTATCTGATAACAGTATATCTCTCTATTATATAAAAAAATCCTAGACAAGACTATTTGGAAGAGATAATTTCAAGTCCCGCGAGACAAGACTTTGGCCATGAGATTTTTTCAAGTCACACCCTCCTCTCAACCATATTCAACCACACACATGGTACTCTCACCTCTCATTTGTGTGAATGCTTTTATCAGACACAGTTCCTGCTCTCTAAGCTCTTATAAATTTTAACGCTTTACTCACTTTAAGTTCCCAATTAAAGAAGACATATTCTGTCCAAATCTTATTGAAGAATTTCATCACAAAGGGTTATCGACTGAAAAAATGAGTACACGAGCAACCCTAGCACCGAGAAATGATGAAGTCAAACGAATTAATGCCAAAAATGTCGATCGGTTACATGGCAAATTGGTTAAATGTGTATCAATAGATTATGCTGAAACAGTTGGTGGTGATCGTGCAGAACATGAAAACATCAATTTACATTATCCCAAAGAATATCTACAACCGTTAACACCATCCGGTCTTCCACCGCAAGAATTACTGTAGAACGAAGGATGTATCCAAGTAAGGTAATGTACTTATTTTCCATGGATAACATTAGACAACAAAGGAGATCTTGATATGCCATTCGTATTAAAACGTTAACAGTTTCCCATTAGGATAGCTTAATTTAGTAAATCTTCCACGAATAACACTAGACAACAAAGGAGATCTTGATATGCCATTTGTATTAAAACATTAACAGTTTCCCGTTAGAATAGTTTTTGCAAAGACAATTAACAAATCTCAGAGCAAAATATTCGAAAAAGTCATTGTATTTAATAGAGAGAAACAAACGAAATTCAGTTATACGTTGCATTGTCATGATGACAATCCAAACACAGAATCAAAATTCAATGCGATATTGACGAAAATTTATTTCAAAAAATTGTTTTTACTGAAGTTTTACATTAAAAGTGTAAGTTTAAAAAGTATTTGCGTGTTAATTTCAAATCCAAACGGAACAAAATCGTATAACACAACAAATAATTCTAAGGCAACATGAAACATAATTTACATTCAAATGATTACATTTTACTATTTTTTAATATGGTTAATTACTCACTGTAATGTAAAATAGTTAGTTTCATTATGCATATGTAACAATTCCCATGAAAATAAAAATCTGTTTGACTTGTTCTTTGGGACTCTACTACTTATTGTCTTTGCCAGTACTTTTGTGATTTTTTGAACATTGCTTTCAACTTTGGTTCTGTCTTGGGTTTACAGACTTAGTTTTGTTTCCCTCCTTGTTTACCTCTTTGGGCTAACCATCTTGATTATTCTTTTTATTCTTGTTTTTGGGTTAGTTTTTTTTAAATAATAATCTCTTTATATCAAGGAACATTGTTTTTTCTAGTAGGTTAATATGGTTATAATTTCCCTTTCCCTTTCCCAGCCATGGCATAATTTTTGCTTGGTCAGGCTATAAAGCTTACTTTAGGTTTGCTATCTGGCTGATAGTGTTTCCAAGTCTCGTACTTAGCCTTGAAGCCTAGTTTCATATTAAAGTCTTTTTGAGTTTCATGAACTTCAGTTTATTTCAGGTCAGTTAAGAATTGTATTTACTAGTAATTATGGATTGTGATGAGTATAATGTGTCATAATCATTTGTACATATCTCATTTATTATATTGTATTGAATAACATTTTGTCTGTACTTGTAATGTGAATGACACAATATAAGTAACAATTGTGCATTACTGTTGGTAGACAACAGTCTAAGCTAAGTGTGGAGGTGCAAGTTATTTTTGTAAAACTATGACATGGGTATTCATGCATAGGTATATTGAAAATGAAGAAGTGTGACTGAGTTGACAGCTTTTTGGGTGAGTAGGAGAAGAGGTACAAAGATGAAAGGATAATGAGAAGAGAAAATGAAAGAAATCAGCTGTGCTAGCACCATCAGGATGGATTCTGAAGACACCTAAAAATACCTGGATCAACAAATCTGATAAGAAATTAGTTTAATTCAGTTCATTCTCATTTGAACAAGAAGAACTACAGATCACAGTAAGGAGTGGTTATTCAAACAATGTATGATTCAAATGTGGAAACAGACATAGCTGCATGAGGGTGTGGAATAGCAAAAAAGAAGTGACCTGCCTACTCTGTTCAGGAGCCTACGGGATTTAAGAAAATCTATGAGGAGATGTTTTGGTTGTTACAGAACAATAGACTTTCTTAATTTTAGTAAGAGCTAACTAATCAAGAGATAAATAAGGACCACAATAAGTAAGAAAATCTGCTGAGCTGCAGTCCCAACATCCACCAGAAACAACGGTGTAAGAGAAATCAAGTTAGATTAAATAATGATTCAAGGCAGTTACAGTAAATAACATGAAACAATCACAGGCATGGGATAGGTACAAAAAGAGATGGCGGTATTTTAAAAAAATATAGCACAGGTTGCCTTGATTTTGTCAGCCATCAAAAAAACACAGTTGCTTCTCCCTTGAAAAGACAAATGTAGCTAATCGAAGATGTCTGACATGTATGCCAGTTTACCATGAAATTCTACTGTGGTATAGTGCTTTACAAGTGGGGGCTATTTGTGTTACAGAAATGTAACCATCTTTTAATACAATTCAAAAAGCCTATTTAATATTTTTTCTCGTGACAGACACCTACTTTCACTGTGAAACAACAATTGAATATGTTCTGATTGAAGCTGGTCACACAAAAACAAAAACATGCAAAACTTAAGGGCATTATTCTTTACTAAACTGATCATTTTAACAGCAAAATCCATGATCAGTCAGCTTAGTGCTGCTAACACCAGTGGCCATTTCACAGTGTAAAAATAGTGAATCCATGTTGCCGCAGGTGCTCTGTTCAAAATATTTTGCATTATCCCACTGTATTTTCCTGTCATACTGGTCACACCATCTGGTGAACACCAACTCAGTAGTTCCAGTCCAATCTATTCTCTGTGACATAGCTATCAAAGGAAAGGAAAACCTTGTCCGCTGTCATCCCAGTTACGAGATCTTTTCACATCAGTAAATCCTCACGTATTTCATCAGATAATTCATCAAATTGGATATTAAAATGGAATTTGCTCTTACACAATCTAAAATTTGCACTTCAATGTCTTCACTCATATTAATAATTCATCAGCTAACATAATCATTAGAAAGTGTAATTGCTTGTACTTTACTAGCAGCGCTTTCTCTTAATACTTTCCAACAGTACTCTGCTGTTTTTGAAGCGGATTTTTCTTTCGAATAAAATAATCTATGGATTTCCTAACATATGTTGACAGCTAATACTGTAAATGCTATTCAAGTTTCAAGGGTTTCATGGATTCATTCAATTCCCACACTCCACACAGGGTGGTTTTTCATAAACATGGATATGTGATAAATCCATATTTAATGCAGTCAGGATTATATTTATGCACAAAACACTTTACTACCTTTGAAGTGGTTGGGAATTTCTCCTGAATCATTAAGATTTTTTCTTTTAAAAAATGAGTAAATTTTCTTCATTTAATTGACTTAGTCTTCAGTTGTGATAAATAACAAAGTAACAACTTAAACCAGAACAAGTGGTTAACTTAAAGTGATTGTCCAATAAAATCCACTCTCATAACAATGTTTGAAAGATAGTACAGTATGTTCTTAGTGTTAATAGCCTATAAACCTGACCTTCGCTGCACAAAGCAGACAGTAGAGGTCTCCATACTGCACATGACTTTTAATGATCATTATGTACTCATTACAGGAAAAACCTCATAACCCAACAGTAAATCATCCAAAACCCAGTTTGGGCTGTGCCCCAGTGGTTGGGAACCAATGCTCTAGTTCACCCTTGAGCTAGAGCTGTTGGGCTGCTGCTGCATAAGGTGAATGTTATACTCTTAACCATCATTTTAAATGTCATAAATTGACAGTGAATGTTGACGGTTCAATAAAATATTACTGACCTTAAGAAGGACATTATAGCCATTGGCTGGTATGTTCAGAAATAAAGTCTCACTGCTAGAGGCGGTTGGAGTCTTTTCCAATAATGATCTGTCACTCATGTCACACAGGACTCAGATGCCTTTATTTATAGGCCTTATATACACTCTTTAAATAACATTGAGTTGCCTGGTGCAGGACAAAGTGGGCATTGCCTGTTTTGCTAGGCCTTAGTGGCACACAAGGCCTGTTAAGACAGCAGAATTAACAGGGATGCAAAAATTCAGCTGCACATTCCTAAAAAAACCCACCTGTATTCCTGTGTGAATAACTGAACTGCAGCACATACTAAAGTTTTGCTTAGCTCTTTTCTTCAGATAGTAACAAAGATATAAGTCAGAGTTAAGCTGACACATTTGTAGAGACACCTTCAGACAAAAAGGCACCCAAATGAATATTCATTTTAGTCTTTTGACCAAGAACTGAAACCTGGATGTGATGGACATAACAATTCTCCTATAAGCAGGCCCTGAATCTGTAACTGGAAGGGACTTTAATCCAATCACCTGAGGCTACACCTTCCTTCAAACCAGCTGCATTCATGTCTTCTGCCTCTTTTGGGTTACCTGAAAACTAACAATCCATTCTTTTTGGTGAGCTAAAGGCTGATTATCTGCCCTTTGGGGACCTAAACGCTAACAAGCTACTCTCTTTGGGGGAGATAAATGCCCTGTTCTTTTGGAGCTGGATGTCCTGAACTAGCTCTAAAGTTCACACTGCCAAGCCAACCTCTGTGCCAGTGACTGTGTTCTGTCTGAGAATACTGAGATGCAGCATTACATCAAAAAGGGAATTTCAGCACATGCACTTTTGTGCCAGAAAGAGTAACACTTTTCCCTATAAATTTGCAGAAAGCATTGCAAAGAGCTTAACGGTGAGCTGAAGAAGGCAGCATCTCAATATGGACGAAAGATCATGTTGCAAAGATAAAGAGTGCAACCTAATGCAAGTCACCCATTTGAACCTGGAGCAACAACAGCAACAACTCCACCCAATATCGGACATTATTGTTAAAGACTTGATACCGTAAAACTGCGTACCTGTGCCAATTTAAGTTAGAACTCTATATTACCAGTAAACAGCAAGCCTCTTTTGTGTTATATGTTTGTCTGGCTAGTCTGTCTGCGTCAATAAATATGCAGCTATCATGTTTCTATAATCCTTGTGTTGATCAATAAATTGTATTATTAACTTTCTTAAAACAAGTGTGCTTAAGTTATCTTGATATAATACAGACCTAGTCTGTAATGGGGATGGGAGAAGGTCAACTCTGAGTCTGCTGGAAAGCTTGATAGGTGAGCTTTGGCCTTGAAAAAGGAACTAAATCTTGGTGTGGTATAGATGACACTGGTTCAAGCACTTCCATCCTGTGCCACATTTCTAACACAGTCTGCTGCAAATGTTGATTCACCTCCAGCTGGTATTGTGTGAGTATAGATTAATATCCTTTTAAATAAACACAATTCTGTTATGTAATTTGAAAACACCTTCTCAAAGAAATTACACTTGCATCTACATGAAGCGAAACTGCTTTTGCTATCCCTTTTACAACAGGGAGCTGAAAACTGACTCAACACTCAAAAGAGAAAAGAGAGACTTAGACTAACATTTTATACAGATACTAGGGGGCTCCGCCCACTGCTCGCTTCGCTCGCCAACCCCTGGTGTTGGGAATGACAAAGAGCGTGATGTATGAATGAGATATAGAATAGTGTGACGGTGTAGATGATGCAAATAGAAAGCAAACAATAAAGTGTGTGGCACAGTGTAAAGGTTTATTTGAAAATTTCTTTGTACACACCGTTTCAGTGTAAAAGGTAATTCCAGCTCAGAACTTGTAAGGTCATTTAAGATGGTTATTGTTGTGATCAGAGTCAAGTTTGTCAGAGCTTAGAAAGAGTTGTGTCTCTCCAGGAAGTAATGGAATGACTTGGGTATTTATGTTTTCCACATTAATATTTTTTGGACACTGTATTGGTGAGTGTACCATCTCTCAGTTGTAATAAGCAATTGTTATGATCTGGTTCTGGACATCGTATCTTTTTTACTAACTGTATCTTTTGAAAGCAATGCCAATTGTCTGCGTATTTTAAGGTGCACTGAACAATAGCTGAGTGCATGGCATCTGGAAGAATAGCTAATCACTGTCTAAAATCTCCTCCTCATAAAAGTACCTTTCCTCCAAATCGAATATTATTATTCATAAACGTTTGTAGAAGTTTATGAATGGTGTTGAGTAAGTGACTTCATGCCATTGAACATTCATCAATAAACAACATTTTTTCAAGACGGATGTCACGTGCAGTGCCACCGTTAATGTTCATAGTGGATACCGATTTGTAGGATCTAATGCAGTTGATAAAGATTTCACTTTCAGGTACATCGTCAGTTATAAGCTTCTGTAGATATTCAGTATATGAATGTAAAGAAGGCAGTCTAATTTGACCCTTTTGACAACAACGTGTAAATGTATAACTTGTATTGCCAGTTGTTCCTTCTGGGAAGTGAACTGAATGACAATGATTGCAAATGACATTCATTAATCCGAATGAATTTTCCTGGTGTATGTTTTGCTTGTGCCGTTTGAGAGGCGCGTTGTTGCATGTGTAGTATTTGGGACGTGTTGTTTTGGAGCTGTAATCGATTTGCCTGTGCTGTGTGAGAAGCCCGTTGTAGCCTTCGCTGCCATTAACGTATGTCTGAGACGGGAGGTGTTTCGTTTTGAATCCGTGCCTGTTGCGATGCAGCACTTTGATTGATAGTTTGCGTCATGTGGATCTAGGATGTAGATTTGTGCTTATTTGCGTTGTTGATTTGTTTCAGGGTGCACTGTTCCAATGCGATGCAGTATTTGTGCACATATGCGAAAGCAGTATGGGCCATTGCCTTTTGGTGGTCTGATATTTACTCCGGTAGATGCAAAAGCAAATGAACTATTGTAGGATCTAATGCAGTTCATAAAGTTTTTACTTTTAGGTACATCGTTAGTTAGAAGCTTTAGTTGAGCTTTGCGTTTTTGGAGTCGAGACATTTTTTCTTTTAGAAATATGGATAAGTAATAAGGAGTATTGCACTCACTGTTAATATGGAGCCTTTTCTGCGGTTGAACGGTTAATAGTGCCTTATTGTAATGAGATCCACCTATGCTGCATAGCCGTCTATTTTGTTGTTTCTTTCGTGTTCGTGTGTTTGTTCCTGTTATCCTTTCCTTTTCGTTTTGTACCCGTGACCGTGTATTCATGACTTGTTTCTTTCTCAGCATGCGAAATATGGATAAGTAATAAGGAGGATCGCAGTCACTGTTAATATGTTTCCTTTTCTGCAGTTGAACGGTTAATAGTGCTTTATTGTAAGGAGATCTACCAATGCTGACACCTATGCTGTCTAGTGTGAAGGTGTTGATGTTCACTTTAGAATATGTGGCTGTGGGTGTCACTTCTTATGGATGTGTGTGATGGGGGTTGAGGATTGTTGTCGCGCGAGCGTCTTCTTTCTTTTTGTGTTCCTGTGTCTTGTTGAATCCCCCTCTTTGTGTGTGTCCCGTCCCTTGCTTGTAGGGTCTGTGGGGTGGTTTTGTGTTCTTTTTTTTGTGTTCCATGGGCTTGTTGAATCCCCCTCTTGGTGTGTCTCCCGTCCGGTGCCTGTGGGGGGGGGGGGGGGGGGGGGTGCCTTGCTGTTGTGCGCGAGCCTCTTTTTTTTTTTTTTGGGTCTAGTTTCGTGTGCAATGTGTTTCGTGCTTTGCCTGCGTTTGACTACTTTTTTATGTGCCTTTTCCTTTTTTCGGTGCTCGTTGCGCCTCATTTCTCCATTTTTCCTGTGCTCACTCCTTTTTTCTGTGGTCTTGTCCGCCTCTCGCGGCCCCTCATCCGCCTCTCTCGCCCTCTTTTGTCCGCCTTTCTCGGCTCCTCAGCCGACTCTCGCGGACTCTTTTTGCGCCTGCGCAGTACGTCTTTTTGCAGCTACGGCCCATTGCCGGATGTGCCTGCGTCCATCATCCGGTTTAGCATTCTCGGTTAGTAATATGGATAGGCAACAAGGAGGAAGACTTAAATTTAGGATTAGTTGTGTTAATTCTGATATTAGTTTTAAACTACAGTCCTATGAAAAAGTAAGTACACCCTATGAAATGTCTTTTCTTTTTTAACATAATGTGCTTAGCTCTTGATGACCAATTCAACTAACATATATGGCACCTTTTAGTTTTACCTGTTGTAGTCAAATGAAACTCATTGGCTGTAAATCTGTGGTAATTAGTATTAGTCCATCCATACATCCACCTTGAAACCAGCCTATTCCAGTTCAGTGTTGTTGGGTTCCAGAGCATATTCAAGCAGCAGCATATGCAAGGCAGAAACCAAACTTAGATAATGTTTGAGTCTATCACTGTACACACTTACACTCGGTTGTATGGGACCAATTTGAAGTCATCAATCTAATGTAAGCCTGGAGTAAAAAAAATCCTGCATATATATGGTGAAGCTGCACTTTGACACAACCTTCTGAAGCAGTGAAGATGCAGCACTCACCTCTATGCCATCATATTTCTCATTATTTGACCTACCAGACTGTCAAATTTGTAAACATGGAGGCCACTGTGCCACTATGATTTTTGAGTCACTATGAGTACAAACATCTGATTTCTTCTTCATGCCCTGGTCCACTGCCTCCTATACTCAGGATAAAATACCATATCACATAAAAGGAGATCCCAGAATCAATATAATCTAAGTCATGTCAACAGACACTGAAAACATTTAACATTGCCTTAGTGTAACATCATATAAGAGTCAATACACTTTAGTATTTTTCAGACAGCCTAAGAGATGAATCTTACCTTTTTTCTCTAAATACATTTTTCCATAGGCAATGAACATCTTAAGCCATTCAATGCACTCATAATGATAAAAGTTTATCATATATGGCATATAACTTGCATCAGCATCTCTCCTTTGTTTATCGAACACTGCCTGTGGAACAGCAGCAATCCAGCTATTTGTTTCAAAATCATAACTGATAAAATCATTTCCATCATACGCATCAAACATATAGCCTCTTCTGGTTCCATCATCATCCATTTCACACCCAGCAATTCTGAGGTAAGTGTGAATTCCTGGAAGAGAATCATGAAGAAAAAAAAATAAATGAGTACATAGTAAATGTTTTGGTTATACAGCTAATAAAAGAATAATCTTATAGGTAAAATAATAGAACTCTTTATCATTGAAGCATTAATTAATTTGGCCATAGGTCATTGGAATTACACAAAGGAAACATACGTCTAGTTTTACGTTACACTTCTGACTCCCTGGGAATTTCCCTATTTATCATACAGCATCAAGCACGTCTAGGCCACAGATAAGGTTTCTATATTCTGTGTTTTACCAGTAGATGATGTAGTACAAATTCTTTCTCTAATATATGTTATACACTTCGGTTCATTCAGAAGAATTTTTCATTTAAACTGTATGTGCAGCTGGCATCACTTGCAAAAAAATCTTGTTCTGTGGAAAAGTGTTAACTGTTCTTTGTCTTCCTGACCATAAATGTTCAGAGATAAATCCAGTGACAGGTTATTATAAATTAAAATTGGCATTTGAAATGGAAAGCGATTTAAAATAAGCACTTTACAATTGACCTGTTGAAAAGCAGTTACTGAACCTAAATAATCCACTCAGATTTCTTCAGTATGTTTTTACACAATGCTCAGAGTATGAGGTTCCTATAAAATGTATTATACAAACATAATGATATTTCTCTTGATTGTGCCTTCAAAATATTTGTAATAAAGAGCAATAAGATAAAATGATGGGAAGCACATTGGTGCAGCCATTAATGCTACTGTCTTACAATTCAGTAGACCTAGGTTCAATTTCCAGATTGCCTATTGTCTATGTGGAGTTTACACATTCATACTGAGTCCATGTCCATTTTCTCTAATTATTCATGCTTCCTTCCATAACTCAACGTGGATATGTGGTGATTCCCTGTGAGCGATGTGTTCTCTGTCCAATGTGGCTTAGTTGATTTCTTGCTTTGCACTTGATGTTTTTTGTGAGAGGCTCTAGGTTTCCTGTGATTGTGCTTACAGTATTTTGTTCAAATGAATATTACAAGAGGTGGTATAAAAAACAATGATTAATTTCTTTATACCACTTGTTTGTATTGATCAATAAGAACCTTTGATCCATTCATTTTCAGACCTGTTTGAAACATTTTAGGGTAATGGGTGGGGGGGCGGGACCTTATGCCAGTATTATCAACACAAAGTGGAAATTAACAAGCACCGGTCCATTGCATGGCACACTCCCACTTATTCACATAGGGTGACAATTTAGAGTCCTCTAAACCCAAAAAAAGTAATAAAAATATTTGGAGAATTTGTAAACTCCACATAAACAATAATGGGGCCAATAATTTGTAGCTAGTATCATGATGCTGTGTGGTAGATGTGCTTACCACAATGTTACCATGCCAGCCTTTCAGAAATATAAAATAAACCTGGTAGTAATATTGATTCAAATTTGGTTTCCATTTTTTTTCTAACAGAGCTGTCTGTGGAAATAACTTTATAAGTCTGAATGTTATATTTTCTATACATGATCGTTATAGTGCTTTATGATAATGGTCAGTATGAAAAGTATTGTAATTTTACTCTTCACTCATTGCATAATGCTTTGTAACAGAGATTCCAATGAATGCACTAAACAAGTAGTAATGACTGTAAAAATGACGTGTTGGCTTAAATATATGACAAAGTACGATTTCAATATTGCTGACTGAAAATATTCACTTTGATATTGCCTACTTCACACAAATATTTGGCAGTGATTACTATAAAAGTACTCATTTTGAATAATAACATTTACTGACTGACTAGAAAGCTGAAATTCACAGCCTGCAGTTTACATTTTGAATAATGATCAATTGACCAACTACAGTGAATTCTGAAAGTAATCAAAATGCTATGCTTTTTCCACATTTTATTATGTAACAGTCACAGCTATACTTTATTAGCTTCATATTCAAACAATTGAATTTAGCACAGGAGAACTTTAATCAAGTTGTAGAAACATCTCAAAGATGATCACTGGAAAAAGGATACATTTGAGGTAAATTTTGAGTGTCATAGCAAAAGGGCTCAATATTTTTGTACATTTGATATTTAATATTGTTATTATTAAGGCATTTACAAAAAGTTGTAAAAACCTGGTTTTGTTTTTGATAATGGTGTATTGTATACAGACTGATGAATTTAATAAATTTTGCAGTACAGCTCTTACTCATGAAAATTAGGAAAATATCATTGAGTACTTTCTAAATGCATTATAAAGAAACAAAATAATTGCAAGGCAGAGGAGGCACAAAATGCAATACAGTGTTTGAAAGTAAACCGTGGTTATGCATTAAAACTAAACATCCTTGAAAGGATATTTAGTGAACTGTGTTGTGGTGAACTGTGTTTTTCATTCCATGCCATTTTGTTCCTGATAAGCATGTGTTCATTTGTGGAAACAACAGCTGCAACTTCAAGCCACTGCATTTTCTGTTTATCTGTCAAAATTTGAGGCACATAGGAGACACTACACCATGTTCTTTTATGTGGTACTTTCTTCCCTAGGTTTATTCATTAAACTGCCATTTAAGGACTTATTCTATCTTGTATTTAAATATACCTGACTGAATCTGTATTTCAATTTCATTCTTTTGTAAGAATTGTACTATTCATAATTCTACCATGGGTCCTCCCTGCGTGGAGTTTGCATGTTCTCCCCGTGTCTGCGTGGGTTTCCTCCAGGTACTCTGGTTTCCTCCCACAGTCCAAAGACATGCAGGTTAGGTGGATTGGCGATTCTAAATTGGCCCTAGTGTGTGCTTGGTGTGTGGGTGTGTTTGTGTGTGTCCTGCGTGTGTGGGCTGGCACCCTGCCTGGGATTGGTTCCTGCCTTGTGCCCTGTGTTGGCTGGGATTGGCTCCAGCAGACCCCTGTGACCCTGTGTTTGGATTCAGCGGGTTGGAAAATGGATGGGTGGATGGATAATTCTACCATACTCTAATCTCAGATTGTTCATCTGTTCCACTATATTATTCTCTTATTCTTTATATATGAACACTTAGGCTGAAATTTTTTATTATTTTAAGATTCAGGATTCAAGATTCAAAGACTTGTATTCAGCACACACACTGTTATACAGGTATAACATGCAATGAAATGAAAAGAAAAATCAAAGCAGTGGTAGTTTGTACAAGCAATGTGGCAAAAAATAACTAAAAAATTTAAGTAAATACACAATCTTAATGAAGCAACCAGGACATCAGCGAAACTCTGAAGCACCATCTTAAGGTCATGATTCAGTTATTATTAATTACTTGTTCTTGGTGCAAAATCAAGGAACTGGTTATTGACTTTTACCGCACCAAAGAGCCTCTGTGCAGGTCACTGTGCTAGGAGTGGGTGTGGTGGTGGTGGTGGTGCATTGTTACAAGTACTTGGGAGCCCACATCAACGGCAAGAGGGACTGGTCTAGTAACACAGAGGAACTAAATAAGAAAGGGAACAGCAGACTCATTTTTGTAGGAGTCTGTGTTCCTTTAATGTGGGTAAATCCCATCTTTCACATCCTCTATAACTCTCGGATGGCCAGTGTGATGTTCTATGTTGTGGTGTGCTGGCCTGGTAACATCACTTCAAGTGAAGCCCACTGAATCAACAAGCTAAATGAAAGACAGGCTCGGCTATGTGACTCTCACTGGACTACCTGGAATTAGCAGAGAAGGAGAAAATTAAAGCAAAACAAAGTGGCATTATGAACAATGCTGCACATCCTCTCTCTGACACACCAACAGTGAGGACTTTCAGCCAATTCATTATTCAACAGAAGTACTGTATGTAAAGAAATGAGACTGGGACTCCCTCATATCTAAGGAAATATGTATTTGTAATGCTTTACTGTGACAGCTCTTTTATCTTTAGGCAAGTCTTAAGTTTGTTTCTTTTTTTAAAATTTGCGTTTATTGAAATGGGGTTGTCATTGTTTGTTTGTTGTATTTCTTAAACTTCAGCAAAAATGTAAATTTTGTTTTGAGACAAAAAAATGTTATCTATCTATCTATCTATCTATCTATCTATCTATCTATCTATCTATCTATCTATCTATCTATCTATCTATCTATCTATCTATCTATCATAATAATAATAATAATTCATTACATCTATCTATCTATCTATCTATCTATCTATCTATCTATCTATCTATCTATCTATCTATCTATCTATCTATCTATCTATCTATCTATCTATCTATCTATAATAATTTACCAATGTATAAGACACATTAAGGCCAACTTACCACTTTCAGTTGCTCCCATACACATTAATAATATATTCCAGCTGTACTTAATCTGCACTGTGTTTAATTTACAGAAGTTGCTTGGTATTTGGACATTTGGAGACCTATATTTTGATCAGAAATATTTATCCTTTGTGCCTTAAATATAACCTTCCAGTAACACTCTACTTTTACGATGTGAAAGTTATAAACTATGGGAAAAAGAACCTGTCCAACTTTCTTATCTGCCATCAATAAATATGGTAGAAACTTTACCATGATGAACATACAGTATAGACCGTGCAGTGAAGTGGTTCTGGAGTTCTGTCCTAGAGGCCCTCTGTGGCTGCCCGTGTTCATTCCAACCATCTTCTAGTTTTAATTGGACTACTTTGTTAATTAATCAAGTTGGTACTTCCGTGTTTGATTGTTTTATTTTTCTTGAATTCAGCAACAATTCAGATGCATACATTTTTTCTTTTCGAGTTTCTTGTTCTTTTTAATTCTAATTATTCTTGCCTAGCATTGTTCTGCTGAGAAGTCACACATCTAGGAGATGTATGTAGAGGATTTCTAATAGAATTAATTGCTCTAAGGCCAACAACATGGAGCTTGCCCCTTATTGTCCTTTCACTGATATGGTCATTGTACTTACTGGAATGTTCAGCAACACAGGTGGCAGATCTGAAACAATCCCTCAGAAGGACCAGTCTGATGTGTTAGTCCTGCTCTGGTTTAGTCACTCACAGGTGACCAGATCTTGAATGTTCATCTGTATTGCAGTCTACTAAAATCAGCCTGCAGTCGGCATAGTGTACAGCACAGCCTGACATAATGAACCCTGGTCACAGCATCTTTTTCTTCAGTCCAAGAATTTGCAGTGTGGTTGTCACCATTGGCACTGCTCCAAATATGCAAACCAGTGACCAAAGACATGCTCACAAACTGTGCATTACAGCAACAGGAGAACCACACATCCACTTGTGGATTGAAGGACTTGTAATCTGCAAGCAGTGCACTTCCATGTGTGTGATATCAGGCTGAGCTCTTTCTCCCTCTCTCTGCATAACCCATTTTCTATATTGCTTGCAATTGCTCTGTCCTGGGTAGGACGTTGATCTGCATCCACCCCTGCATGTAGGCACTCCAACCTGCAGGGATAAACTTGGGGGTTGGTGGCAGAATTGTCACTCCAGCCACCATAAAAAGCCTCACATTGGTTCCATTCCATCTGAACTAGTGTGGTGATGAGGTGTCACCCGTTGCATGGCTGCACGTGGGTCCTAACCTGGGATCCTGAGTTGGTTTGTCATGTGGTGGGTGTGGCAATGTGCTGTATCAGCACGTGCCCCTAACTCTCTCTCTCTGTCCTGATGAAGAAGCTGAGTTGGGTAGTTCTGATTTCCCTCGTTCCAACGCCAGACTGCTAATTTTGGAAGACTGCCAAGCATTCTTAGGCAGGATAAAATGTAGTTCCTCCAGTATGTTGCAAGACTTCCGGAAGTCATTTTCTTAGTTCAGTCAGTCAGTCATTATCCAACCAGCTATATCCTAACACAGGATCACGGGGGTCTGCTAGAGCCAATCCCAGCCAGTACAGGGCACAAGGCAGGAACAAACTCCGGGCAGGGTGCCAGCCCACCGCAGGGCACACACACACACACACACCAAGCACACACACTAGGGACAATTACAGGATTGTCAATGCACCTAAATTTGTAAGCATTTAATCCTAGTGTCATGTGTCTGCATTCATAATCAGGGTACAGTAACATTCTCACAATATTAGTTTCTTTGCTCATCTCCAGTGTGGTGAATTTCTGCTTTGCAGCATCTAGCTTCCATTTCATTCTTTTTTGCTATGAGATTGCCAATAAAGAATGTGTTTGCCTGAATTTGAAGTCCATTGACTCCGTGTGCCCAATACACCATGAGGCAGCATGGTAGTGCAGTAGTAATGCTGCTGCCTCACAGTAAGGAGACCAGGGTTCACGTCCTGCATCCTCCTCACATAGAGTTTGCATGTTCTCCACATGTCTGTTTGGGTATCCTGTTTCCTCCCACAATTCACAGACATGCTGGTTAGGTGGATTGTCGATACTAAATTGGCCCTTGTGTGTGACTGTGATGTGTGTGTGTGTGCGTGTATGTGTGTGTGTGTATTCACCCTGTGATGGACTGGCACCCTGTCTAGGGTCTGTTCCTGCCTTGTGCACTATGCTAGCTGGTATACTGTAGGCTACAGAACCACTGCAACACTGTTGGAAAATGACAATACAGTACACCATGAGTCGGAATGGCCCAGAGACACCCAGATCACTTATCACACCAGCATCCTCCACTGCACTGAGGAGCTCCTCACCCTGCGAAGGACAGAAAGCCCAGAAATTCTGTAGAGAAAATCAATTCCCGTCATTTGTACTTATGATCTTATTCTTTTAGCATTTGCCTTTAATTCATGACTATGGATGAAGATGTGGACATTCTGTAGAACAACAGATAAACTAAGAGATATGTAGGAAAAAGTATTGCTTGGTTCAGCAATCTTGACACTACAGTTGTTAGAAACAGCAGAGACTCTTAAACAATTTACCCATTGTAGGCATGTTTATAGGACATACTGTACATAACTGTGCCTACACTTACTAACAAAATGGACATACCTGCAATCAATTAAAACCTTTTATCTCACAACTGGACACTAATTCAAATTATATGGTTGATGCCAGTTTAGTAAATTAGGTATTAAACTTAAATCTCAGTTTCAGCTTTAAAGAAAATCGTATTTTGTATGTATATTTGGATCAATATAATGTCAAAAACTTAGTTGTAACAGTTTATGCTAAATTTAGATGGGACTTCTTATATATAAAAATACAAATACGCAGGATACTGTAACAATCTCACAATATTAGTTTCTTTACTCACCTCCAGTGTGGTTGAATTTCTGCATTGCGGCATCTAGCTTCTGTTTCATTCTCTTTTGCTCCGAGACTGCCAGTAAAGAACGTGTTTGCCTGAATTTGAGGTCGAACGACTCATCCAGTGACTTAATACGGAAAACTCCGGTATCCATACTGCTGTCAAAATACTCATGAACAATATCATTCACCATGCCTACAAGAATGAATTCCGGTAAGCTAGACCCTTTTGTGGACCCAGTGATGCAGTATTGCAGTGATTTTGTCTCTGAAAAAGAAGGAAAAAACAAAAAAAATAATCAGTGCCATTCACTTTTCCATGGTTTCACAGGAAGTTTGTTTCTCACATTATGTATATTGTTAAAAAAAAATTAGAAATAAGTCTGTTAACATTTAGGCTTGAAGTGTATTTTGTCTGATTTAAAGTATGTGTTTCTCTAAATTTCGCACATGAGAGCCAAAAACAAAGCTTCATGTTTATGTCTCCTTAGTTTTCTTTAACCTTCTCTGACTTTCAAACCTCTAGCTTGTCCTCTGACCACATCCTACTTTTTACCCTATAGATGCTTTCCATTCCTTGCTAGAAATCTAAAAAATATTCAAAGATTCCAATCTCTTTCAGTCACCGGCACACTATTCCAAAAATAAAGTTTATTACTTTCTCACTTTAATCTGCTGTTTTGCCAGCAGTGAAATATAAAGCTGCACTGTGTGTTTGAGGTTTAAATAAATGTTTTATTTCACAAAATCGAAACTGTTTGACTCCAGACTCCTCTTGTTAAAAATATTATTATTGCACATTACATTGCTGACAATTCACATTCTTCCAACTCTAACAGTAATTTTCAAGTCAATTCACAGGGGACTGAGTGAAACTGATAAAGTATATTTTGTTGCCAAGAAATTGTTACTTGTCTGACTGGATATGTCAACACAAATTACTGTTGAGATAACTTGGCTGACCAGTTTTGTCTTTTGAATTCCAAGTGAATCACAGCAAAGGTTAAAAAAGAGGCCAATTCAGACTCCTTTTTGCACAGTGCTGGTAATTTGCTTGGATTATTGTCATCATTTTATAAATTTGTAAATACATTTTGTTTACTTTTTTGCATTAGAGTATCACCAGAGTCAGAGTTAATTCTGACACCATTACATACAAGATAGAAGTATTGTTGCAATGTTTAAACATTTATAAAGTAATTCAAAATGCTTCAGCATCAACAAGAAAGAGGTCAAATGTTTCCTTTATTTGAATACACCTTTGAACATTTAAAGATGTACACACTTTTAAGGTGGTGAAGAGAAATATAACAGAAATATAAATTATTATTAGTGGATTTAAATGTATGCATGTCAGTTAAGGACCTCACATGTAGTTAAGTCGTCGTCTCCAGTCACATTTATATTGATGGCTATCTAAATATTGGAGGGTAGGACATATCTGGTGCTGTATATTCAATTAACTACACAGATAACTTTCTGCAGTAAAGAAAATCAAATTTAGCCCAAATAATCAGGTTGGTTCTGTTTGTGGACTGTGGCACAGAAGGTGGCACAGTTGCTAAGATTCAGTCCCGGCCCGGGTAGACTGCATATCTGGCAGAGTGTCTCTAATAAATTTTGCCTAAAAGCCTCTGGTGTTTTGTGGCAGAGGAAAACCGTATAAATAAAAAGGGATCAGGACATGCAGCGTTTATTCCAGAGTGTCGATCAGAATGATGTTAAAATGGTTTCAAGATTCCAAATATTCCACCCAGCAGCTCTGAATGAAATTATGGATAAATTATTGGCTGGTAAATAAATAAGTGTACATGTATTTGTTTCTGTGTGGTTTCTAGTCAGTAAACACCCACTTTCTGACTGTGCTGATGCAATACAAACTTTTAGTAATTTCAAATATTACAACTGTACGCAGAAATAGCTAGTACATGTGCATCTATTTCTCTCAGCTAACACCCCATAATACTCTTGTCCATGCACCCTGAAACATGAGATGTGCACTCTGATTGGTGCTGCCTCTCTAACATATTTAGTAGTTTGTCTTTTTTTTCTACAGATATTCAATTCAAATCAAACCTCAGTGTATTGTCCATTCTGTAAGATCTAATGTCACCTTTTCTATGAAAGTTTTAAATCTGTGTGGGTATTTTTCTTTTGATTCATTCCAAAACAAACTGCATCTCAAGACCCATTCAACAGTATTTAGGAGCAAAAATTATACTGTTACATAGTATTAGTTTTATAGACAGAATTTTATTAATGTGAACATAGATCAGCTCCTCCCTCTCTGCAACACAGATGACTTTACATCATTTCTCCGATCTCATCATACACAGTGTTTAGCCATATTTAATTTCCAAAACATAGTTTTTGCCCATTTATTTTAATCTAGACCCTTTTCAGAGAAATATATGGGTCCAAAAGGGGCTTATACAGTGTTGTCAAACCCTTAAGGAGCAAGGTTTCTTTCCTTGAACCCCCTGAATAGCTAACTTTTAAACCTGCTTTAGTACTGTGCTTGCAAATTCACATGAAACACAGTGTCAATTTTGCAAAACAATATGCAAAAGGAAACTTGCCTGTTTTTCTTACCACTACCTATTATTTTTTAATATTATATTATAAGAGTATATAGAAAATGGATGGATATTATACTATACATAACCATCACTGTGATAGTCAGGCCACCAGTCCAAGACAGTGGCTGCCTGCTATGCATTAGTCAAATGTACAGATTACACACAAACAACTATGAAATGAACTCATGACACTACATTAGAAGTAAGCCACAATGAAACAAAATGAGACACAATGTTTTAATGCTTACTAAGTTTGCTGTTCAGAAGAAAGAGAATGACTGAGGACAGGTGACATTCTGGGGTGTTAAACTGTATTTTGAACCATGCAGCAGTCTTGAATTATACTTTGTTTGTGGCCATAATTGTATTAACTCATAACTACTTTAGCCCATGTTTGCTTATTTCTATCTCTTGCCTTAGCTTATTTATACATTCACTGACTTATGAAAATAATGCAGCAACAAGACCCTTAAGTTCCTCTATGTGGTTTGCACTAGCAAAGCTGCCTACGAAGCTTGTTTCAAAATTAGCCTTTCTGTTAGTTTTTAGATCATTTTGTTCTTTCAATGAAATGACACTTGTTAAGAAATACAGTACATGATGATGTATGTGTGAAGTTATAAAAGCAGCCTGCTCAATGCAAGGAGCACACATTCACCTTAGGAGCTACAGCAGGGCCCTAGCAGGGCACAGGGTGTTTGAGTGTGTCTAGCAATGAACCCTCACTTCAGACTGATCAGTGCTTAAAGTGTCTGATTTATTTTATTCAGGTAAATTCTTACTGAACTCCTTCAATATTTATAATCTGTAAAATATCACTTACTGTATACACACACCTGTTAAGATGTAGGGAATTTATATCTGTAATGTAATATAACTAAGAAGAACTGACCTAACATTCTCATTGCTTATAAGCAGTTTAGTGGCCTTATCTTAAATTCATATTCACTGTAATTAATTTTTCTTTTTTTTATTTCACTTGTCAAATGCCTGTCAACATTTAAACAATTGTGCATTCCTGTGAAAGTACTGACTAAAGATTAAAGGTGCAATAAAATAATTAAGGAAAGACAAGTGGATTCAGAACGTTAATAAGACCCCTCCACTTTCTGCACAATTTAGTGATTTGTAAATTTAATTATAAATAGAACATTTACAATTTTTGCCCAGCAATCCACACCAAGTAACCCATAATGACAAAGTGACAGCTACACTCACAAGGATAAAAAGGGTCTGAAAAGGATGAGGACAATGAAGAGATCAAGATCAGATTGGAAGTATAAGAAGGGGGAGGAGGCGAAGAAGAAAATGAAGGAAGGAGAGACAGACAGACAGACAGACAGACAGACAGACAGACAGACAGACAGACAGACAGACAGACACACGCGGACATTCCGGCAGTGATGTTTGAAACCCATATTAGCTCTTAGAGAGGATTGGTGGAATCTCCCTCGGTGTTTAAATCACGTACCCGATACACTTGTGATGCCATTTTTGGTGTTACTTTTAAAACGTCTGAACCAAATCCCTGTACCCGGTTGCGTTAATTGCTTACCGGCAGAAGCAACTCCTGCGTATCCGAGAAGCCCTGATAATAGTAGGAGTGTAGACATGATTCTCCTTTTCGGCAAAATGTGAAATGGCTGCCTCTTCCTTACAGTTAGACCTTAAATACTGTCGAAAGTGAAAGTACTACATTGAACTCCTTTGCTCATTTCTTAGAAGGAAACGCTGTCCATACAGTTTTATGGATTATTTATGCCAATAAAAATACAATGTTAGCTAGGTTCAGATTCACCATACGTTTATTTCTCACATTTATATGAATATATCGATGTCTCCCGTGTGTTTTGCTTCAGAGCAGGCACATTAACGTGTGTTTGCTCACCATAATCGCGTTTTTTCCATTTTTTTAAACTCGTGCTCCGCACCAAAAATAATCAGGCTGTTTGCCAATGTACACGCACCGCTTTTTGACGGTTCAACAGCTAGGTAAATTAGTTGACATTCCCACTTTGAAACCCCATATCTCCCAAAACTAAATCATATTGTCATCTAAACTGTAAATTGATTCAAATTTCACAAGTGTTCACTATATATTTTTTTTCAAAGAAGCCCTTAAGCGTCCCCAGATTATATTAAAAATGCCTGTCAAAACATTTAAACAATTGTGCCTTCATATGAAAGTACTGACTAAAGATTAAAGGTGGAATACAATAATTAAGGAAAGACAAGTGGATTCAGAAAGTATTCAGTGTCCTCCACTTTCTGCATAATTTAGGGTTGTAAATTTAAGTTTAAATAGAACATTTGGAATTTTTTTCCCAAATAACACATAATGACAAAGTGACAGCCACGCTTACAAGGATAAAAAGTATCTGAAAAGGATGAGGGGGAGGAAGAGATCAAGACCAGAAAGGAAGTATTAGAAGAAGAAGGAGAAGATGGACAGACAGACAGATACATGCACACATTAGCACATTCCAGCAGTGACGTTACAAGCCCATATTAGTTCTTACCAGGGGAGAAATTCCACTCTGTAATCCCGAGATCGGAGTCAGTACTACGGGACATCGACGAGCGGTATATGGGTCGCCCACAATGTCCGGGGCGCGTATTCCATAATTACTTAAACGGCGCCCCACGGTATCCGTTGCACCTTAGAAGACGCCGCCTGTCGCTTAATGGGCTGACGGGCTTTGGATTCGAGAAATTCATTTACTTATTGATAGTAATCGCCAAATACACTGTTTTTACGGTTTAACGATTGGAAGATTTTTTTCGCTGCATTTTTTGTTTGTTTTTTTGGAAATGGATTGGTTGGAATAAACACTATGAACTCTTGTTGGTTGTGTCCTCATTCACCCTAATGAATCTTGAATTCCTGGGAATGGTGAAGAAACCGGGCTGTGGAAACCGGGTGCATCAATCTCTACAAGCTTTTCACACCTGGATTTGGGCGGTTTATCTGATTCTTTTTGACAGATCCTCTCAAGCTCTGTTAGATTGGCTGGGATGCAACTGTTAACTACGAACTTCAGGTCTTTCCACAGATGTTCTAGGAAGTTTAAGTGTGTGATTTTGCTAGGCCACTCAACGACAGTCAACTTGTCCTGAAGCCACTCCAACATTGTCTTGGCTGTATGCTATTGGTCATCTTTGTGCTGAAACTTGAATTGTTACCCCAGTCTGAGGTCATGTGCCCTCTGTAGCAGGTTTTCCTCGAGGTTCTTTCTGTATTTCACTGTATTCATCCTTCCCTCAATTCTGACCAGTTTCCTTGTCTCTGGTGCAGAGAAGTACCCCACCATACCATGATGCTACCACCAACATGCTTCATAGTGTCACGCTTGGGTCACAGATTTGCACAGAAACACAGGAGGTTGTAGACACAGGAACTTTATTCAAACACTGCAAACAAACATGTCTCTTTTTCAAAAGTTTAAACGTGCTCCTTGCCAAGACAGAGATCACAGTTCCTTCTCACAATTAAAAGAATGAAAACATATGTTCCTCTTCAAAGGAGTGCGCCTCATGAGCAGGGAAGGACAGAGAGAGAAAAAGACAAACGATCAATCAAAAATCAACAGGTGCTGTTTGGATTTTAAGTCTGCGAAGTACTGAGTGGATCGCGCGATAGATCGGCCGCAAGTAAGCCCAGCAAGCAAGGGAGCAATGTGAAGGTAGTCTTTCAGCGTTTTTTAACCTGTAGGGGTACGATTAGCCCCCCCAGCTCACAATAGGCATGATATTTGCAAGCAGTAACTGGTCTCTGCCAGACACAGTGCTCTGTGTTCTGTCCAAAGAGTTACATTTTTGTCTCATCAGACCAGAGAACATTTTACTCCTCCTCTTTTAATTGGTATTTGGCATACTCTGGGTGGGCTGTCACATGCCTGATTTGAGTACTGCTGAGATGGCGGTCGTTCCAAAAGTTTCTGCCATCTCAGAACAGAACTTCTGACTCTCTTTTAGAGTGACAGTTGGGTTCTTGGTCACCTCCCTGACCAAGGCACTTCTTGCCAGGTTACTAATTTTGGCTAGACAGCTAACTCTAGGAAGAGTTCTGGTGGTTCTAAACTTCTTCCATTTCACAAGTCGGCTACTGTGCTTCTGGGAACACTGAAAGATTAAGAAATGTTCGTTTTATTTTATTTTATTGAATTTATTAAAATCAAATAACACTCCATATTGATACTCTATTGTAGGAACGGAGCTGGACAGTTTGACATCCGTGGCAGAGCGACGGGCACTGAGCAGGCTCCTGTCAATAATGGAGAATCCACTGCATCCACTAAACAGTGTCATCTCTAGACAGAGGAGCAGCTTCAGCGACAGACTGCTGTCACCGTCCTGCTCCACTGACAGACATGAGGAGATCATTCCTCCCCCACACTATGCGACTCTTCAATTCTACCCGGTGGGGGGTGGGGGGGGGGGGGGGGGGTGAGGGGCTTTGTAAACGTTAAAATTATACAAAGTTATTGTCTGTCTGTATACCTGCATTGTTATCACTCTTTAATTTAATATTGTTCTTTATCAGTGTGCTGCTGCTGGAGTATGTGAATTTCCCCTTGGGATTAATAAAGTATCTATCTATCTATCTATCTATCTATCTATCTATCTATCTATCTATCTATCTATCTATCTATCTATCTATCTATCTATCTATCTATCTATCTATCTATCTATCTATCTATCATACGCATAACTCAAGTTTTACAAAAAGAAAAAGAAAGGAAAAAGGTTCGAAACAAATCAACCCCCACTCCTGAGAAAGAGAGCTAGGCCAGCAGTGTAAAACTTTATGCTAGTAAAAACAAATGAATAGATAAAATAATAAATGAATAAAGATAAATGGAGTAAAAGAGGGGAGAGAACCTGTTTCCTCAATTTAAATGCTTATTCTAAAATGTTATTGATTAGATCCTGCCAGGTTTTGAAAATGTTTGTACAGATCCACTAATTTTTAAGATTTAGAAATGGTTTTATAACCTAGCACTGATCTGTGCCTCACCACAATTTTGTTCCGGAGGTCTGCAAAGAGTTTGTTGGACTTCATGACTTGGTTTTGGTCCTGACATGCAAATTCTGGGACCTTATATACAAAATATTGTGTGCCCATCTAAACAACGTCCAATCAACTCAATTTGCCCTGAGTGGACACCAATCAATTTCTAGATACATCTTAAGTAAAGTAGTAACTATGAGCCTGATCTGTAATTCACAACCTTTATTTAATTTGTAAAATACCTTATATCAGTTTGGACAGTCACTCAGAATTTATACACCAATACACGTTGAAATTTGCTATGAATTAAAATGGCCCTGGAATAACATATCATTCTCAGTCTTTTTGAATGAGTAAGGTAGGAGTTTGATCGTCAAATAACAACCTTAACTTACTTTGTGCATATTGTATTTCTGTTTCCACAACAGCAACAACAACATTTATTTATATTGCATGTTTTCATACAAACAATGTAGCTCAAAGTGCTTTACAAAATGAAATAAAAGGAGGTTAAAATAAAACATACAACAAACAAGATTAGGTGCAAGTTGTTAAATATCGTATGTCTATGCTTTTATATGAAAGCAGGAACTGGAGTCTTAAAATCATTTTATAATGGTCCAAGAATTACATTTCATTTCATAAATTTTTCAAATTCTTTGGTGCCTATAGGCTTGAATTCACAGCCAAAATTACAGTCATTGGTAAATCGTTTATTTCACTTTTCACAGCTTGTCAAAGTTTTCACATTTGTTCTTTCCTGTAAAAACATAATAAAGACTGAAGATTTAAAATGGAATGAAATTCACAAGAAGAGTATGGCAGTCACATATCCTCTTTGCACTTCTCAGCCACCATAGTAAAGAAGTGTTATTGTGATTACTTTTAAAACAGTAATTCAGAACTTGAATTTGCAAACTGAATTTAGTTTGTTAATCTTCTATCTCTGTTTTCACAGCTTGACACATATTGTGCTTCTATGCATCCCTATTTATGTAGTCTGGTTTTCACAACCCTTATTTAATATTTTTAATCTTTTATTTCAATGTATACAATCATTCAGTTATATGCACCTGAATAAAGCTTTAGAGGGTGTGATATGTATGTAATAGATTCAAAGTTTTCAAAAGTGACAAATCACTGTAATTACTTCTGAATCATTGCTGAATGATCTTGAATTCACAGCCTTTATTTAATTTGTGAATCATTTATTGCACTTTTACATCTTTTCAAATATCACCAATCAGTGCATCACTGTGAAGTTGTAGGGATTGGTGTCTTGTAGTGGATCCACAAATGACATCTATTGCCAGTTCCTTTTGAAATGGCCATTTGAGGGACTTTTCTTGATTTCACAACAAATGTTAAATCCGTGAATCTTTTACTTCACTTTTCACAACCTGTCAAAGTTTACACCGCTATATATCCAATGAAAGAAAGAACAGGGACTGAATATTTGAATTTGAAAAAATGCATGCAGAAAAATATACAATTTTAATCCCCTTCAAAATAGTACCTTTAATTTAACTTTAATGTGTAAATTTTGAATTTACAATCATTATTTAATTTGCAAATCTTTCAAATCCTTTTATATAACATCAAAAGATATATATCACTATATAAGCATTAAAAACGGAAGTATTAAAATGGTACAAAATTGACTAGAACAAGATGTATTATCCCTTTCCATACAGAAACTTGAATTCCTGGTTTTGAATTTACAACCTTCACTTTGTGAATATTTTATTTAATTTTGCACATATTTATTACACTTAAAAATATGCCTCTGAATGTGTAAGGACTAAGGTTTGATAATACAATAAATGTGTTGAAAAGTGACCTGTTATTCAAATTCATTTCAACACTGTAAAAAATGTTTTGTTGGATCAACCTAAATAAATGACTTCACAAGGTAACAAGCAATTTAATTGATTTCTTTCAAATTTTAAAAAGTATTTGAGTTTGTTTTAACCTTTTCAAAAACTTTAACAAAAGCAAAAAATGTATTTAGCTCAAACCAAATTTCTTTAAAAACTCAAATTAACTGCGGTGGGCTGGCACCCTGCCCAGGCTGGGATTGGCTCCAGCAGACCCCCGTCACCCTGTAGTTAGGATATAGTGGGTTGGATAATGGATGGATGAACTCAAATTAAAATGTTGTCCATTATTGTATTCACTGTAATGCGAACTTAAATTTTATATATATATATATATAGTCAAAACTCGAGGCAGAGTCATATAAAGGTTTGGGGCAGCCACCCGTATAATTTGGTTTCCTGGCTGCAAAGTTGCTTTTCAAAATAATACAGCACTGATGTGCACAAAACTGAGTCCAAACAGAACTGAGGGAGTAGGGAAAAGGTGGAGGCTTTTAAAGGGGGAGACAGGAAGTGAAGTCAAAGCTCATGTAGGTCTTCTGCCATTGGTGCGAGCCCGGACGTGACATCACAGGGGTCAGAGCCGGCAAGGTCTCCAAAGCGATTTTTTGCTTTAGACTAAATAGAAGTTACATTAAGCAACAGCAAGGTTTTTCAGTTTGAAGTAAAGCAAAAAATTACGTTAGGTGAACAAACATAATAATATAGTTCATTACAACTACTAAAATTACCTTAAATCAAAAAGAGCCCTTTTTCTCTTTTTAGAGTGAAAGCAGGGCCTAATTGTGAATCTGAAACCTGGAGCAAAACTATTGGTCTGTCTTATATACTTTTTGGTCTGTCTTAAGTACTTTTTTATACTTCTGTGCCTTGCCTTGGGGATTTGTAATGTGATACGTGTGCCCAAGAATTGCATACCATTCTAATATCCTTTGGAAACAGTGACTTTGGTGCCTGGTGTTAAATTCATAAGTTCCATTTTATTTCTTTATTGCAACATGTCAAACTTACAACTTTATGGATATGTGTTAAAATAAAGGGGCTGTAGATGTACAGTGGACCTACAAAGTACAGCAGCATCTGGGAGGCCAGCATGTCCATTTGAGCGAACATCAAGAAGAAGGGTATTCTTTTAATTCTTTTAGAAAAAGTTACACAGACATCAGATCTTTCATATCCTGCAGATAAACTGTCAAACTTTTATTTCACCTTACACAATATACAGTAGGTGCAGGGACTGAAATTTTGAAATGATTTAAAATTATCTACATATCGTTCTAATTTCTCTTGAAACATAAATCCTTTACTTTTTGAATCATTAAGTTAGGACAGCCTTCCTGCTTTGATGGTCCTTATTTAGTTTGGATTATACTTTCTCTTTTCTCAGCTGGTCAAACTTAACAAAACTATGCACGCTTATGAAGGTATAGGGCACAGGCTTTTTATTGGAATGAATATTCTCATCAACAGCAACTAAAGTGAGCTGATCTTAATTTCATTATGTGCATTTCAGTTGAGAATCTTTTATTTCACTTTCAATAAGTTGTCAGATTGTTCACTCTTATGAATACCTAAAGAGATATAGGAACTGAAATTTTACAATGAATACAATGCTTCTGAAATTGGATTTTAGTTCAGTCTATGAAAGGCAGGCTGTCTTCACCAACAAAAGGAAGACTGAAAAGGTAAAAAATCAATCATTAGACAAAAATCCTCAAATGGAGGTACCAGGACATCTTGGACCATGATCCCTGAGAAATCTCTTAGTATCCTGAGATCCCTGCATGAAGCAACGTTAATGCACCCATAACTCACTGCAGCATCCAAGGTGCCAGCAATAAAGGCTCTCAGAGCAGTGCTGAGATGAAGACCTTCACCATGGAATACATCCAGAATAACTACATTTCAGACAAAGGGACATGTGTCTCTACCAACAGCTCAACAAATCCTGCAGCAAAAAACAGCAATTCTGGAAACTTTATCAAGTACCCAGGGGGCAGAGAAGAAAGGCTCTCCTTTACTATCAACATTTATTCCAGCAATTTCAAGGATGAAGCAATGGCTATTTAGACTGGTGCAGACAATGTAAAAAACAGGACTGACCCCTCTAATGACTCTGTGCTCTTTACAGACACCCTGTCTGTTCTGCAGGCCCTGCAGTCTGCTGGGAAAAAAAGTGCTGTACTCTGTCTACCGCTGTTATTTACCTATGCACAGTCCGCTCAGTCACTCTTTTGCAGATTCTGTCCCACAACAATGTGAAGTCAGGACCTATAAAAGAACAGAAAGACAAGTCTACCACTTATCACCAATCTAGAATCATCATCTTGTCCAATAAACACACATACCAGGCTGTTTCATCAGCACCGGTGCTGTAATATGAATGACTACATATTTACAAGATCTGAGCAGTTAACCATCTTCAGGCTCTGGACAGGCCACAAAGACCTAAACCACCATCTCTACACCAAGTCTAAGACTGGTCAGTCAGACCAGTGCCCATGCAAAATGAGCAGCCAGACAACAGGTTATCTACTACAAGAATGTCCACTGTACTAGGCCATGAGTCACCAAATCTGGATGGAGGAGATGCCAGTGATAAAGAAACAGTATGGCAGCATGGGGCACCTATAAAGTACAGCAACACCCAGGAGGCCAGCTTATCCACCTGAGTGAACAAGAACAGGAAGGTATTTTTTTTTAATTCCCATAGAAAAAGTTACATAGACATCAGATCTTTAATTCACAAACTGATGAACTGTCAATCGTTTATTTCACCTTTCAGAATAGCAAATACACTTATAGGAATAGGGACTGAAATTTTGAAATGATTTAAAATGATCTACACATCATTCTAATTTCTTTTGAAATTGTAAAAAGGAAATTAGATTGAATTCACAACACACATGTAATTTGCGAATAATTCATTTCACTTTTGACAGCACCACGCACGTGCCAATAGGGGACATTTGGGGGGCTTGTTTAGCGTCAAAATTTCTACCACGAATCGAGAGCGACTGCTGTTATTCCTATCTTATGATTATTTCATATACACACTAAAAGCTCAAAATGTTGAGTATTTGTGATGTCACTTCCAGTCCCACCTCACCTGGTCAAGAAGCAATACAACTCCCCACCTGTCAATTCATGGACTCAATGTGACGAAGCTGGTTAGCTCCATACTCCCACTTCATTTTAGGAGCCTTTTGAACCCGCCACCGTTTATTATTTAAAAAAAAAACAGTGTTCAAATCAAAGTGCAGCGCAAATCTTGCAATAAATAATCCATAAAAAGAACAATCCCCAGGTGGAGGTTAAAATCAAATAAAAAATCCATTAAAACGAGGTTTAAAAAAAAATCAACACGGGTGTTCTCCTTTTAAAACCATCGAGCCTCGGTGCCCTTTAAAAATCTGACTCCTCCTCGTCTTGCCCATTTCGGACCTTCAGACAGAGGAGAAGTCCATCAGCAGGTGCAGACACCCTTCCTCACTGGCCCGAGTTCGTGGAGCTGCAAATCTGGACTTCGTCCCGCCTCCCCATCCTTCCTGCCGCTAGACGGGTCACTTGCGGAGCCTTCCTTCGTCCGTGTCCCCAGGGTGCAACCATGAGGCGCCCACTCCGAACCTTGCTCTATCCTCACACCTTTGGCGATTCCCGGCAAGGGTTCACTTAAATCAGTACAATGGCTCCTTCTCTCGTAATCGCACAACAGGAGAGACCCAGCCACTTCTTACTGCTCTCTGCAGTCAGCTCCAGAGCTAATTAAGGTCGCGGGCGCTCCTGCACTTGCGCACAAAGTGCGAGGCCGTCCGCCCCCACCGCTCCTGCCACACTACCACGACCCACCCGAGGACGCGAGTGTAGACCTTCATTTACTTATCGAGCGTTGGACCTGCCTTATCACACTCTCGTCTGAGAAGACGGCTTGTTTTTGAGTTTGCAAAAACTATTTTTCATTTTGTTCTTCAATACAGGGAGATCACCGGCAGTTGTCCCAAATATTTTTCTGACATTCGTCTATTCGTTTCCAACAGTCATTCAAACTTTACACTTTCAATAATCCAAATAAAGACATAGTTATTGTATATTTGCAAAGGAATAAACGTCTCCCGAATATGACTTGATATTTTATGTCCTTTTTATAGCACCATTAGTACCTGGTACTAATTTCACAGGCTTAATTTACTGTGTGACTCATTTATTTCAGCTTTAAGGGCATGTTAAAGATTTTACTCGTATGCAGCCATAGAAAGAAATAAGCAGAAGATTTGAAAATTAACCACATTTTTCAGCAGCAGAAATTTAAGGGTCTACTTCTGAAATCACAATCTGTAGATGATTTGCCAATCCTTTATTATACTGTTCTCAGCGTGTCGAAGTTGACACAGCAATGTACTGTATCTCAATGAAGGTATGAAGACTTTGGGGTTTTACGTCTGAATAAATATGTACAGAAATAACATGTCATTACCATTCTATTACAAACAGAAATGTAATATCAGAACATGAATTCAAAACTAACTTTTATTTTAATCTTTTATTTAACTTTTTACAGCTTTTCAAATACTGCATTACGATGCTTCTGGAAAGATTTATTCTAAAGTAAAACTGCAGTCCCTATACTGGATGTGATGTACTGAACATCTTAAATACACATTGTGAAAACCAGACCAGATAGTTATAGTTTACAATGGAAATAAAAATCCATCCATCCATTATCCAACCCGCTACATCCTAACTACAGGTTGAAAATAAAAATCACCTGTGGACAGTGCCGGATTAACCAATAGGCACATGTAGCATATGCTACGGGCCCCGCAATTTCGGGGGCCCCCAAATGGTGGACCCAATATTTAATGAAAAAGTGTAGCATTGAAAAACTGGTCTTTAAAAATATTATCTTTACGTTTTTAAACTGTAAATTTCTTACACAACAAAACTTTAGGGGCCCAACACATAAAATTCACATAAATATTATAAGATTCTTATTATAATCGAGAGTAAAATAATTATTTAGTCCGGTTTGAACTGTTCAGAATCTAAACTTCAGATGATGCAGACCAAAAGGGCCCACAAATTTGAAATGTGCTACGGGCCCCCAAAGCTCTTAATCCGGCCCTGCCTATGGACAATTTAATTACATTGCCACAGCCTGGTCCCTATATCCTCATTATAGTGCATAGTTTTATTAATAATGACAGTTTGTGGAAACGCACTGTATCAGTGCATGCTCCCAACCACGACCACCAATAAATGTTTACATATTTAAAGAAGTCTTTGCCCAGTTTGTGAATTCTGACCACAGACTTGTTGTTGCTACTCTTAGGATCCAGCTTAGGTCCTGTAGGTTACCACCTACTAGGAAAATGAGCCTGGACTAGGCTAGACTCCAAGACCAGGCTGTTTCTAATGAGTTTGCACGCAGTTTGTGTGAGGAACTTGCAGGTTTGAGTGCAACTGCCGATCCTAATGTGATGTGGGAGACCTTCCGTGACAAGACCCTGAAGGTTGCTGAGGGTTGTGTTGGTGTTACCGGTGTTCCAAGAAGGAGGTGTTTCATCTTGCAGGGCACCCTGGATATCATTGAAAGGAGTTGCAGCACACGGCTTAATGGTAATTCTGGTCTGGAACTGAGAAGGATGGCTGCGAGGGCTCTGAGGGCAGATAAAGAGGCATTTGTTAGAGGAATCTGTGAGCAAGTGACACACCATCTGTGGTCTAGCGACCCACGTCCTGCTTACAGAGGAATCGAAGCATTACGCACATCTGAATCTGTTCCTCGGAGAGTAGCAGTCAGGGCGGCTGATGGAATGGTCCTTAAGGATGACACTGCAGTTATGACCCGCTGGGCTGGCTACTTTGACCAGATGTTCAAAGCTGATCCTCCAGCTAGGACGTTGGATATCTCTGGGTCCATGGTCCATGGATATCTTTGCTTCCATTTGGGAGACTGGCATCATCCCAACTGAATGGAAAATGGGACTTGTTCTCCCTATCTGGAAAGGGAAGGGTGATCGCCTGGATTGCAGCAACTACAGGGGGATAACACTTCTCTAGGTGCCGGGTAAAGTCCTTGCTAGGGTCGTCCTCAATAGCATCTGAGATCACTTTCTCACCTATCAGCAACCAGAACAGTCTGGTTTTACTCCTACAAAGTCTACTATTGACCGCATCCTAGAACTGAGGGTTCTCATGGAGTGCAAACGCGAATATCGGCAGAGCTTCTTTGCAGCCTTTGTTGATTTTCGTAAAGCGTTCAACTCAGTTGATCGAGCTGCCCTGTGGGACATCCTGAGGGTTCGCAGGATTCCCTCGAGGTTGCTGGATATCATGGCCAGCCTATACACTGGTAAAGTGAGTGCTGTGCAGAGCGGAGGCAGGACCTCTGCATTTTTCCCAGTTGATTCTGGGGTTCATCAGGGGTGTGTTCTTGCTCCTACTCTGTTCAATGCTTGTATGGACTGGGTGTTGGGCAAGGTCGTGGGGTCCAGTGGCTCTGGGGCATCTGTTGGCGAAGAAAGATTCACAGATCTTGACTTTGCTGACGATGCTGTGATCTTCACGGAGTCAATGGAGGCTCTGATTGGGGCACTCGAGAGACTGAGCAAGGAGTCTGAGTTTCTGGGCTTGTGAGTGTCCTGGATAAAAACCAAGATCCAGTCCTTTAATGACCTCTTAGGCACAGCCATCAGCAGTGTGTCTGTTTGCGGAGGGAGTGTCGACCTTGTTGAGAGGTTTATTTACCTTGGCAATGGCATTCATGTCTCTGGTGACTCTTCCTATGAAGTCAGTAGATGCATTGGGAGACCATGGGGGGTCATGAGGTCACTGGAAAGGGGTGTGTGGCGCTCCCGATATCTATGCAAAAGGAAAAAAGGTCCAAGTCTTTAGAGTCCTGGTGCTTCCTGTCTTGCTATATGGTTGCGAGACATGGATACTATCCAGTAACCTGAGACAAAGACTGGACTCCTTTGGTACTGTGTCCATCCATCCATTTTCCAACCCGCTGAATCCGAACACAGGGTCACGGGGGTCTGCTGGAGCCAATCCCAGCCAACACAGGGCACAAGGCAGGAACCAATCCCGGGCAGGGTGCCAACCCACCGCAGGACACACACAAACACACCCACACCAAGCACACACTAGGGCCAATTTAGAATCACCAATCCACCTAACCTGCATGTCTTTGGACTGTGGGAGGAAACCGGAGCACCTGGAGGAAACCCACACAGACACGGGGAGAACATGCAAACTCCACACAGGGTGGACCCGGGAAGCGAACCCGGATCTCCTAACTGCGAGACAGGTACTATGTCTCTCCGGAAAATCCATGGGTACTGTTGATTTGACTTTGTGTCGAATGAGCGGTTGGTCATGGAGTCCCGAATGAGGCACATTACCTGCATTGTGAGGGAGCGTCAGTTACGGCACTATGGCCATGTGGTGTGTTTCCCTGAAGGTGATCCGGCTCATAAGATCCTCATTGTTGGGGACCCAAGTGGCTGGACCAGGCCAAGGGGTCACCCACGTAACACCTGGCTGTGGCAGATAGAGGGTCATTTTTGGAGAGTGGGACTGGACCACCAGTCTGCCTGGGGGGTTGCCAACCAGGATCCCAAATTGTTTCGTTGTGTAGTGGGTGCAGCAACACACGGTACCAGTGCATGCTCCTCAACTTGACTTGACTTGACTTTGAAAACAACCACCACAAAAGTAACTAAAAAGATATGTCTTTCCTGAATGACATTATTCCGCTTTAAGCTGTATAGTCCCTACCTTCATAGGAAGCATAAAAGTGCCATATTGGGCAAGTTGTGAAAAGTAAAATAAAGGTTAATAAAGTTAATAAAGTCAACTGTGTACTGAATTTAAGACCAGACACCCACAAAACTTTTTTAAAACAAATTAGAATTAGCTATGAACTCTGAACAGATTTATAATGTTTCTCATTTCTGGTCCCTATCAGGTAAGCATAGAAGTATAATATTTGACAAGTTGTGAAGAGTAACAAAAAAACTATCAAAAAGTATGAGGGAGATACTTTGAAATCCAGACCCTTATGTTACTGTTTAGACAAGGACTGGAATGGCAGGTCTTCCTTGAAGAAATTTACAGTGTTTTGTCACTTCAGTCCCAATGCTTTCAAATGTACGGAACCCCGTAGCAGTCAAGCAAAAAAAATCCGTTCGAATGAATTATTAATCCAATCGAACTAATTATTAATCTGTGCAAAGAAATTACTAACTCGTTCAAGCAGATTAACAATTCGTTCAAACTTTTTCATACCAGTGCAATATTTCGCTGTATTCTAAAAAGTGAAAATGGAGAAATTAGAATGATATGTTTTTCCTTGTCAATTTAATTCTTTCACAGAAAAGAAGAGTTAAAAAATGTTGACAAGTTGATCAAAGTCAAATAAAAGATTCACAAATTCAATGAAGGTTGTGTGAATTTGAAACACTTAAATTGCCTTTTCAAAAGAAATTACAGTAACGTGTCAATCCTAGGAAATTTTAACCCACTTTAAAATTCCAATCTTTATGCCTTCATATGGCAGTATAATGAAGTGTAATGTTTAATAAGTTATGAAAACTGAATCACAAGTACATTTCTGCTTGTGAACTAAATATAAGGCAGTGAAGATGCCATTTGTCAAGTAAATAAAATGATGTGTCATGTAAAAACAAAGTTAAACAGTTAAAAACTGCAATCCTAATATGTTTAGAGGGACACAGAAGCACAGTATTTTTCAGGTTATTCGTGAGAATAAAAACAAAACATTCACAACTTGTGGGAAATACATTAAATATCTGATTCCCATGTTACTATATTTCATGAGGAATTAAAATGATAGTATTCCTGGACATTTTTTTTCCATTTTAAAGTTCCAGTTCTTATTTCTTATTTCTGGACAATTTCATTCTGTTGCAAAAGCCTGTTCACATACACTCAGTGGGATTCACAGTTTTGTTAAATTTGACAGATTGTGAAAAGTAACATTAAAGATTTACACATTATGGAAGGACTGTGAAAACAAGAACTCACTCCATAGTTACCCTTAAAAAAAATGACGTGTCATTTCTGGATACTTGTATTCCACCGTTTACTGTATATCCAGCTCCTTTACCTTTATGAGGATGTGTAGGAGGGCGGCACGGTGGCGCAGTGGTAGCGCTTCTGCCTCGCAGTAAGGAGACCCGGGTTCTCTTCCCGGGTCCTCCCTGCGTGGAGTTTGCATGTTCTCCCCATCTCTGCGTGGGTTTCCTCCCACAGTCCAAAGACATGGTGAATAGGTGATCCTGTGTGTGCCCTGCGGTGGGCTGGAGCCCTGCTCGGAATTTGTTCCTGCCTTGTGCCGTGTGTTGGCTGGGTTTGACTCCCTGTGTTAGGATATAGCGGGTTGGAAAATGGATGGATGGATGGATAATGGGAAGTTGTAGAAGGGAAACGTTAAAGGTTGTGGAAGGGGAATTAAACTGTTCACAAGGGAAGTGCATGATGTTAATTAAAAAGTGAGCAATAAAGTCGCTGTTTCAGGAATTACAATAATATGTAATTTTTGGTGATATTTATTTAATTACCAATCACCACCGCCTACACTTCCTGACTGATGCACGCGACTGTAATATTTAATGAGTTGTGAAAAGTGAAAGAAAGGCTTCATAACTTTTCTGTAGGTCATGAATTCGAGATCACCCAAAATGTTGATTTTAAAGGAATTGGAATGACTTATAATTTCTGGTCAGTTTTAGTATAAACCAGTCCCCATATCTTTATAGAGACGAGGAGCGTAGCAACTGTTTGGAATGAGCTGGGGAGCAGTGGGAAATCTCACCATTTCACGTTTACCAATCCACGTAGCATGCACGCGTGGTCAGGATTGCAACAGGTTGTTTCAAAGCGTCCTGTTCAAACCGTTAGACAAGTGTTTCTTAAACTATGGAGATACGTTTATGATGGGTCGCCACATGTCATGAGTTAGTCCAAGTGCAAATTATATATCGACTTCTATTTACCGTGCGAAACAACGCTGTTGTGATTAAGAATTTAGATCTCCATGAAAATGAGAATTCCCCACTGCTTTATGCGCATGCGTATAGTTTTCAACCGTATCACAAAGAGCTGGACTCTTATATCATCACCGAGATTTCCTTTCTGTGGCACGAAAATGTAAAAAAAATATTCCTTACGAGACCAGCCTCCCTGTCACAACCAGTGAAATAATCAAACTGAGTTGACTGACAGGCAAAGGTAAGAATAAGAAAAGGGACAAGAGGAGGAAATGACCGATGACATTGTAAAGTGAGGGAATCATGAAGCTACGGTAGTTTGAAATGTCAAAATAAGATTAATAGGTGCGGCACAAGAATGTGAGTATTAGGAAGGGGTGAGTGGATAGGATTGGGGTACAGTATATACGTTGAATACTAAAATCAGTTTCAGTCGCCATGTCCTATAGTTCGCGTACTCGCTGTTCAGGCACTCGTTGCGTTAAGTTTAATGTGCCCCAGTGAAGACGAATACCATTTCATCACACTTAAAGCGCTTGGATAAATATCAATCTACTGGTAGTGCGAATTACATGTTCGAAACATAGAGAACCGTAAGAACACCAGAAAATATCAAAACGTCGAGACAAGGTGTAGATTTTCAGCAATTGTCAGTCGGCAGCATTAAACATTTAAAAGGGGTAAGTTCGCCGAATTATTCATTAAGATTTATCCAATACCCGTATAATATACAGTCAGTTAAATGGGATATGCTGAACTGTCTGTATTGGTAATGGCGGCTCTCATTTGAAAAATGTTATTTGAAAAAGCATGCTATTAAAGCCAAGGTAAATACAATGTATTGATTATTTATCATTTGACTACTTTATTCCTTTTCTAACAATAAGCGACAATTCATAATGTTCTTTCAAAAATCATCAGATGTACACCCCAAGAATGTCTTTCTCTCAGCTTTAGTGAAGCTAACACTAAGCATTTACACTATATAGAACTCTATTCCGTTTAGGATAATCATTGTTTCATTAACAAAATGTTTACTTTCACTTTCTTTTTTAGAACTATTTATATGAGAAATATACATGAAATTAAACAAAAACGTTTGCTGTTTGTTGTTGTTATTATTATTAAAAAGGAAATAATAAGTTTAATAACAGTTCTTTACTATTCTAAATATACAAATCACTGAAATTCAAAACTTCTTTTTCTTCGCTTCATTTTTTACACTCAATAACCCATAATGATAAAGTGAAAATATTTTAAGAAAGGTTTGTAAATTTATTAAAAACATTTTCTCATCAATTTTGACCAATCTTCTTTCTCTCACTTTCTGTTAATGGGGAAAAAAACGATTCTTTAACTTGATGTAGCCCTCTCAGAAATCCTGATGAAGTTTTTTTTTTTTTTTTATAGAATTTTCAAAATAACGTAACAGTATATAACTTGTCAGCATTGGACATTAGAATGGAACCAACTCTGGAGTGGATAAGTCGGCTGTCCATAAATAACATATGACGTATGAATCTGGGTGGAAAACTGATGTGCTTAGAACCAAACTCAGACAGGGAAAATGCAAAAACCAAATAGCTTTTAGCCAGACCGAAGATTGAACATAGTCTCCAGGAGGTGTGAGGAAGAGGAGGAGGAAACCAGATTAACTGAGGCACCAACCAATAGCTAGATCAACACTAATATAACACTGCACTGTACATACATATATGAAAAATTACACAATTATCTGAAAATCAGCTATATTTTGACATTTGCCAAAAAGTACATCATACAGTCTAAGACTTACAAGTCAATCATACATGTTTCATCATTGTTCCCTCCAAACCTTAAACATGTTGAAGGCAGGGTTATGAGCAACTCTATGCTGGTTCTATATGAATGTGTCAGTGTGTAACTGAGTATGCGTTGCAATGGTCTGGAGTGCCTTCTGTTCTATACTATGTGGATAGATTTCAGGTCCTTATTCCCTGTAACAGAAGAGGTATATTGGAAAATGGTGTGTGAACAAAACATATGCAGTGTCTTGTAAAAGTATTTAGACTTTTGACCAATTCTCAAGTATTACTAAGTAACAAATAATACACTGAAATTGAACCTTCACTCCATAATTCAAAATTATTTTTTCAATGTGATATTGTTTACATTAAAAAATTGTGAGTATGTTGTTTGCATAAGGTAGGGGTCATGTTCAAATTGTAAACTTTCTTCTTAAATTGTTGAAACTCTACATCAATCAATGTTCACATTCTTTGTTTGTAGTTTGGATGTGGTGATAGTGGTGGTTATTTCAATAAACAACTTAAAAATGCTTGCTACAATAAACAAAATAGTACAGTTTATTCATAATATAACAGAACATAGGCAAGTTTATACTGACAAACAACACCAAATCTTTGTTAGCTTAGTTTGATCTTTTTCATTCCTATACAATGAATGATTCCTGTACATTTCTTAATTCTTATTCAAGGAATTAACCTAAGAAATATTATTTGTCTAGGATCAACTTCAAGGGTTCTTGTCACAATCCTGGTGTTTCAGTCAGTTAGATGTATAAGTCTTAAGTTAGTTATAAACTAATTTGTTGACAGACTGCCTGCAATCGCTCCTCCAGCTCTTTCGTGAGTGGGTATGTCTTTGTGTGTCTGTGGTATAAACCAGTGGTCCCCAACCTTTTTGACAGCAAGGACCATTTTATGAGATGCAAATTTTTCCACGGACCGGTCTTGGGGGGCAGTTTTATACACAATTTACATAACATTTCTATTATTATATTAAAGTTATTAAGCAGTTCGCATACGTTTGTGGACACCAGCGGTGAAGGATGCCGTCAAGCTGAAGAAGGAATCCTACCGGTCCCTTTTGTCCTGTGGGACCCTGGAGGCAGCTGATAGGTACCGGCAGGCCAAGCGGAATGAGGCTTTGGTGGTTGCTGAGGCAAAAACTCGGGCGTGGGAGGAGTTCGGGGAGGCCATGGAGAACGACTTTCGGACAGCTTCGAGGAGATTCTGGTCCACCATCCGGCGTCTCAGGAAGGGGAAGCAGTGCAGTATCAACACTGTATATGGTGGGGATGGTGCGCTGCTGACCTCGACTCGGGACGTTGTGGGTCGGTGGGGGGAGTTCTTCGAAGACCTACTCAATCCCATTAACATGCCTTCCAATGAGGAAGCAGAGCCTGGGGACTCAGAGGTGGGCTCCCCCATCTCTGGGACTGAGGTCACCGAGGTGGTCAAAAAACTCCTTGGTGGCAGGGCCCCGGGGGTGGATGAGATACGCCCAGAGTTCCTCAAGGCTCTGGATGTTGTAGGACTGTCTTGGTTGACACGCCTCTGCAACATCGCATGGACATCAGGGACAGTGCCTCTGGATTGGCAGACCGGGGTGGTGGTCCCCCTCTTTAAGAAAGGGGATCGGAGAGTGTGTTCCAACTACAGAGGGATCACACTCCTCAGCCTCCCTGGAAAAGTCTATTCAGGGGTCCTGGAGATGAGGGTCCATCGGATAGTCGAGCCTCGGATTCAGGAGGAACAGTGTGGTTTTCGTCCTGGTCGCGGAACAGTGGACCAGCTCTCTACCCTTAGCAGGGTCCTGGAGGGTGCATGGGAGTTTGCCCAACCAGTCTACATGTGTTTTGTGGACTTAGAAAAGGCATTCGACCGTGTCCCTCGGGGAATCCTGTGGGGGGTACTCCGAGAGTATGGGGTACCGGCCCCCTTGATAAGGACTGTTCGGTCCCTGTACGATCGTTGCCAGAGTTTGGTCCGCATTGCCGGCAGTAAGTCGAACCCGTTTCCAGTGAGAATTGGACTCCGCCAGGGCTGCCCTTTGTCACCGATTCTGTTCATAACTTTTATGGACAGAATTTCTAGGCGCAGCCAGGGCGTTGAGGGGTCCGATTTGGTGGGCTCAGGATTGGGTCACTGCTTTTTGCAGATGATGTTGTCCTGTTTGCTTCATCAGGCCGTGATCTTCAGCTCTCTCTGGATCGGTTCACAGCTGAATGTGAAGCGGCTGGGATGAGAATCAGCATCTCCAAATCCGAGACCATGGTCCTCAGCCGGAAAAGGGTGGACTGCCCTCTCAGGTTTGGTAGCGAGATCCTGCCCCAAGTGGAGGAGTTCAAGTATCTCGGGGTCATGTTCACGAGTGAGGGAAGAATGGAGAGTGAGATAGACAGGCGGATCGGTGTGGCATCCGCAGTGATGCGGGCGCTGCATCGGTCTGTCGTGGTGAAAAAGGAGCTGAGCCGCAAGGCGAAGCTCTCAATTTACCAGTCGATCTATGTTCCTACCCTCACCTATGGTCATGAGCTATGGGTAGTGACCGAAAGAACGAGATCGCGAATACAAGCGGCTGAAATGAGTTTCCTCCGCAGGGTGTCTGGGCTTTCCCTTAAAGATAGGGTGAGAAGCTCAGTCATCCGGGAGGAGCTCAGAGTAGAGCCGCTGCTCCTCCGCATCGAGAGGAGTCAGATGAGGTGGCTCGGGCATCTGATCAGGATGCCTCCTGGACGCCTCCCTGGTGAGGTGTTCCAGGCATGTCTAACCGGGAGGAGGCCCCGGGGAAGACCCAGGACACGTTGGAGGGACTATGTCTCTCGACTGGCCTGGGAATGCCTTGGGATTCTCCCGGAAGAGCTAGAAGAAGTGGCCGGGGAGAGGGAAGCCTGGGCATCTCTGCTCAAGCTGCTGCCCCCGCGACCCGACCTCGGATAAGCGGGAGACAATGGATGGATGGATGGATGGATGGATTCCAACAGATTGCACATCACAAACATTAATACTGCAATCTTTTTTTCGTGTCTGCCGTTTCTATAGGAGGGTGACAATGAGTTAAATTCCAATGGATGTTTTTCAAATGTTGACAAGCAATAAGCAAAAGGAATCAATGAAAACCACAGACAACAAAAACAGCAAAAAAAAAAAAAAAACGGTACGAGGAAAGTTCGAAGAAAGAGATTTTTTTACAATGTTTCTGTTTGGGGATCGTTGTCCAAACGTGCACAACTGAACTGCGACCACAGATATAACTACTCTGTGGATGATTCGTTCAAGCATTTCAAGGTCACTTCGTTGTAATGAAAGCATCTGTTGAATGTACTTCGTAGTAACGTGATTTCTATAGACTCGTGTCATATGGAGAAACTGTCGGGACCATAGAAATACTTTGTTGTAATATTCTCTCACCTCGGTCTCTCTCCTCTCTCTGCGCCGCTGCAAAGCCCCGCCCGCCAAGCGCTCTGAAAAATCTGAGTGAGTCGCCATTGCTGGCAGTTCTCTCTCGGCCCGGCAGTCAGACGGCTGCGGACCGGTAGTGGGCCGCTGACCGGGGGTTGGGGACCCCTGGTATAAACTGCTCAGAAGTTTCCCACTGAATTTAGGAACAAAAACTTACAACAGCTAAAGACTTACTCTACACACAGGATATCACTTTCAATTGCAGTAATACTAATAACCAGAATATATTAGCTGGCTTTCCCCTTACTGCCAAGTTACAGGCTAAAGTTCTTGTAATTAAAGTAGGTGCATTTATGGTTTGGTTTCTGTTGACACTGGGTGGAGTGTTGCTTTATCCTGATTTTTTCAAGATCTCTGAAAGGTTTTCTTTGGCACATATGCTTTGTCTTTGTTTGTCCAGGTTCTTATCTCTTTCTCTTCTGGCTTCTAAGACCCTGTTTCCGCAGGCATCACTGCAGTTACAGTCTTTGAGGTTTCACACAGTGTGGTTTTCGCTTGCTAGCAAAAAAAAAATTATATCTGCTGGGCTGTAATATTCAATCAACTCCCTTCTTCAGCTAGATGTACAGTATGAGTTGTTTTACATACGGTCTCTGTTGCTTGTGCACCTTACTATCACCAGTGTGGCACATACATTCAAAAGAAATTGGCAGAAAACAACATATGTGTTTGTTCCAATTCACAACTTTGGTTCAGTTAATTAGGGAATGAAAGTTACACAAAACCAATCTGATGTTGACTAGTAAACGCTATTTCTCAAAAACTCTCTGTACAATCAAGGAGAATTGTGCTATAACACCACATAGTAGTGATAGTGATTGTGGAAAAATTAACTTTCCAAACTTTCAAAACATCGTGTTGTAGTGCCATCTGGTGGTCAACATTTTGTTCAATTAATAACACTGGTCTACAAAAAAATATTTTTTGTTTGCTTCTGGGAACTTCACAGCAGCTCGTTATTAAGTTTTTACACTGATTTCATATGTGAAATCGGAATTAAGCTAGCATGTCATGTTTTTGAAATACACATCATTGATGTTTTGACACTTTTGAATATCAATATAATATATCAACACGATATCTGGAGTTTGGACTGTGTCCCACCAAAATTGTTATGACGTGTTTATTCTGAAAACAAACCAGAAGACGATACCAGAGACACGTTAAATCATATTTATGTCAATTTACCTCAATATAAAAGTGAGGTCAGCCTGCCCAAAAATGTTGGGAGGCACTCGCTTTTGCGCTTGTACTGTACGTTCGTCTCTCTTTGCAAGAACCAACAGTAGTCACCCATCATGCTCAGAGTGAATTTTCCCCGATATCAGTTTTCCATCACCTTTATATCTTGATGAAATCTTTCCCCATGCTCATCTCTGACATCGCTTAGATTTTGTGGAAAAAAGTCAAGATGAGAATGTAAAAAAATGCATCTTCAGTGACATTCTTGCTCCCGTAAGCTAATATACTTTCAGCATATTCTCCACAAGCTCAGTATAATTCTCTGCTCTGTGCTTGTCAAGAAAATTCTGGACAACCTGCACGAATGAGGGTGCTGATTCAGTTGGCTTCAGTTTCTTTTTGAACTCATCGTCAAGTATCAGTTCACAGATTTCAAGGCCAACAAAAACACCTTCCTTAATTTTGGCTTCACTTTTCTTAAAACCAGACTTATTTCTTAAATGCTGAAATGCATTGCCTTTACTGTCCAGTCACTCTAGTTGTCCAAGACCTGGAACATCATAACTAAAAAACGGGATGTGCTGGACAAAAACGGTTTTCTGATTTGGAGTCAGCAAGTGAAATTTGTTAAAGAACAGGTGAAAGAATCCCAGTAACAAAATGCTTGTTGACCAGTGTAATCTATCCGGCACACAGTCAAAATCTTTTAAATTAACTCTTCAGGTGAAACTACAGGAAGAATAAGGTATTCCTTGTGATAGATAGATAGATAGATAGATAGATAGATAGATAGATAGATAGATAGATAGATAGATAGATACTTTATTAATCCCCAAGGGGAAAATTCACATACTCCAGCAGCAGCATACTGATGGACAGTTTTGTGATAAAACAAATGCAAAGAACTGAAAACTATTTCTTTTTCAATATTCAATAATATTATTTGTTGACATCATTTCAGGCAGCATGGTGGCGCAGTGGGTAGCACTGCTGCCTCACAGTTAGGAGACCTGGGTTTGCTTCCCGGGTCCTCCCTGCGTGGAGTTTGCATGTTCTCCCCCTGTCTGCGTGGGTTTCCTCCCACAGTCCAAAGACATGCAGGTTAGGTGCATTGGCGATCCTGATATTGTCCCTAGTGTGTGTGTGCCCTGCAGTGGGCTGGCGCCCTGCCTGGGTTTTTTTTCCTCCCTTGCACCCTGTGTTGGCTGGGATTGGCTCCAGCAGACCCCCGTGACCCTGCAGTTAGGATATAGCAGTTTGGATAATGGATGGATGGACATCATTTCTATTAGGTTGGCAATTTATTTGCTTGAAATGAACTTTATGTGGCGAACTTCTTGGAACACATCTATTTCATATACAGTACCTCATAAATTTTTTTTCTTTTGCATATCTACATTCATTGTTTATATGGGTGCATTGTGTTTGTTATTTATTATAAGAGCACTAAGCTTGTTTACCTTTATATTGTCTATTTAATGTGTATTTGTGTATGTATATATGTGCATCCAGTGAATACTCAATCTGAAGGCACTGGCCGACTGTTTCATACTACCCACTGTTTAATGGTGCTGTATTGGTACTAAGAGATGCCAAGGCTGCTGCCACTGCTTCACAAGTGTTGTAACATTACAAAGGTGCTCTTTAATGTAATTTCAACTTGGGTAAAGTTTAGTCTGAGGCTGCCCATCTACTCCTGAATGTGTGACAACCTTTATGCATATTAAAAGTGAGGTGTACCAAATGAAGTGATAGCAGGCAGCACCTTGGGAACAGATATTTCATTTTGTGATTTTAGTTTATGAATACTAGGGGGCTTCACCTCCTGCTTACTTCACTTGCCCACCCCGGGGTTTGGTTTACCGGATATATTTAAAGACATTGTTATTTTCATGGGAATTGTTACATATGCATTATTTTCACTTTTACTTCAAAACACTTTGTAAAAACAATATTTGTCCTTTATTTGCTGCCCCGGCCATGGTTAAATCTCATTCTTGTGGGACGTATAGCGCTGCTCGTGTTGTGAAGGGGGGGGGGGGGTTGAACGCCCGCTAAGGAGATGTGGTCAGATCACCTGCTGTCTTGCTGCTGCTGGCGAGCTGAGTATTCTGCTTGTCACACTGCGCGTCGACCATTTAAAAGCTTGTACAGCAGCTGTCCTTTTGCCACTTTGCATCTCTGCAGCTGGCATTGTGAGGGGGGGGGGGGCTCAATGTATGCTAAGGAGATGCAGTCGGATCATCTGCTGGCTTGCTGCAGATGATTGTCACTTGTCGTTGTTTTAAGACCTGGGAGCACATGAAGTCTGCCAAAAGCATTCCAACAACTGCTAGGTTAGATGTCCGTGAACTAGTTTTACATTGTTTGTAAGTAGGGTTCAAAGGTCACCTTCGAATGGGGTTTGCTTCCTAAGGTTATAATGTCAAGTCTTGCGTGTCGTCAAGTGTCTCTCTGAGATAATCAGTTCTCAGTCACTTCTCTCAAACCCCCTGGAGGCGCGCTACGCTCCTGCCACTTCGCATCTCTCCTGCTTGCGCTGTGAAGGGGGGGAGCTGAATGCATGCTAAGGTGATGCAGACAGATTAGCTGCTGGGTTTGCGCTTTGCTGCCGAGGTGCATGTTCTGTTTGTCGCGCTATGCGTAGATCATTTAAAAGCCTGTATAGCAGCTGTCCTTCTGTCTCATTGCCTTGTCTCACATGATGTTAAAGTGTCTCTCGTGGGACGTCAAATTGTCTTCCGAGAAGGTCACGTCTCGTCTCCCTGTCAAGATATTTTTTATAATAGAGAGATTGGCTTCAAAATATTCTTTTTCTCAGATCATTCTGAGCTTCATTATTTCCTATGGTGAATCCCAGCAAAACATCTGGGGCCTCATGTATAAACGGTGCGTACGCACAGAAATCTTGCGTACGAACATTTCGACGCTCAAATCGCGATGTATAAAACCTAAACTTGGTGTAAAGCCACGCACATTTCCACGGTACCTCATACCCTGATGTACGCAATTTCTCCGTTCAGTTTTGCAGACTGGCGGCACCCAGCGTCAAAGCAGTGCTACTGTTCCTGTGTAGTTACCCTTTCTTTCTTAGACCCATATTCCTGACGTGGCTTTATAAATACACTGAAATTAACTGCATATTGTTTATTAGTGTAATGCATCTGATTGTAATTAACCTGTAGCAATATAATGGTCCAGGGAATAGCCATAGTATTCCAAATACTATAACAGCTTTAGCATTGTTACTCTCACTGCATCTTCTTCTTCTGTCAGCTGCTCCCATTAGGGGTTGCCACAGCGGATCATCTTTTTCCATATTACTCTCACTGCACCACTCGGAGTATTTATATCACTGTATCTGAGTGGGGAATCACAGCAGCAGCTGATCGGAAAGAGAATTATCGGTATACAGTATCAAGCACGCTGCCTCAGCCACGGCAAAACGGTTCAAAGCCTTTCCTGTACGGAACTCGCGGTTCAGAAACAGTTTCATCCCAAGAACTATAAACGCACTCAATCAAGTGCTCCTTGTAGAACTGTTTGTACTTATAAGTACAATTACCTCACTGTAAACTTGCACTACAGTTATAAAATTGCACAACCTGCACCACTTTATAAAGCGCGTATGATGACGATATCATTTTTAAGATGAAATGTTGCAAAATATGTTGATTATAGTATACAGATAAAACTTTAACTTCATTTAAATAATTTGTATCATTAATAATTAAACATGTGAGGACACGGTGCTGCAGCGCTAGCTAGTTCACGGATTGCTCCTGCCTTGCGCTGTATTCTTGCTGGTGCTGACGCAACACTGGAAGGATAGACGGATAGAGTAATTAAACATACAAAGATATTTCAATGCTCCTTAAACGTTTTGAAGAATCGGCGTTCTAAGCTTACAGATGGCTTAACGTCTATTACAGAGCTGATTGTGTGGCGATTGGGTATTTGGAGAAAGAAAAGTAAGGACAGGCATTGGAGGTTAGTACGTTTGAAAGAGACAGTATTTATGTAATAAATTATTTCATCGAAGGTCGCACATGGTGCAGGAAGCCTCTTGCGTGAGATATGAACAATCACTGCGCCACCATGTTACCATCTATCTATATATAATTCACTAAGCCACCGACAAGTAGCCACCCATGGAAAGCACGCACCGACAAGTAGCCACCCATGGAAAGCATGCAAGACAGCCACACCCACCATATATAATTCACTAAGCCGCCGATAAGTAGCCACCCATGGAAAGCACACAAGACAGCCACGCCCACCAACTCTAAGACCATTGGATACGACGACAACTCGCAGAGCCACGCCCACCAACTCAGACGCAGCAACTCACAACACCGGGCATCATTCACGTTCATCTCTGCTAGACTCCACATGCACCTCTGAGCCACGTTGACTTTTCATTAGTCAACCTCAGTGGAACCTTGGTTCACACAGAGGCAGCACGAGAGAGAGCCGCGCACACACACAGGCAGCGCCAGAGAGAGACAGAGGCACACACACAGGCAGCGCGAGAGAGAGAGCCGCGCACACACACAGGCAACACCAGAGAGAGACAGAGGCACACAGGCAGCCCGAGAGAGAGAGCCGCGCACACACACAGGCAGCGCCAGAGACAGACAGACGCACACACACAGGCAGCGCGAGAGAGAGCCGCGCACACACACAGGCAGCGCCAGAGAGAGACAGAGGCACACACACAGGCAGCGCGAGAGAGAGCCGCGCACACACACAGGCAGCGCCTGAGAGAGACAGAGGCACACACACAGGCAGCGCCAGAGAGAGAGCCGCGCACACACATAGGCAGCGCCAGAGAGAGACAGACGCACACACACAGGCAGCCTGAGAGAGAGAGAGCCGCGCACACACACAGGCAGCGCGAGAGAGAGGGGGCTGGACTCATAAGGTAGGAAGGCAGTTAAAGAATGCACTGGGCTTGATTTTGTTTTCACTTCTGTTTACAGCGATCGGTTTGTAGTGTGCATTGTTGCAATGTTACTTTTCTTGGTGGTTTATTAAATTACGGATTTTTTCAAATGTTCATTTTATTCCCTGTGCTTAAAACTCATTAAAAAAAAGTGTTTTTAGCCAGCGGTTGGTAGTGCTATAGCGCAAACTATTGCAGTGTTAGTTTTCTCTGTTTCAAGGTTTTCTCAGTGTTATTCAATGTTTTTACATTTAGTTTACTATTACGCTGTGCATTCTATGGTTTAATTAACTATATTTGTGCTTAAAAACTTAAAATATATATTTACATACAGTTCGTACAGTCTGGAACTGATTAATTGTATTTACATACAATCCTATGGGAGAAATTGCTTCGGTTCATGACCAAATCGGTTTACGACCAGAGTTTTGGAATGAATTATGGTCGTGAACCAAGGTTCCACTGTATTCTTTTCGGTTATGACGCACGACCGTGTCCACCATCGCAAACTGTTTTACACGCCATGGTCTTAGAGTTGGTGGGTGGGTCTCCGTGAGTTTCTCTTGCGAGCGGGCACATGACCAGGTGGTGTGTATGCTTCGAGAACGAGGGTGGACGCGGCAGGACTATCTAAGAAGAGGCATGTTTGTCACGGATGTGAATCGCTGTATGCGGCGTGTAAAACAGTTTGTTTGTCGCGGATGTGAATCGCTGTATGCAGCGTGTAAAACAGTTTCCAAGGGGTATCCCATGGTCTTAGAGTTGGTAGGCGGGTCTCTGTCAGTTGCTCTAGCGACCGGGCACATGACCAGGCAGTGTGTATGCTTCGAGTGCGAGGGTGGACGCGACAGGACCATCTAAGAAAAATCATGTCGGAGATGTGAATCACTGTATGCAGAGTGTAAAACAGTTTGTTTGTCGCAGATGTGAATCGCTGTATGCGGCGTGTAGAACAGTTTGCAAGGGGTATCCCATGGTCTTACAGTTGGTGGGCGGGTCTCTGTTAGTTGCTCTTGCGAGCGGGCACATGACCAGGCAGTGTGTATGCTTCGAGAGCAAGGGTGGACGCGCCAGCACCATCTAAGAAGAATCATATTTGTCGCGGATGTGAATCGCTGTATGCAGCGTGTAAAACAATTTGTTTGTCGCGGATGTGAATCGCTGTATGCAGCATGTAAAACAGTTTGCGAGGGGTATTCCATGGTCTTAGCAGTGTCTATACTTAGATGTGAATCGCTGTATGCAGCGTGTAAAACGCTGTATTGTATGTTGCCCTCTCCAGAGTTACATCTTTTCATTCACCTACAATCGTATCCTCAAAACCAACCCCATTTGGACAACTGTGTCTTTCAGGAAGTGTTCACCCATCAATACATAATTATGCGGTGTATGCTATGCCATGGGTTGGCTAGTGTTTAATAACATGCTTTCATCCCTATCATCATGAAAAAGATATCACGTACATCTCAGTATTTTAATTATTCAGAGAGCTGTAATATCACGAATGTAATGGATTGTGTGTCCTGTTGGAGAAAGAGAAAGAATGGAAGCACGTAGTGATTCACACAGATAGAGCACATAGACGATCAAACACAGAACAAAGCATTTAACCTGCTACTTTAGTTACGATGGGATTTGAGAAACTAGTAAAATAAACTATTTTAAGATGAAGTTTATGATGTTCTACTTTAATGACAAAATAAACTACGTGATTAAAGTGGAAATTTCAAGATTAAAGTTGACATTTCGTGCTTTTTTCCCATTGTGTGCCTATTTTTTTTCTCTGTACCCTAATAAGCTTTTATATGACACTCAAACGGTGGGCTACGAGTCGCCTTTTCACGGCGACTTTGATATGTGACAACTTCTTTTTTATTTCGGGCACTGCGCGACTTTGTGAACTTGAGCTTTTGAGTTTCTCCGACACTATGTCACTCGATCAACTTCCTTTTGTTGATTATACCACTGTTTAAACCAACAAATAGTATGTTTTTCCTTTGCCTCCACTTGGTATTCGCTGAAATTCTTATATTTTCCCCGTGCTTTTCCCATTGTCTTTTCACAGAAGGCTCAGCTTAAGGGCTATTTATATTGATTTGCATATTCAAAGAGGCGTAATTCTGGGAGGAATTGGGGCAGAACAGAAGGCGCGTGCACGTGCATTACTTTTCACGCTGATCAGGATTTATGTAGCGGAAGAACGTGGAAGTTTGCGTACACACAGATTCCTGCATCTGGATTTTTCTGTGCGTACGCACATTCCCGCTTTTGTGCTTACGCCATGTTATAGTGTGAGTTCTACGCACGGCGTTATACATGAGGCCCCTGAAATTTTTCGAAGCAATGTGATGTAATAAAGACCTGCTCCATGTTGTCATGTGACTGTTACTCTGCTACAGACTCCAGAGCAATGTTTCAAAATGCAATGCTTCATATATCTCAAAGCAGTTTCAAATTAGAGTTTCTAGCCTGACATCACTACAAGAGATGCCTATAATGGAGAAGGGTCAAGCTACAGAGCTCTTTTTATGTGTGCAGTATGGAACATAAGAACATATGAAATTTGACAAACGAGAGAAGGCCATTAGTCCATTAAGCATATTTGTTTAGCTAATAGCTAAGCTGTCTTAATATCTCATCCAGATACAGAGTGGCTATTGGAAACACCCAAGTATGTATCTTTGCAGCCTCCATCCTAGAATTCCAAGTAGGTAGAGTTTACACCAGTGGATGTCTAGCTGCAGGCTTCCAGAGCTACGCCCAATTACACTATGGTTAAGATTAGAGTTGCCAATTATTTTCAAGTAATTTAACTACACCTATTTGGATCTCTGGGGTATAGTATCCACGGGATATTTACTGTTGGGCTGGTGATGTTTCTGGGCTGGCTGAGCTGTTGTGCACAGCCTTTCAAATTATCATAAAAAATGCATGCACATTTAATAGATCCATAAAAGACTGCAGGAGGCAGTAATGAAAGGACAGCAGGCAATGGGCACATGCAACATTGTGATGCTATAGTGTGATACTCAGATGTAGAGTAGGTCTGGAGGTATTTTCCAGTATTACAGAAATTTATATGACCAGTGTGATATACTGTAGCGTCAGTGACGAGCGCCACAATGGATGTATTCTTTGCTGTTTACATGGCTCTTTGAGGTGTCTGGCTATCCTTAAAAGGGCTGATTGTCTTTTGTTGCACTAGTTTGAAATGCATGTGACTTTGCAGACTTGTCATTAATTTTATAGCTGCACCTGCTATTGGTGATGTAATGTCAACTCATACTTGGGTGACTCATCCCTAGCCGACATAACTTGTCAGTGCTGTTACAATATTATTATGACTGCAGGATATGAAATTATCTGTGAAAGAATAAGCAATAATATATTATAGATATACAGGCATCATGTATTATGTATTACAAAGTTATAATTAGCAAAGGTACATAATAGTACACACTACCAAATAATGTCTTTGTTATTAAAGATGCAGCTGGCCCTGTGGGAATGGAGGACTTTAAATCAACTGCAGGGTATATGCCAGAGATCAGAGAGAGTTGAACTTCTGGGTATATGAAAGAAGCAGCTGAGGCAGATGAAGCAAGAGATACCCAGGCAGATGAAAGGAATGTAGAGAAGGCTTCTACACACTGACTACTTTACTTGACCCCAGTGTAAAGATCTTGATCTGTTTTTCTGTTATCACCTCCAAAAATCATTAAGACAAATTGTGCTATGGATGTGGAAAAAGTGTTTGGAAAGTGTTGCCTTAACTAATGAGGGTATAACTGAAGCTATCAATACTCTAAAAGAAAGTGAATGCTCTTGGATCATGTCAATTTGCTGCTCCTATGTAAATATGACACCTGCTTGCACCAACATCCACATGAGTGCATTAAAAAGAGCAAGAGACAGCATATTTAGGAGTTGTATGTCACTTCTTTAATCTTTCACTTGTTATTGATAACTCATTTGTTTTCCCCTCACCTCAGGTCAAGAGTCTGGGTGTCATCCTTGATAGTACTCTGTTTTTTCAATCTCACATTAATAACATCTCTCGGTCTGCTTACTTCCATCTACGTAATATTAATCGCATCCGCCCCTCCCTCACTCCCCATACCACTGCCATCCTTGTTCACAGTCTTGTTACTTCTCGTCTGGAGTATAGCAATTCGCTCATCTTTGGTCTATCTAATAAATCTCTCCTTAAGCTTCAGCTGGTCCAGAATTCTACTGCTCGCATTATTTCTCGAACCCCGTCTATTCACCATATTACTCCGGTCTTGCAACAGCTTCATTGGCTCCCGATTACGTTTTGATTTAATTTTAAAATTCTGCTGTTAACATTTAAGGCCATTTATAATCTCGCCCCTTCATATCTGTCTGACCTTCTTCATGTTGCCAATCCCTCACATAACCTTAGATCCTGCTCCTCCATCCACCTGACCATCCCTCTCACTCATCTAACCACCATTGGGTGCAGAGCATTCAGCCGTTCTGCTCCCAAGCTCTGGAACTCATTACCTGCTGAGCTTAGAAATATTGAATCATTTTCAACTTTCAAATGTAAACTTAAAATTCATCACAGATACTGCTTTGGAACTAAGGACTGGAATATCCTGCACGGATCGTATAGTGAGAACATTGAGGAGGTTGTTGACTGCACTACTGACTACATCAACTTCTGTATGGACATTGTAGTTTCAGTAAGAATAGTACTCTGCTATGCTAACAACAAGGCATGGATTACAAGTGACATTAAGGGCCTTTTGAATCAGAAGAAAAGGGCTTTTAAAGGCGGTGATCAGCATGAGCTCAAGCGCGTGCAGAAGGAACTCCGAGTCCAGCTCAGGGCGGCGAAGGAGCAGTACAGGAGAAAGCTGGAGCAGAAGTTGCAGAATAATAGCATGAAGGAAGTGTGGGATGGGATAAAGATCATCAGTGGCAGCAGCTCAAAACGGGGTGCCACCATTGAGAGAGACGTGGAGAGAGCAAACCAGATGAACAACTTCTTTAACGGGTTTGGCCACCATATCCCACTCTCACCTCAGAGTACTGCACCCTCCACCCATCCTTCTGCTGATACCAGCATAGGAGAGAGAGTTTCCCCCCACCCACAATTACAGCAGCCCAGGTAAGCAGAGAGTTGAGGAGACTTCGTGCCAGCAAAGCAGTGGGTCCAGATGGAGTATCACCACGACTGCTGAAGACCTGTGCGTTGGAGCTGGGGAGTCCTCTACAGCACATCTTCAACCTGAGCCTGGAAAAGGGGAGAGTCCCGAGGCTTTGGAAAACATTTTGCATCACCCCAGTCCCAAAGGTATCACGACCTAGTGAGCTGAATGACTTCTGGCCTGTCACTCTGACGTCACATGTGATGAAGACCATGGAGCGGCTGCTGCTTCACCACCTGAGGCCACAGGTCCGCCATGCCCTCGACCCTCTGCAGTTTGCATACCAGGAGAAGGTGGGAGAGGAGGATGCCATCATCTACAGTATATGCTACATTGATCCCTCTCCCACTTGGACAGAGGCAGTGGTGCTGTAAGAATTATGTTTCTGGACGTCTCTAGCGCCTTCAGCACCATCCAACCTCTGCTCCTTAGGGACAAGCTGACAGAGATGGGAGTAGATTCATACCTGGTGGCATGGATTGTGGACTATATTACAGACAGACCTCAGTATGTGCATCTCAGGAACTGCAGGTCTGACATTGTGGTCAGCAACACAGGAGCGCTGCAGGGGACTGTGCTTTCTCCGGTCCTGTTCAGCCTATATACATCGGACTTCCAATACAACTCGGAGTCCTGCCACGTGCAAAAGTTCGCTAACGACACTGCTATCATGGGCTGCATCAGAAGTGGGCAGGAGGAGGAGTATAGGAACCTAATCAAGGACTTTGTTAAATGGTGCGATTCAAACCACCTACACCTGAACACCAGCAAAACCAAGGAGCTGGAGGTGGATTTTAGGAGACCCAGGCACCTCCTGGACCCCGTGATCATCAGAGGTGACTGTGTGCAGAAGGTGCAGACCTATAAATACCTGGGAGTGCAGCTGGATGATAAATTGGACTGGACTGCCAATACTGATGCTCTGTGCAAGAGAGGACAGAGCTGACTATACTTCCTTAGAAAGCTGGTGTCTTTCAACATCTGCAATAAGATGCTGCCGATGTTGTATCAGACGGTTGTGGCGAGCGCCCTCTTCTACGCGGTGGTATGCTGGGGAGGCAGCATAAAGAAGAGGGACGCCTCACGCCTGGACAAACTGGTGAGGAAGGCAGGCTCTATTTTAGGCACGAAGCTGAACAGTTTGCCACCCGTGGCAGAGCGATGGGTGCTGAGCAGGCTCCTGTCAATCATGAAGAATCCACTGCATCCACTGAAGAGTATTATCTCCAGACAGAGGAGCAGCTTCAGCGATAGACTGAGGAGATTGTTCCTCCCCCACACTATGCGACTCTTCAATTCCACCTGGGGGGGTAAACGTTAACATTATACAAAGTCATTGTCTGTTATACCTGCATTTTTATCAGTCTTTAATTTAATTTTTTTTTTTTATCAATGTGCTGCTGCAGGAGTATGTGAATTTCCCCTTGGGATTAATAAAGTATCTATCTATCTATCTATCTATCTATCTATCTATCTATCTATCTATCTATCTATCTATCTATCTATCTATCTATCTATCTATCTATCTATCTATCTATCTAAAGCCATCTGTTTAAAATGGCTTTTTCTTTGTAATTGCAGTGGCTTTGTTTGGTTTTAACTTTGATATTTTCTGTATTTTCTGATGTTTTAAGTTTTGTTTTATAATGTGCTTCTTTTTTATTTATTGTTTATTCGGTGTCCTTGAGTGCTTAGAAAGGCGCCTTGTATAAAAAATGTATTATTATTATTCTTTTGTTGAAAGTTACCACAGCTGCCTAGTAATAATGCCCTCTCCCATACCCCTCCATAGTGGGGATGGTATCATGTCACGCCAAGGCTATAAGATCCAATTCTGCTCCTGTCCAGGTACTTCTGAAAGACTGACAAAGCTGCTGCTTGCTCTGCTTTGTAGTGTGTTACAGATGCCCATAACTCTTTCAGTAAAGAAGTGCTTCTTGGCTTAAGTCCTAAATGCACTCCCCCTTAATTTCCAGGGATGTCCTTAAGTACATGTTTTGTTTAGTTGAAAGAATTATTCTGGATCACTTTTATCAATGCTTTTGAGGATTTTGAAAACCTGGATTAGTTACCCATGCATTCTCCTCTTTTCGAAACTAAACAGGTTTAATTCTCTGAGTCTGTGAGAGTGTGACATGCCCTCAAGTCCTAAGATATACTTGGTTGCTCCCCTCCCTCTGCACAGGTTCAAATGTTGCTATACCTTTCTTGTAGTGTGGTGATTTTGACTGCACACAATACTGCAGATGTGGTTTTACAAGTGCATTTTATTGGCTTGTCAACAGAGCATAGCAGAGCAGCAACTGAGCCGAGGTTCAACAGTTACAGTATATTACGAGCTCTGCATATCGCTGTCCTGTATGTGAGTGTGGTACAAAAGTGATAGTTACTAGTAGTATAATTTCTTACACAACAATATTCATTGTTCAAAAGAAACCATATAAAACCAAACTTATAGCCAAAAAGCATGGAAGTGATCTGGCACAACATGGGAAATGTTTTTGTGGTCAGATAATCCCAAGAGAGAGCTTTTTTTTTCTGTCAAAGTTCAAAGACATATGTATGACACAAATGTAATCCTGCCCACACCTCAAAAAACTCCACACCTCCATTTAGGTATGGTGCTGGTATTACTGGATTGTATACAGCTTGCCATCAGCAAAAATGGTGCATCTTCCCTGACTTAAACCCAATTGAGCATCTCTGGAGAGACCTAAAAATGTCTGTCCACCAACGTTTACCGTCCAACCTGACAGAACTGGAGAGGATCTGCAAGGAGGAATGGCAGAGGATCCCCAAATCCAGGTGTGAAAAACTTGTTGCATCTTTCCCAAGAAGACTCATGGCTGTCTTAGTAAAACAGAAGAAAATAGATGGTGGAAAATGCAAGCAAATACTGCAAGTAGAGTATAATCTGTTTGGTTTCAGCAGGGCAATGATCTCAGACACAAAGCCAAGGGAACCTTGAAGTGGCTCAAGCAGAAATGATGAATGTATTACAAGGGCCAAGGCAATCCAAGTGAGAATCGGTGGCTCTGTTTGAACAATGTTATGCACAAGCATCTTCTGAGTAACCTAAACAGCATGGAGCATATCTGCCTGAATTAAAGCTGCAAGAGGTGGCTGTATGAAATATTAAAATATAGGTGTTGATTATATAAGTTTTATAATAATACTTATACTTCCTATTTTTAGCATAAAACAATGGCACATTAAAAACAATTCTGAGCTTCAGTCCTTTGAAATAAAAATATCACAATGAATTTTCAGTGAAGAATGTTATTCAGTAAAATAAGAGAATTGGCCCAGGTACTGAAAACATTTGCAAGGCACTATATGTTGCCTTCAATCACAAGACCGGCATTCTGAGTTGCTTTCCAGATCCTATATATGGATTTTGATTTGTTCTCCACAACAAAGAAGGTGAATTTTTTTTCCTCTTCTCCTTTTTCCAAATGTTGGCATGTTTGGATCATATTCATTAATCCATTACTGCCATCTACTGGACGGAGGCTTCCTTATCAATTACCTATCCAACTTGTAAATTTCTAGAAGGTATTATATATTTCCAAATTTTACAGATATTTAAAAAATACTTTAAATATACTTCTATTTCTTTTAAATTGCAAAATCAGTGATCTTTTTGCAGAAAATTTCCTATTAACTTTTTCCTTGCCCTAGCATATTTATGACACTAAACCAAGTAATGCTCTAATGCTTCCTCAATCCCACATTGTTCGTACTTCCCTGTTTTATATCTGCCTATGTAATAATAATAATAACTTAGACCAACACATCCAAACTTTATTCTATTATATATATCTTTCCTTCTTCTTTGAGGACTCCACTTATTCAAGTCTCTTATTATATGAACCAGATGTCTTTCTTTTCCACTACTTTCCCAGCTGTATTGCCAATCTGTATAAATTCTCTTTTTAATTATACGGTTAAATTCACGTTTCCCAAAAGGAATTATAATAAAGTCAGGTTGTGTTTTATCCAAAGCTTTCTTAACCAGCTTATCTACAATTTCATTACCATACACTCCTTTATGTGCAGGAATCAATACCAACCAATTATGTCATTTAAATACAAGCCAGTCACTGTATGATTAACTTCTAATAAAAGATCACGACTCACTGCTGTTACATGACTTCCCTGATTCTAGACCTTTAACGATGATACTGTAATGAGTCTGGCAATACGAAGACTCTCTTAGGCTTTACATAATTTGCCCATTCTAAAGCCAGAATAATAGCCATCATTTCTGCTGAAAAAATTGATAAATTCGTGAGCTATTCTAATAGCCTTTTTAAATTCATGTTTTTAACATAAAAATCAGTAGTTATTCTATTATTTATTTTTTTTCTTTGTTTTTTTTTTCAGTCGGGCAATTAGTTAGCCTCCTACATTGGCTGAGGACCCTTATAAGTTTCCGTTCATCGACCTACTCGCTCTTTTTCACAACGAGGAGAGTCGAGTGTGAAAGACAAAATGTCTAGTAATCGTAGAGTTTTTAAGGTAAACCTGTCTGGCTTCAGTTCTTTTTATTTTTCTAGTTTTTTTTTCTTTTTCTATGTACATATAGCTCCTTCAAATTATTTCTGTCCATAGTAAAGTGATTTGCGCACTTTATTTTGTTTTAGTATCTGCTTCGTGTTTTACAGGACTTTGAACAGTTGGTGAATGGGGGGCTAGGGGTTGGGGGTTGTTTTAGATTGGTATACATTTTAAAATGGGGAGTTCCTTTAATTATACACGAGTCTCCTATTACCAAAATCTAATCAAACTTGCAGTTTTAAATATTCACAGTACAGCCACGTGGCGAATTCTCCGCTGTTTTTAATAAATGTATGTTGTTTAAGGGTTTTTCACCATTTTAGACGTTCATTAAAACTGAGGTTTTATTTGTTTTCGTTGAAAATCCATCGTGAACTATAAATCTATGAAGCTAATTGGGTAAGGGAAAAGTGTCTTCAACGGCTTTCAGTGTAAAGCTACTTCTGAGAAATCAGGGTTGAAAACACGTTATCTAAAATGTTTTATTGTGGCTCATATAATAAAGCGATATTTACCCATGTTACTTCTACCCAATAATGTACCTATGAATGCTCAAGTGAATCGTGTAGGCCACAGTGCCTCGTGTCTGTGGGAGGCAAAATGGAGCTTGGCAGTACCTACTGTATATTGCTTTTCGTTTTTAAAAAAACTTGTCTTTATGCTTAGAACAGATTTTCGGTAATACACATAACCGTGCAGTATGCAGATTGATGTAAATTTTTTATTTCTGTTTTGAATTTATAATTTAACTTAAATTTTAAATCTGATCTATAATCTTGTTTTAAGGCATGCCAATCCTAGCCATTTTAAATTGTATATTTGGCGGTTACACTTTTTTTCTTTTTTTTTTTCTCACCACCCCTCTCAATTCGAAGAGGAGCACAAGCCTTTACAATGACTTTAATACCTGTGCGACCCTTATTAAAATTTGAAACCGTCTGCTTTTTACAGTTAAATTTATAGGCCAGGAGTCTAAGCTGTGTGGAAACTGCAGTTACTTCCCTGTCCTTGAAGTAATTGTTTTTGAATCTCAAATCCATTCTTGTCCAACTAGTGTATACAATCCCTTTTTTTTTTTTTTTAAAATTGCTGGAGCATTAATGATGAGATAAGCAGACTAGAGTCTCTGATTGAATGTGATGCTCTTTCACAGTGCACTGAATATGCTTCAGCATCTTGTGTGTTCTGTATCATCATTAGCTCTATATGATGATTCTAAAGCATGTTCTTTTCTTACAGGATGGATCCTGGTGGTTTGGAAGAAAAAAAAAACCCTCCATTTCAGCATCAGTATGGTATGTGTCAGCCATTCCTTCATTATCCCATATTAGTATAATAATGTAGTACAAGTCCATTTGTACAGAGCATTATAGGTTACATAAGGAGACCAAGGTCATTCCTTCATTAAACTTTTTTCACATTAGAGTTCATGTAGAGAAGAAAACGTGTATAGGGTCATTATTTGAAAACCTTTATTGCTGAATCGTTGGCTCTCACTTTGCAAATGTCTTTGTGAGAAAGTCTGCTGTTTTGCTTTTTGGTCTTAACAAAAATCAATAATTAGCTAAAACATTGTTTATGGGAATACAGCTTGTTTGTTATATCCTCCCAAAACGGATATTCATAAAAGTACAATTTTAGATTGAGTTTTTTTTATGAATAAGGTTTGAAGTTAGCAATGTATTACCGAATAACTAATTTTGGGTATCAGTACAATTTCTTAGAAAACAATAATAGGAACTACCACTTTTAGGGTTTTCCCACAAATTGTTTCCCCGTCTATCCCATAGCACATAAATAATGCTGGAGTAGGTTTAGGAGATGAGGTTATAGTGTCAATGATGAAATTTTAAGACTAGAGTCTCTGAATATGAAATGAAGCAGATTCACAGTGCACTGATGACACTTTGGTATATTATTATTCTGTGTTCATTTAGAAAACAACTACTTGAATTTATTTTTGCTTTCCATGTTAAACTGTAGGATAATTTTTGAGGAATGGGCCCTGTGACAAACAAGACTTATCACTCCCACAGAGTAAGTACTGCATTTTGAGTAAATTATTGCTTTGTTTCTAATTAAATCATTCAGTCGTTCATATTGATCAAAGGCATTATTTTAGAAGTTTTGAGCCTGAACACGAGAAACTTCCAGTTTTCAACATATAAAATTCACAAAGACTGCGCCACTGAAAATATTTTGTCTTGTTTTGGTGACCACTCTTAATTATGTGACTTAACATTTTCATCTGTAGCATAGGATGTCTCACAGAAGTAGCCTTTTGGATTAAATGAGCTGCACACAGGGCCAGATCAGGAGAATAGATATAAAGAGGATCCATTTGTACTCTAGTTTTGCCGATCAGCCCTTATGATTTGTGCAGTGTGAATGGAGCGATTGTCTTGAACCAGAAGGGGAATGGTTGATAGTTTGTCTCCGTCTATATTACCAGTATCGGCAACATCATAAATTGGATAGATGTTGAGGGCACTGGTGGTTTTGATCTTAAATTGGTTTTGTTGTAAAATTGCAGTTGCATCCAAGTTTCATCCTAAGTTATGGCACTTTTCTTAAATTCCTCCTAATCGAAGTTCTACTAGTTTGTAATTGCAGTCCTTTTTAATTTCAGCAGCCAAATCACTGGGCACATAACATGAACCTTTTTGTGTAACTTTTAACTGAAGAATAGATTCAACTAAACTTTAAATCCTCAGTGTCTGCTTATCTTGCATGTAATTTTCATTTCTCTAGTACTGTTCCCTCTGTGGGTTTGGAAAATTGAGTAACATTTTCTTGTGTCTTTGAACATCAACAAAACCAAGTCATCAGAGTAAGAACCACCAGTTGAAGGGATTCTGTAGTTCATTTCTTGACCTTTACACAAGGAGAGGACTGGTCTGGTACATTTTAACTAGATGGAAATATACAGTGAAAATCGTTTAACACGAAACTGAGGGGACTGAAATATTTTTTCATGTTAAAAGAATTTCGTGTTAAAGGATATTACAAAAAAAAAAAGATGCAGTATATTCAACAAAATTAAGTTTATTAGAGTACATTTTATTTACATAGATATGTATATATGCATGTATTTAATAAAAATGGGAGCATTCCGAGATCTCGCTTGTTTGAACCAAACAAGTAAAGCCGTCTCTAAATCCTCGTGCTTGGCCATTCTCATCCATTTTCGCTCTGGCTCAAACTTACTCCGTTCAAACATTTCCGTAATTTGCTCTCTTTTTTTTTTTTTTTATTATTGTATTGTTGATAATGTAGAGAGAGCAATATCAAAATCTTTACAGATTTCCGTTTTCGTCTTCTATTTTTGATCAACAGCCTTTAGAAGCTCCATCTTCATTTTAATTGAAATAGCAGTTTGCTTTCCCCCTGAGCTCTTTGCCATTGTGCTCGTAAAAAAAATTCTTCTAAAATAGAAAAAAAAAAACGCGAACCAAACTCGCTGATTTTTACTCACACTGCGATGTACTCGTCACCGAATTCCAAAGCTAACTGATGAGAGATGAGATGTTTTTGTGTGGCGTTTGTAGGGGTGGAGGGTGAAAGTAGCTTAGATAAACAAAATTGGCTCGTGTCACAGGCTATTCCGAGGGTATTTCAAAGCCAAGTTTGCCTCCTTTCTACGAAACATGTGAAACCACCTCTCTTTCATTTCACACCCCTCTTAAATCTCGCCTGCGCGGCTGGTGTTTTCCGTATTTTGTTCTTTCCCAGAAGGGAAATCTTTTCGTGTTAAGCGATTTTCGTTTCGTGTTAAGAGAAAAAAAATGCATGAAAATACATAGTAGTTTGTCGGGACCGTTGTATTATTTCGTGTTAACCGATATTTCATCTTAAGCGTTTTCGCGTTAAACGTATTTCACTGTAGTTCTAAAAGCATTGTTCCCTATTAGAATTTGAATTGTCACATGATACTCTTTATTGGTTTTTAGTATTTGTTGGCTTGAATGTGGTATAAGAAACATGCACTATAAATCACAAATGATAAATGTTCATATATAACCTGTGGCTAGTTAAAAAAAAAAAAATTTAGCCTGGTTCAGTATTTCTTTCAGGTTCAGGCTGAAGATGTTTTCATCGCCCATTGTGATTTTTAGCCTTTTGGTGTCAATGATGAAATCTTTCAGACTAGAGTCTCTGAGTAGCAAATGAAGCTATTTCACAGTGCACTGAAGACACCACGTTGTTGCCACTAAAGGAGACGGCTTCTCTTACTAATAGTCCTTTTAATGTGGTTCCAATGTTAAATTTAATGTGTTGTCATGAATTTTAAAGTAATTGTGTTTAGCACAGTTAATTGTGTGGTATAATAAAGCCTGATTTGTGCATAACATGAGTATTGCATAAGCAGATGTTTCCTTTAACACTCATCTGGAAGGAAGTTTATAGTGATACGTAGTTTTAAGTACTTGTTTACTTTTTTGTAATTTCATTTCAGTGAGCACTAAGAAGGAATTGATGGGTGTTTGGAGGAAGTTGAGCAGATGACTTACAAACCGAAGTCTCATCTTGAATGGTATGTTAGCCAAGTTTTTAATTTATGGGTTTTGGCCAATTGTATTTCACACCTACACAGATGTGATTGTTTCCAAGGAAAAGGTCAGAGTGGGTTAACTTGGCATTAGCTATATATTTTGATGGAATGAACGATCATAATAGCAGTTGATTCATTGTAACTTTTCTCCACATACCCTTTGGCTTACTCCTCCTGCTCCTTTGTTTGTCAAGGTTTATGCGGTATGTTGGTATAATGGAACTGTATAAACCTTATCATAGTAATGTAGTACACCTATGTAATTTCACTGTCTGTGGAATGCATCAAATTATCAATGTATTGTTGGAGTAAATATGGGTCGGTCTGCAGTATACATTAGTTTTTCAGTTATCAGCCTAGAGTATTGTTCCAATGCTCAGCCAGCAGAGATCCTTCTTATCCTGATGGGTTATTTTTGCCCATGTTCATGGTTAGTAGTGAGTCTATTGCACATTTCTTTGAAATGTATATACATAAAGTTGAACTGTTATGATTGGCTCCAGGTAAAGGACAAGGGTTCCTGTTCAGATATGAGGGACGGTCAAAATTTGTCATATTTTTGTTGGAAATGGTGAAGGCGGGAGGAGTAGTAATTGGACATTAAAAAGTTGATTATGATGCTGGGAAAAATTGCTTCACAAAGGAAGGTGACTATGCAGAAAAGTGATGTAATTTGTTTTTGAAATTCATAATAGTTAAAAACAATTGCGGAAACATTTTGAACGTCCCTCGTATAAGAATTGATGTTGGGAACATTTGTCTGTGAAATCTCCACACCATTAGAATTTACAATGTGTTGGTAAGAAACTAAACTCTATGCAGTTACAGTGGGGCAAAAAAGTATTTAGTCAGCCTGCAATTGTGCGAGTTCTCCCACTTAAAAAGATGAGAGGCCTGTAAATTTTCAATCATAGGTATAATAAAGTATCTATCTCTCTCTCTCTCTCTCTCTCTCTGTCTCTGTCTCTCTCTCTGTCTCTGTCTCTGTCTCTCTCTCTCTCTCTCTCTCCCTCTCTCTCTCCTATGACAGACAAAATGAGAAATCCCGAAAATCACATTGATTTTTTTAAAGAATTTATTTGTAAGTTATGGTGGAAAATAAGTATTTGGTCACCTACAAACGAGCAAGATTTCTGGCTCTCACAGACCTGTAACTACTTCTGTAAGAGGCTCCTGTCCTCCACTCGTTACCTGAATTAATGGCACCTGTTTGAACTCGTTATCAATATGAAAGACACCTGTCCACAACCTCAGTCACTCCAAACTCCACTATGGTCAAGACCAAAGAGCTGTCAAAGGACACCAGAAACAAAATTGTAGACCTGCACCAGGCTGGGAAGACTGAATCTGCAATAGGTAAGCAGCCTGGTGTGAAGAAATCAACTGTGGGAGCAATTATTAGAAAATGGAAGACATAAAAGACCACTGATAATCTGCCTCGATCTGGGAATCTGCCTCGATCTGGGGCTCCACGCAAGATCTCACCCCATGGGGTCAAAATGATCACAAGAACGGTGAGCAAAAATCCCAGAACCATACGGGGGGACCTAGTGAATGACCTGCAGAGAGCTGGGACCAAAGTAACAAAGGCTACCATCAGTAACGCACTACGCCGCCAGGGACTCAAATCCTGCAGTGCCAGATGTGTCCCCCTGCTTAAGCCAGTACATGTGCAGGCCTGTCTGAAGTTTGCTAGAGAGCATTTGGATGATCCAGAAGAGGATTGGGAGAATGTCATATGGTCAGATGAAACCAAAATAGAACATTTTGGTAAAAACTCTACTCGTCGTGTTTTGGAGGAGAAAGAATGCTGAGTTGCATCCAAAGAACACCATACCTACTGTAAAGCATGGGGGTGGAAACATCATGCTTTGGGGCTGTTTTTCTGCAAAGGGACCAGGATGACTGATCCATGTAAAGGAAAGAATGAATAGGGCCATGTATAGTCAGATTTTGAGTGAAAACCTCCTTCCAACAGCTAGGGCATTGAAGATGAAATGTGGCTGGGTTTTTCAGCATGACAATGATCCCAAACACACCGCCCGGGTAACGGAGTGGCTTTGTAAGCAGCATTTCAAGGTCCTGGAGTGGCCTAGCCAGTCTCCAGATCTCAACCCCATAGAAAATCTTTGGAGGGAGTTAAGTCCGTGTTGCCCAGCGACAGCCCCAAAACATCACTGCTCTAGAGGAGATCTGCATGGAGGAATGGGCCAAAATGCCAGCAACGGTGTGTGAAAACCTTGTGAAGACTTTCAGAAAACGATTGACCTGTCATTGCCAACAAAGGGTATATAACAAAGTGATGAACTTTTGTTATTGATCATACTTTTTTCCACCATAATTTGCAAATAAATTATTCAAAAATCAATGATTTTCTGGATTTTTTTTCCTCATTGTCTCTCATAGTTGATGTATACCTATGATGAAAATTACAGGCCTCATCTTTTTAAGTGGGAGAACTTGCACAATTGCTGGCTGACTAAATACTTTTTTGCTCCACTGTAGTTAAGTCCTTATTTGTCATCTGTACAGTTCGTACTGCATCTGGCTTTTGCCAGGTAAAACTCAAAGCTCACGTATTTCAGTTTTCATTAGTGCAATCTTTGCTGATACCTTTGTACCATAATGTGCAGTAGTGCACTTGTGAAGTTAGCTTTTGGTAATTATGTAGATTAAATTTCAGTGCAAACAGGTTGTGTTTTAGGTTGCAATTTTGAGCTAAACGGTTTTACATGGCTATAAAGTCATTCATCGGGATTCTTGCACCTGTATTAAATGAATGGTTTTTTGTTTTTTTTTCCCCCTTGTCCCCTGCCCCCAAAATTTATTCTGTGGAGTGTGAATGATGAAACTGCTTATTGGTTCACTGACTAAATTGTGAAGACAATCTCGCAGCGCACTGAAAACACTCCTGAAAGCCATTGTTTTATTTTATATTTTTTTTTGACCCTCTACTGTCTTTTTGGGTGTTACTTCAAAAATGCAGCTTATCTATAGATCAAGTGAAGTGTGCATAATTCATTGATTTGTACTGTACACCAAGGATAGATTAAAGCATTCTAGAATACTACAGTACATTAGGATGCTACTTGGATCTTGCACTGAGGTAAGAAAATAGACTTCAGAATTCATTCCTGTTTGGTAAATCCTCATTTGCTTGGCTCACATTGGAATCAGTGATACAACCAACCTCATCAGTTTAGGGTTAATCAGTTTAGTTTTAGGTGCCAGACTTTGGTAGTGCACAGTTCTACTTAATACTTAGACATGATGTCTGTGAGTCATGTAGGGGAAGCTTTTACAGCCCACCTATTCAGAGCCTGAATATTGTTTACTTCAAAATGTTAATCTGTAATGTATGATGCATTGTCCTCATAGTAGTGGCAAGGGAAGAGGCACATTAATTTTGCACTTTTTGTATAGATGTTATGCATATCAATTTGCCCCCCTCCCCCAACACACATTTGCCTATTTTTGGAAGAAAAACCAACCTTACCAAAGTCAATTAGATGTTTATATAGTGTATCTTGTAAAATAGTGGGGTTGCAATTTGGTGTATGATTAAGTATTTTATACAAGTGTGTTTGCATACTATAATATGTAAAGTACTCTTAAGTTCTGGTTTAATGTGTTTTTTTTTTTATTTTGTTTTTTTTCTTCAGACTGCCTTGTCAGCAGAAGTGCAACCCTCTGACATGTTCCCTATAATCTTGAGTTTGGTGGAGGTTGGTATTTATAGTATATTGTAATTTTTGTGGTAGAGGTTTTGAAGCGTTTATGATGAAACATTTATATGGTTCTCTGATTAACTGTGAAGTCACTCTCGCAGCGCACTGAAACGCTTTGTTTTTCTTTTCACTAAAGTTGGATCTGTCTTTATTGCACGGTTTCTGAGCAAACCATAGATGTGAAATTTGCAGTGGAATCTGAAAACTTAGTCGCGTGTTTTTCTTATGATGTGAAGTCTACACCAGTTTTTGTTTAACTTAAATCTGTTAAATGTTTTGTACACCTTCATATTAATTTTGATAACTGGGTGAACACACATGCATATCAAAGTATATATTTGTTGTAAATGGCAGTCCCAAGCACAACTGAAGACACATAGGAGGGCAGGGGGTTGGTTTAAAATCCAATACATTGACTCCTGTGGTGCTCTACCTATTCTTTTAACTCTTACCTTTGTTTTTTGCAGGTGTCTGAAGTTAATAACAAACCCAAGTCCAGTTCCCCATTTGAAGACTTTTCTAAAACTGTAAAATTAGGCCATTTTTTCACCTACCCTTTTGACTTGCTCCCAACTTAATTTCTGCTTTTGTGTGATGTTCCCAGAGATTGTAAGAAATTGATTTACAAAAGATGACAAATAAAAACCAACAGAAAACTCACTAGCTGGTTTGTTTGTTTTTTTTCCTGGATCTCCATTTCTCTTACTGATACCAGAACCATACACCCCATACCGGCAATTTTGGTGCTGCAAGGCTAAAAGGGTTTGTGTAAAAGATGTATCAATTTCTCTATAAAGAATTTTGCACTTTGTGATGTCTTATGTATTTAAGAACAGAGGCTTTGTGGTTCTGAAAAGACTTAACTAGAATACCAGGTGACTAATACAGGTACAGTAAAAATGCAAACAGTGCTTCATGTAGGTAAAGGTTTTAGCTTTTTTATATAGAATGGAATCCTGTTGAAGCTGTACACTCAGGTGTGCACTGGAAAAAATCTCCCGAAGTGCTGTAAATTTCTGCATTTCATATTTGGAAGGAGTTTGCTGTTGACCAAAACAATTTGACCATTGTCCCAGTCATGAATTGGGTATACAATTGCCTGGTTTTACTACAGAACTGACTTTTGCCCAGTGGTAATTGACACTGGCACCTGCAAGCTCAGCATTTGATTTTTTTTTTTTTTTTTTTTTGAATGAATCTGATTATACAGTGCCTGTTTGAGTGTTGCAGACTTTTGTAATCAGGTTTTGCCAGATAAACTCTGCCGTTTGCTTATTCCAAATCTGCAGTAGACTTCTCGTATATGAACATGACATGCTGCAAAATGAGTTCTGATTGGTACTCTGAACTTGGTATGGATGTGTAGGTGGCTTGACGGTTTTATTTTAAGGCACCAAAAATGCGATGCACTGTAATTAGATGCAGCTTGGTGTGAATCTTGCTTCATAGGCTATGTACAGTAAGATGAGAAATAGGTGAGAAGAGATATTTAGGAAATGAGTGCATTTAATGGATTTATGTGTACCAGCTTGCATGGTCTCTGAATGTAATTTTCAATTTGATGTATACTCCAATCAATTTGTGTGCATGTGCTGCCAGTGCATACTCCTGTTTTGAATCACAGCAGATAATTTCAAGACTTTCAGACAGCCCTACCTCTATATTGGACACTTAGCACAGTTTTGTGCATCTTGAAGCTATGGAAACTTGGTGAATGGTGTATCTGTAAATGTCAACCATCTATGATGGCCACTGCGAGCCATTGGGAAACCTATGGTTGAGTCAACAAAATGGTACCAAGAATTGGTGATAAAATGTGCTTCTAGTTTAGGTATATTTGCGAAAACAAAAATAATGTGGAATGCACATTACTTGAAGTGTTTCCTGCTTCAAAGCAGGCGTTCTGCAAGTTTTACGGGCTCCATTCTAAAATGAACAGGATAGGGATTTTTTTTTTTTTTTCCCCCCAGTGTATAAAAATACCTAATTTAAGAACAATTTTATGTGGCAGGGTAATATGTGACATGATTGAAGAAATACCGGACTTGAAAAATACCAAACTTGGGCAATTCTCAACACTTTTTTTTTTTTTTTTTTTTTTTTTTTTTTCATACATAACAGTAGTTTCCTGCACATTAAATGTCATACTTGCAAGGTGCATTACAGTCAGTGCTAAGCACAAACTTCAGGAAAAGGGTGTTCTATGTAGAGCTTATTTATATTAACTGGTGGTTGTGAATTTGTTCCCAGCACTTCTGTAGAATAAGTTGTGAAATCAGTTTGTGCGGACGTTTTTGGTAGTAGGCAACTTGATTCCATCATTGTGTACTTACCTGAGTTATCAATAATAAACTTGATGTGCAGATTGTGTTCATTTTGATGTTGGAGGCTTTCTCCTTCCTGATTTACCCATGTAGCAATGCACCCAGATGTCACCATGAACGTGTTTTTGGATCCTTCGTTAACTTATTATTCTGATGTCTAAATCGGGGATGCCCATCTCCAGTCCTGGAGGGCTGCAGGTTTTTATTCTAACCCTTAGTGACCGGTTTTTGCTGCTCATTAACTAACTTTGAATTTTAATTGACTTGGTTAAGAAGTGTTTACCTGGATTTCTTCTTTTCTTTGAAGTGCTTTTTCTTTCCTTAAATGGCACCCAAACAGAAGTGAAATGTGAAGTGAGGGAGCCAACGGAAGATCAGCTCAGTCAGGGCCTCAAACTCCAACCAATTTCACTCCAACCAGTTGCTTAATGAGACACGGAGTCTTGTTGTTAAACTCGTTCTTTAATTCCATGGCTTGTGCAATAGCAGACATTTCCAAAATTGTGGATTTTCTCTTTTCTAAGAGTAGATCAGCATTCCTGAGACCTTCACCTTTCTTTTCAGATATTGTATGATCAGTTTGCTTGTCCTGTTTTTGACTCATTTTTGTATCGTTTGGCTGCTAGTTAAGGGGAAAAAACAATTGAGGGGTCTGAGTCTTCAAGAGCAAGTCAAATAAAATGAATTCAAAAGTTAATTGGCAGCAAAAATGGGTCACTAAGAAAAGGGTTAGAATGAAAACCTGCAGCCCTCCAGGAATGGAGTTGCGTACCCCTGGTTTAAATGGTAGATTGTGTAAAAATTCTGTATTTGTGGAGGAGTATACTGTTTCATTTTTTATTTTTTTTTTCCCCCTGATCTCCCCATTACTTAAACCTGTTTAATCCAATATTAGAGCTGAATGAAGATGGAAGATCCTGCCTTCCAACTTGGTACCAGAACCAAAATCTCAATACCTTCACATGTACATTTTCAGCCTATTAGCAGGTGCACAGCTGAGAGGTTAGAGTGAGAAGCTCACATATTGTTCTGTTGCCTACACCATTGCATAGCTGGTAGGAACCCTCCACCGCTTTGCTATAAGAAAAACGGCAAGGGTTTTCTCCATACTAGCCCTGTCTGTTGCTTGCAAGGTTGCTTTTAGAGTCAAAAGTGCTTGGGCATCATTCTTCAGTAACAGAATTTTTTGCTGGTTATGGAATATATATATATATATATTTTTTTTTTTACCAATATATTTCTGATTATACATATAGCACTCTTTCAATCCCTTGATTTAGAATATTTTGTCAATGGCTCTTCTACCCATTAGCCAGTAATTAAACCAAGCACAAGAAAAACTGATCTTGTAGTGTTAATGGGTTTACTAGTTGTGCTACCCATATAAAATGGGTTGTAATCTGAGTAATAAATGTAGACCTTCGCAGATTCAGCATTGTTTGCAGTACACCTTCTGTTGGAATGATAAAACATATCAACCAGATACTCAAATATGTTTCCTTAAGGTGGTTTTTCTTCTGCTTGTGATTAACACTGTGGTCAGTGCTGAAGGTTCCGTTTTTTGGCCCATTTCTTTACAGTATCTACATGTCACCACCACACTGCCTGATTTTCCAGCATAACCGTGTTTCACACCAATATGAGTGATAACCCAGCATTAAGAACTCTCCTTGTTACACAGTGAACACTGCCTTCCTAAATGTGTCCACTAACTTTCTATACCTGCTCCTTGTAGGATCACTAGCCACACTATAAAAGCTTAATTCTCAAACTTAGCTACTTCATACTTTTGTCTTTATCCACTTACTACTATTCCTGCAGTCGTTCTTGACTGCTCAGATTTTTGAAAACCACATCTTTGAAGCTGTCCAAAACATCCACCTAAGTAATTACTGGAAGCTAAGCCCTTTTGTCCTCTACTGAGGCAATATTATTGAATGTAACAAGTTGACAGCCTCATCTGAGTCAACTACTCTGGCTACCTCGCATTCATAGTCCTCTCTGATTTTTTTTTTTTTTTTTTTTTTTTTTTTTTTTTTTCCCCAGTGATGTTGATCTTAATACTCTTGATTTTTCTATCATCCCTACTTGCATCTTATGAACCTGACAGATTACTGAGATCCTTGGGATGCAGGCCTTCTCACAATTCCAAACATCCCCTTTGCAGCTCAGTGTGAGTGTTTGTTCAGCACTGTGCCTACTACTCTGGAACATTCCTGGTACATCTGTTCAAGAAGCTGCAGTGGTAAAGATTCATCTCTACTTTTACATTTTTATTTGCCAGCCTTATCTGTGTAGTTAATGCATTCTTCAGAAAGAACTGTACCGAATCTAATACTGCCATACTGTCCTCCGGTGTAAATCTTTCACTCCGCTGTACCATTCTGTCATTCTTTGGTACATTCCAATCCTATAACTGACATGCAATTTAAACCTTGCAGTTTTTTTTTTTTTTTTTTTAATATTGTAAAATGCTTTAGAATTGTGTAGTCTAAGTATCGGTGTTAGTGTCTTTATGTGATCTTTAACCACTTAGACATCTGTGTGTTGGTGTCTTAGAGAATTCTTAAAAATATTGCATAACTGAATATGCATCTGTGATACAATCGTTTCCTGTCCTGCAGTAGCAAAACCACCCAGCTTCTGTCAATGAAACACTCAGCCAGCCATTGAACAAAGACCTGTTTTTTGTCTGCTAACATTATCTTGCCCCAATTAAGCCTTTTTGACTACTTTATTAATTTAACTTGCTCCAACTGGCATTTAGGTAACTGTGCTATTGCATTGCTAACTGTAATTGTTTGGATGTCACTGAAGAGAATGTCAGGGATAGTTTACTAAGACTTGTAACTATATTAAAGAGTTACACTTCTGGTTGTGGATGAGCAGAATATCACATTCAGATCTACATTTGTCATTTTGTTGAATTATCTTTTACAGGATCTTCTTTCATAACTGTTGGCAGTGTGCTTTTCCTGATATGTAGGCCTCATACAGTAAATGCAGCCTTGCTTTTTTGTATTATGATACAAAGAAGAACTGTCAGGTATTTTGACAAAATATTTTAGTCTTTTATTTGAATATGAGTAATGTGATCAATTGAAAATTCAATTTTAAGTATGAAGCACTTCTCACACCAGTAGATTTTTTTTTTGTGGATTGTCTACTGATCCACATGTACAATACATAATACATCAAGTGCAGTGTCATGGGTACAATTACTCTGGACAGTGACTGCGACTCCTTCTTTGATATGTCACATTCATGCATGTGTGTAAGGATTCACTGCTTTTGTTATGTATTATGTTCCTTTTTGCATCCATTCATTCTTCTTTGTTCTGAATGTGTATTTAGTGAAATATATTTAGAACCTAGCCATGTGAGATTGCCAAATTTATTTTTTTAGTTGTATTATTGATACATTTTACAGTCATTAGTTTAGTACTAATAGTGTATAATGTGTGGGTGTGGTTTGCTCAAATGAATAACTATCTCAGTATCTTAGTCAGTACTATAAGTGAATATTTGGGATAACCATCAAATTCTCTTTTTAAAAAAAAAAAAAAAAAAGTAAAATCTCCATTTCCATGTGTTGTTGTTGAATCCATTATTTACTACCGAGCACATTAGTGGGTCTGATCCTGAAGTAGGTGCAACCATTATGCATTCAGTGTTGTCTGCTTGTGGTTAACTGTCATTATTAGGATACTGTTAAGGTAGCAAAATACAGAGACAAAAAGGCAAATTAATGAGAAAGCAATAAGAGAGTTAAGCTTTTAAACCTAGAGCAAAAATACAAATATTTCTAAATATAAATGTAAAAAGAAAAAAAAAATCACACTGCTGTGCTTTTTTGACTGTAGAATAAGACGGGAGATAAAAAGGTCAGCTATTTAAATTAGACGTAAAAACTCACTGATTGTGAAACATTGGGTCCCTGGATTTAGTTTGAGAACCACTTGTAAAGACCCTAGTGGCCATTGTCCATTTTGCTAGGCTTTCAGTGGCATATGAAGCCTTCTCCACTGAAAGAACAGACTGAACGTGATTCTGAAATTAACTTACCCCTTAGCCACATGTATTCAAGAAGAATATGCAATGGATTGACTAAAACATTCTGCAATTCTGGCAACAATTAGCTTTCTGAATTCCATCTGATGTCCAGGTGTTAGTCAAACATGAACTGATGGATCTGCAGACTTTTTCTAGCTCAAGAGGTGCCTGGAAAGACATTCATCTTAAGCTTCTAAATTCAAGTGGAACTCTTGCTTACTCTGATGGACTCAATTACCCACATATGAGTAGACATTGATCTGTACCCTAAAATACGCTGAACAAATTAACAAGATATGGCTACACTTAACAACTAGGATCATTCCTCAATTTACTCCCTTGGGCAGTCAGAACACTCCTTCTTTGAGGACAGTAAGCCTATCTGCTTTCTTGGGAGCCAGAAAATTCACCCGGACTTCTTTTTGGGGATGAAAAGCACTTTTTCTGGGCCTAGAAGCTACTCTCTTTAGAGCTCTTGAATATGAACACTCTAAAATCCCTTTGAACACTCTGAACAAAGAGGGTTATGAGAAAAGGCTAATAGTTCAAAGTAACTCTGGAAAACTTCTAAGCAAATTATGAGAAGCCTCTTCTGTATTATATTTTTGTCTGTGTTGCATCCCATCTTTGATATAAGCAGTAAACTTATTTCTATAATCTTTGTGTTTATCAGAAAATGTTGTTGTTCAGTTTTTTTAAAAACAAGTTTGCTTTAGTTACCTTGATATAAATCTGGCGACCATTAAGGTAAATAAAGTGGGAATCTTGCCAGAACATCTCATGAATAACTGGCAAAGTCAATCATTAGTTTATTGATTAACATCAAATGATCCAGTCCTCTTTCCTAAAATGGTTTATATAAATAACCACCTTTATTGAGCACTGCTGCATTAAGTACCCAGCCTTCTTCTTTCGGCTGTTCCCATTAGGGGTTGCCACAGCAGATCATCTTCCTGTCCTCTACATCTTGTTCTGTGACACCCTGCACCTGCATGTCCTCTCTCACCACATTCATAAACCTTTGCTTAGGCCTTCCTCTTTTCCTTGAGCTAAGCCTCTGATGTCCTCATTTCTAATCCTATCCATCCTCGTCACACTCCGTGCAAATCATAGCATCTTTAACTCTGCTACCTCCAGTTCTGTCTCCTGCTTTCTGGTCAGTGCCACCGCCTCCAGCCCATATAACATAGCTGGTCTCACTGCCGTCCTGTAGACCTTCCCTTTCACTCTTGCTGATACCCGTCTGTCACAAATTACTCCTGACACTCTTCTCCATCCAGTTCACCCTGCCTGCACTCCTTTTCACCTCTCTTCCATAATCCCCATTACTCTGTACTGTTGATCCCAAGTATTTAAATTCATCCACCTTTGCCAACTCTACTCCTTGCATCCTCACCATTCCACTGACCTTCCTCTTGTTCACACACATTTATTCTGTCTTGTTCCTACTGACCTTCATTTCTCTCCTCTCTAGAGCATATCTCCACCGCTATTAAGTACCCAGCCTGTTTGATGTATTTATTGATGTTTAGTTTTTTAAATTTTATTAGTACTTTTTGTTTAGAATCTCAAAATCAGTTAATATTTCTTAATCATTTCATGTAGGTATTGGTGTTTGCTCTTTCTATACCAAGATTCTTCACTTCTTTGAAATGGACATCATACTGCTGACTTCTTTTCCATGAAGTGGGATGAACTCATGTTGGCTTTTTGAAATTTAGCACAGCCCTTCTCAGGGTGGCAGAATGATGCATTATTGATAGTGATCTACTTTTTTTTTCTTCAATTACTGAATATAATTTAGAATTCATTTTACCAATGTAGCACAAAACAATTAAGCTGTTACAGTATTTAAATCTAAAGGTCAATTAGAACTTCTTTGAAGACAACCAGCCCCTTTCTAAAATAAAATAAAGCACATATGATGTTTGACATACCAAGAAAAAAATTTTTTAGGTTACTGTGTGTAGTCAAGACCACTTTATCAGTAGAAAATGAAAAAAGCATGGATGCTCCAAAACGATTAAAAAAGCAGCCAAGCAACTGCTATTTGGAATAAAGGGGCTTCATTACAAGAACAACTAGAGAAAATGTTTAAATGAGAAGTATATGTAAAACAAAGGCTTAAATGGTAGAATGGCATAAACAAAGGTAAACTTTTCACATTTTTAGGAACAGAGAGCTGAATAAAGACAATTGTGCTGAATGATATAAGGAGCAGATTTAAAACTGAAAAATGGCTGAACTACCGCACACACAAATTTACATTATAGCTGTAAATTTCTAAAATTCAACTCAAAAACTTCTTGTACAAGGATGGACAGGGTTACAAGGTCCAGTTTGAGGAGAAATTAGGGCCTTGATGGAAATATTGGGGAAAGAGTTTTATAGGAGATGTAGGAGGACAAAAATATAATGGGGGGGGGGGGGGTGTTCTTTAAAATAAGGGGCATTTTTATGTTCCTATAGAAATGTGATTTCATACCTTACACAATTTCCCCACCTCCATATTACCAATGCAAGCAAAGGCAGCTTTACAACAGTCACCTGTCATTGCTCTGTCGAATCATCTTAAAGCTCATGCACAATTGGTTAGGGGGTCAGAGTCGTTGGAGATTGATGGCCATCTGACATTACACCCCAGTCAGTACTCCTGTTGTAAAGTTTTCTAACTTTACTAACAAGATTCAGAGTTCCAGCTAAGCATGACAGCAGATCTATGACATGTATTAGCTTGAAGAGCTCAGTGACGTTGTTGTCTTATTTTCGCAAGATTAGAATCGAATCTTTTGAGTATATTTCACTCTAACAATTACCATGGGTATTAATTCCCAAAGAATCAAGCTATAAGTTGAGGGTTCAGCAGTAAATAGAGTACAAAACAAGAATTTATAGGTTGTGTCTATAATCTAAATGACTACTTTTGCTTTCCTACATTTTGTTGGTTTTTAAATAAAACTATTATTGAATATTATATTATGGGGTTAACACTAACTTTACTTATTAATATTACAATTAAACTGTCTGTTCGCACCCGAGCACAGAACACTCTGTTTACAAGTTTAGACTGCTGTTTCCATCCATCCATTCATTCATTTTCCTAACCTGTTTATCCATGGCAGGTGTCAGGGAAGCTAGAGCCTTTGCCAGCAATTGCCGAGTGCAAGGCAGGGCCAATCTCTGGAAAGGGCAGCAGTCCATCGCAGGGTGAACACGGGCTAGTTTCACAATGCTAATCCACCATGTCTTGGACTGTGACTTATGGGAGGTTTATACGCTGTAGGATAATTAAGCTTTAATTAATTTAATTCTAAGGCATAGACCAGGGATCCCCAACTCCAGTCCTGGAGGGCCCCAGTTGCTGCAGGTTTTCATTCTGACACTTTTCTTAATTAGTTACCTGTTTTTGCTCATAATTAACTTCTTTTGAATTATTTTATTTGACTTGCTCTTGAAGATTCAGATCCTTTGATTGTTTCTTTTTACTTAATTAGCAGCCAAACAATAATGATATATACAATGAACCAAAACATGACCAGCAAACTGTGTTGATCATACAATATCTGAAAATAAAGAAAGGTGAAGGTCTCAGGAATGCTGATCTGCTTAGGTCCCCAAAACATTTTAATACCACTCTTAGAAAAGAGAAATTTTTGGAAATGTATGCTATTGCACAATGAGAGCAGCAATAAGCCATGGAATTAAAGAAAGGGTTTAATTAACAACAAGAATCAAAGTCTAATTAAGCAACTGGTTGGAGTGAAATTGGTTGGAGTTTCAGGCACTGACTTAAGTTGGTCTTCTGTTGGGTCACAAACTTCACATTTCATTTCTGTTTGGGTGCCATTCAAGGAAAAAATGAAGCAATTCAGAGGAACGATGAAGAAATTCAGGGGAACAAATCTTAAAAAACAAGTCAATTAAAATTAATCCAAAGAAAAAAAACTGGCAGCAAAAAAAGTGCACTAATTAAGAAAAGGGTAAGAATGAAAACCTGCAGCCACTGTGGTCCTCCATTATGATTGTTTGTCACATTACATATTTAACGTGTTTGGGGTAACAGCAGGTGCCCATCATTTGTAAATATCCTCCATGTAGTGCAAAGACATGGCATACAATAACGTATAAAGGTTGGAAATTATTTTTAATCTGATGAATTAAAATTTTTTACTACACTGGTAGATTGAGCTAGTTGTAGTTAACCAGCTCGATAACAATTTATCCATTTATTTTTACAAGTGACAAGACTTTTTTTTTTTTTTTTTACAGTAAATTGATCAAGCAGTAAATTATTAAACCATATTTGTTTTTCGGAATGGAAAAAATCTCTCAAAAGGAGGGGAAATTGACTTGCTGATGGGGGGATTTTGTCTAAACCACCTGGTTACTTTGATGACGGATCTTTCTCTTCAATGGATGAATGGATGCATTTTTTGGGCATGCCTGTACAGGATGAAATGCTTCCCCTTAACTAAATTACTCACGCGTGGCTTAATGATTGCTTCTCTTAATACGTACATTCGACCCAACCTACATACCTTTTCATTAAGCCGCTCTTTAATTATACTATTTTTCTGTTTGCTGTCTAAGTTTCTCGTGGCTCGATTTTCTTGGGCGCATAATAATAAAATGTTAAAAGTTCGACCCATGTGATTGACTAAACGGCGACGTGGTGAAGGGCGTGTCCTACACAGGCTGCCGTAGAGAAGCGCCTCTGGACTGGCTACAGCGTACAGCTGTTTCCGGCCTCCTGCCTCGGATTACCAGCTGGTTTTTGGGAGTCCGGAGTCACAAAATACAAAGTAACAAGACCGGAAAAATGAAATACATAGAGTGACCGGTGTGCTTTTAAGGAGAAGCGAGAAGACTAACAAACTGGGCACGGATCAGAAACAAATGCCGGAAGCGAGCGCTGGGATAGAGTGAGATGCATTAAAGGGGCAAAGGAGAATGCAGCGGGACAAAGGCTGTCGACAAAGAAGTCACGCCACGGGGAATATCTGACTTTTTCGCTCAGTGAAGAATGGTCTGGAGAAAAGATTCCTGCGTATGACCTTGGGGCTGCTTTATCAAAACTTTATGGAGACCTTTGAACTGTAAAATATAAACTGTAAGAGTCAACGCAGTTGCCACTTTGAAGAATTCATGTTGTCTTTCATGTTATCGAAAAGAATCGTATCTCACGAAACGGGAAAGTAAGTTTCTCTTCGCTTACCTCATATACAGTTGATACTTTGAAGGTTTCACCTGCAAGATGAGCGCACATTTAACATAAGCAAGGCCAAGTCCTACGAATCAATGGACAACTTTCAGTGACACAGGAACGGACTTGATTCAGAGGAAGTCCTTTATGTGATTTTAATTTTTTTGTTCTTTTTTTGTTTGCTGAAAGTCCTCATGCAACCGTTAAAATGTAATTTATATATAGTAATTTGGAGGGAAAGGTCACCGAGCAGTACGAAGCAGCTTTAAAACATAAGTTAAAAACTTCAGTTAAATCTATGATAAGTGAAGAACACAAAACAAGGCGATAGCATTCGTTTGCATACGTGTTTACATAAAATAGGATTAAATTGACCACTGTGTTTAGTAAATTTGTGACTTGCAGCCTTTGTGTAATAGTTTGTTAAAAAGAATATTTGAATCACTCAGGCCAGTCAGTTACTTTTTAATCGACAGCTCCACATGCAAGTAAGAGAATTCTGAGTCGTAGGGCGGGGGGCGAAAGTGCACAGCTGTGAAACGGGTGGGGGCCCGCGGATCTTTTTTTTTCTGTGGTATAAATTACCAGAAAAACCGGACAGTGACGGGGTTTGGGGAGTAAAATAAGCTATGAATGATGAGGTTTTTGACATCCGATAGAAACTTTTGATCGACAAATGTGAACAAAAACACAAGACAGAGCCAAATACGGAGATTGCCATTTTATCATTATAAATCGGTGGCAAAGGCTGTCCGGTATTACTGGTACATCAGATAAATGTGAAATTTGTTTAGCGAAGCATTAGATTTCAGTAGATACAGCAGCATTTATTTAAATATCCTGTTTATTTTAGGTTTATGAAGGAAAACTTTTTTTTTTTTTCATTTTTTGTCAGTCAGTCAATATTTAGACAATCGCCGAGAAAGGGGGACAAACAAAAAACAAAAATGAAACGCATGTTTTAGAGGTAACAAACGTAGCCCCTTTACCTCAACTACTGTTTACTAGATCAGATTTTTTTTTTCAGTTTAGATCCTTATACCATTTTTTAATAGTTTTGATATATAGAATTTCATGTAATACTTTGTTTTGTAAAGATTCATATTCCCGAAATACTGAGTTTTGCCAAATATAAACACATTTTTGAACAGCTGTCATTTTGAACACTTGGCGCATTCCTTGTTCGTTTTCTTTTTTTTAAGTCGGATAAATATGGCCCGAGTGCGTTAATTCAACGAGTGGCAATTGCAGCGTCAGGCATTTTGGCAAATTCAAGCAGCATCAAATGCAGAAGATATAACATGTTAAAACGGTATATAAAAGCACAAAAAGGAGTTATTGTACCAGGCTATTATTAGAACGTTTAAGTTCCAATGGCTGACGGACAAAGAATCCTTTCAGCCATGAAATAAGTTGAGGAAGAGAAGGTCAAGTATTATAAGAAAGCAAAGGCTTGCATTATATGCTTAATGATTTCAACAGTTACTGTAAAAGTCTGGAAGTTAAAAAATAACTGAGGTGATTATATAAAACGATATTCAAGGAGACTGTTAAGTGATATTTAGAAGAAAATAATATTTTTTTTTTCTTTTTGAGAATGTTAGTAGGTTATGTAAAAGCAGGAGGAAGGAGATGCATGTTGTAAATAGGAAAGAGGGCACACAAAGAAAATTCAGATATAAAGCTGTAAGTAAAAACAAAAGCTATTTGGTGCGTGCTGTTTTTTGGTTTATAGTCTAAAATTAACTACAGTTCTGCTCTGCATTTCTAGTTACTCATTAGTTAAAACAAGTTAAAAGACAGCCTTGAGAAAAACATGCAATTTGTGGATGGCAAGCACAATGGTACTTTACAAACAAGGATTTCATTGTTTTGTTTTTTATTAATTTTTTGAAATGTTTGTTTACTTTCAGTGAGTTTTGCACGCCTAACCAGAGAAATCTTAAAGAACATTCAACATATGTTTAACTGACTAAACACATTGGATGTGTGTTTTCTAACGTTATAACTATTTGTTAAAACAATGTCAGACAAAATGGCATTATTTGGACAAGCCTGGGGTTTATTTAAACCCTTATTTGCCTATCGCCCTTGGGGTGTCAAAAATAAAGATAAAAATATGGACAAAGTGCTGGAGCAAAAGGAGGCTGACAAACAAAGTCTGGTGCATTTGGAAAAAATGCAGTCACCAAGTGCCACAGTAATTGAAACAAGATACTCTTGGAGGTGGTGGTATATGCCGGATTTTGGCAGATGGATTTGGAGAAGATTCCCCAAGAAAGCCCCAGACTCTAGCACTGCACCTTCAGTTGAAGTAGACTCTAAACATACGGAGTTGTCTGGGACCACATTCTCTGCAGCTCCAGGACTCCCGGATTCGACTCCCCTGCCAAAAAGTGCCAGATGGGATAACGTTGTTCTTCCAGAGCATTATGAGATCTGTTTTAACTTCCTGCGGCACCTGTTCGACATGTTTGTGGTTGGATTCTTATGTGCTAGCTCACCTGTAGTAAGGGTCATATTAGACATTTTTGGATTGAAAGGAGCACTCAAACTTTGGCTGCACGGGATGGTATTGTTCCTGGTATCAACAGTTGGCATGGCTTTCTTACTATGGGTGGTCCAGACTTATCTACCCCAGTTTGCTTTAATTTATGGTGTGGTGCAGGCTCTGGTTATTTCGGTCAGCGTCCGAGAGAGCTATGCTATGGAAAAGCGCAACAATTTGCATGATACATTGGATGATGTCTTCGAGAATGAAGGAAGGACTGAAATCATTTCATATTATAGTGCAGATGAAAAAAGTGAAGAGCGCGAGTATGAACTGAACTTATCAAAAAGTAAGTGTTTGTTTTGAAAATAATAAGTTTTATTTTTTGCTATTTGCATGCAAGTTGCCAAGAAAAAATGTTTGATTGTTACAGTGACAAAACCTTATTTTAGTGGAATCGGTTAATTTCCATCCATCCATTTTCCAACCCACTGAATCCAAACACAGGGTCACGGGGGGTCTGCTGGAGCCAATCCCAGCCAACACAGAGCAGAAGGCAGGAACCAATCCTGGGCAGGGTGCCAACCCACCGCAGGACACACACAAACACACCCACACACCAAGCACACACTAGGGCCAATTTAGAATCACCAATCCACCTAATCTGCATGTCTTTGGACTGTGAGAGGAAACCCACACAGACACGGGGAGAACATGCAAACTCCACGCAGGGAGGACCCGGGAAGCGAACCCAGGTCCCCAGGTCTCCCAACTGCGAGGCAGCAGTGCTGCCCACTGCGCCACCGTGCCGCCCTCGGTTAATTTCAAAGCTGGAAATTTATGTTCTTCATATATGTTAAAACTTAATTTAAGCCCTTCTGGTTTCTGCAAGTGTGACTTGTGATTCTCCATTGTGTGTGGGGTGGTTTTTTTTTTTTTTTTGGTTTTTTTTTTCTTCTCCCCTTCATACCAGCCTCAATGAAATAATTCCTTTTAGTCAGTAATTGACCAGGACCTTCTCATTGCATTGAGCTATTCCTGGTTGCTATCTCTTGTGCCTCAAGGACTTGAAGTGGAAGGTCACAATTTACTCAAACACAAGATGAAAACACTGTCAAATATCAGTGTAATCCAATACCAGGTCACATGAATTTTGAAACCTATACTGGCAGCATCTGCTGGAAATGACACGGGTTGGGGCACCGGTCCTTTATTGTGTTCACTCGCCTGCACAAGAGAGTATGCCAGTCCACTGCAGAGTACCCCCACCCACACTCACATTAGGCTAGTATGTACAGTAGTTGCAAAGTAAGTTGACATGCATACAGTATTTTTAGAAGAGATGGAGTGGAGAAACATTTTGTTAAATGGTAATAAAAATTAAACTCTTGTCTGGTTCAAATTGTGATTGGCATCTTTTGCAAACAGCTATCTCTACTAAAAAGTTCTTGTTTTTTAATATTGATTTCCTTTGTTTGACTTCATTAATTTGATTTCATTTTATAATAAATGCTTCTTGCATCCACCCATTCTCTTTTCTTATCTTTTATTCATCTGAACATTTAAAAAAAATCCATTAATCTGTTCTAATCCTAATTTATTGTTGCCTATCTTCGTTTTACTGAATAGAAAAATCACTTTGACAAATGAATATGAGAAGCTGCAGAAAGGCCTTTCTGTAACAGCAGTGTGCTATGGCCTGTGTGAAACTGTACTTTAGCTGTTGGAGACTTTCGATGTTTTCTATGTGAGGAAAATGCCTAGCATACCAGCCCCTTCTTTCTTCACTTACCTAGGTGTCTTTGAATAATGGTACAAGCTGCCATTCTATATGTCAAGGCCGATGCTAATCCATTTTATGACTGTCTAGGCGGCCGCTTGTGGTTGCTGACTGAAGCATTTCAATCACTTTTGCATGAAAATATGATACACTTTCCATTGAAACAAGCAACACTTGCCCCAACAGATGTATGTATTTGCTCACGTGTGGATGCGGGCTAAACCATCTGCTTTGCACTTGATAACTAGCAAGGTGTGAGCTTTCCATGTCTTCAGTTTTAGTATAGAATTAGTAATAAAGATGCATCAGACCTCGGAGAGAAAAAATAAATTGCCCCACCCTGAGATAAATCAGAAATCAAGAGGATTTTTTCACAGTCTTGTTTGCTTTGTTTCAGTAATTGAGGTTTCTTTTTTTTGTCATATTTGGGTATAAAATATGGCAGAACATTTCTAGTAATGTTTTCTTTAACAAGTACCGTACTTATTTTTATTCTTGGTGCAACAGGTCATTGTTTCTGGTTGTAGGTTGTTTAAATCTGTAGCCTCAAAATTAGGTTGATTCAGAGTTTTAGAAGTTTTGTATGTGGGGTGTTTTTTTTTTTTTTTTTTTTTTTCTCTCCCCCCTTTCATACGCTCCCACTCAGGCTATGATCTAGGTTGTTATAGTATGCTTTGTCTCTCAAAAAATATTATACAATTTATGTGACTATAAAACCTAGGCAGGGAATCCAGTGTCATAGTGTTGAACAAATATGGTAAAACAGGCCTGGGAAAAAATAGTGAATCATCATCATCTTGCTTTTGCTGTCATAAACATGCTTTAAAAATGAAGCACATAGTTGGCAAATGTCCTTTCTCCTCCACGCAGCTAATGTTTGGCAATGAACAAATGCTTTTTGAAGACAATACTAGACATACACAACCACTGTTTTCTGGCTTTATTTATTTTATTTTATTTTATTGCTTTACATTTCTTTCCACAATGGATGTTTTTGTTTATTTTTTAGCAGTTTAAATAATCTACCCATTCACAAAAAGCTGACACTTTTTTTTTTTTTTTTCCTTTCCTCTAATATGTTTGTTACCTCTTATATTCATATTTTATGTTTTTAACATTTCTGAGATTCACACATTTCATATTATCAACAGAACTTTTGGATTTGCACATTTTTTTTTTTTAATCACCTTTTCTCATTTGGTCAAATCCTGAGAGTTTTGTCAATCTGCAAGTGTTTTGTCATTAATGTTTGTTTTTATTCTTACTAGAATTGAAGAAACATAATTTTTATTATTAAACTAAAGTGTTTATTTATTTTGGTATAGTTTTTCAAATGAAGTGTAACTTTATTTCTCTAGCTCAGAATTTTTAGAGGGAAAATATCTATCTTGGGCTACAGTGCTGAATCAAATTTAAATGTTAATGTTTGGTGGTAATACAATAAAAAAAAAAACTTTTACAACGGTTATAGTTTATATATGTGTATGTATGGTCATTTAAATCATTTTTACTGTATTCATAACTCTTATTCCTGGTGCTGGTTGCAGTTTGTTATAGTAACAAAGTCATTTGACATAAAATTTTAAACATGTTCCAGAATTCTGTCAGTCACAAAAAGATTAATAAATGTGTATGATTTTGTAAATATTATGTCACTTCTTCTTTAAAAACATTAAATAAATTTATCATATGTCTTGTAATGCAGTATTTTGACACGTTGTAACTACACTGCCCCTTAAAAAAAGGCACTGTTTTTGAAGTCATTCGTAATCTCATACCTGTATCTTTCAGCATAAAACTGATAATTTTAAGAAGATTTTAACTGGCCACAATTCCTGTATACAACTTGTATTCCAGTTTTAAAACTCTATGATTTTGTTTAGGTAAATTTTAAATTGCGAAATTAAAGGTTTTATTATGTCAGATATTCAGATTTCTTGCCTAGAATGGTAATTTCACTTAAAGTTTTAATTAAATGTCTGTTTTATTTATTCTTCCAAAACATTGTTTAGTGAGAATTTATATATTACAAAACATATTAAAGTAATAGTATTTTCCCATAACTTTTAATATGAATTTCAGGACATTGGTGTAAACCTCATATATCAAGGAGTGTGCATAGCATAAAATTATTAATGAATGATCTTGAATTTTAAGGGTAGATTAGTCTTTGTGTTGTATGTAACCTGGCCTGATGGTAAAATATTTTTGATATGAATGTATCAAATAACTGCCTTCTATATACATAAGAGATGTTGATTAAAGGTGAAAGATTGCGTCTGTGTTAAATGTTTATGAATTGAATATCTTATTTAAGTGAATCAGTTTTTAAGCTATTCAGTTAACAGGCAGCAACAGTTGATATAATGTAAATTATGAAATTCAGTGCATGGCTCTAGAGTTTGTGGCTTGTAACCAACCTGGAAAAGTTACCTGAAGTCAAATATAAGATGAAAACATAATGTATTTCTTTTTTTCTTACAGCAAGGAAAGCTCCATGTGAACATCCTGAAAATATTCCTAGTGAAATATTACCCAA